>NC_071403.1:97822664-98127977 GCF_017976375.1 Cuculus canorus | reverse complement strand
ACAAAATACTAGGAAAAGCCGAACATGTCTATCTCTCACACTTCAATAATGGGGAGGGGGAGATGATCCAAACTGAAAAAAAACAACTCAAAAACTCTGCAGCCATATAGGAGAAACAAAAATAAATTTGAATCTAGTATTCTGAAGATAAAGGAATAATAACAGTGCCATCATATTAATCATATTACACTACTTTATCTTTCTGTTCCTTCTGAATTGTTAAAAAAATTACAAAATAGATTCTAACACGGGTATCTAATCAATATCCTGAAGGCAGCTCTAACTTAAAGGTTATTTCTGCCACATGAGTCACTGAAAATTATGCTCTGTAGCATTCTAACAAAAGTACCTACCCATGTTTTTAAAAAGCATGTGAAGATTAGCCAAAACTCCTGAGTTATTAAAAAAAATAATAAATTTACTTACTATAGCAGCTTTCACAAGCCCGACCTACTAGTGAGGCCTGTGCCTGATAAGAGGCTCCCATTGCTCCATTGACTGCAGCAGGTTTCCCATTGTTGCTGGATATTTGATTAGGATTTGGTTTATTGCTTAAAATTAAAAAAAAAAAAAAAAAAGAAAATAATAGCCAGTTAAAAAAAAAGAAAAAATAGCCAGTTAGTCAAAAAACAATCTAATTCTGGAATTATGATGTGAAGTGACAACATCTGCAAAATCTGCTCTAAACAACTCATTTTTATACTCCTCTAGTAATTTCAGCATGATAAGAGATTTGCCACGTAAGAGACCAAGTGCCAGAGTCAAGTATTAACAAAAGCCTGACACAACACAGAATTTAATAACGGAGTTCCAGTCAACAGATAAAGCTTTACAAAGGTGAGGCTGGACTTTGGGTGAAGTGCCTATAATACTACAAAGCTGCCCACTCTAGAAAGGGGTCTACTGCCTCCTGTCTCAAGCAGAAGTACATATCTTTCCACCAAGTGCAGTAAATGTGAACGTCCTATAACTCTGACAAAGCTTGCCCTTATAATATCAGGCAATATAATATCAGGGTTCTGTCCTAAACTACTTTCTCTCTGAGAAGGCTGAAGAATTGTTTTTGGATTTTTGTTGTTGTATTATTATGTTATTATTGTGATTATTTTAACTACTAATACTTGACTGAAATAGAACTTTACATGTCAGTCAATTCAGAAAGAATTACTACCCTTGGTGCAATACAATATTTCCAAGGCTCCAAGTTTGTGGATGTTAGCTACACTTTTGAGAAGCTACACTCTCAACACAACACAAGGCTGGATACATTGACTCTTAAGACAATTATTCATTATCTTGCATAGCATAAAATATATTAAAAAGTAGTTAAACTGACAAATTGAAGAAATCTTTGCTGTTTTAAGTCCCTGCTCCAAATCACAGAATGGTCTGAGTTGGAAGGGACCTTTAAAGATCATCTAGTTCCAATCCCCTGCCATGGGCAGGGACACCTCCCACCAGATCAGGCTGCCTGAGGCTCCATCCAGCCTGGCCTTGAACACCTCCACGGATGGGGCACTCACAACTTCCCTGGCCAACCAGTGCCAGCACCTCACCACCCTCATCGTGAAGAATTTCCTCATATCTAGTCTAAATCTACCCCTCTCCAATTTATAGCCATTACAAATGCCAGCATGCTTGTCTCCTGCATTCTCTTTTTTCACTATATCCAGTCAAGAGACACTTTTACGATTTCCAGATACTCTTTTAACAAAAGTACCTTGGCCACAAGGCACAAGAAGAAGGATTGAGAGACAATTAAGTGTCCCACGTTATGATCTGTTGCTTAGTTACCTTCCAGAGAAACCATGAATTAAAGGGGACTCTGATACTGAGGACAGAACCTTGCTTTTACAGGCATTACCTTATGGTCAAGTTCAAAAACCTATTCAGTTCTGAGAAACAATACTACTCAGATTTCAAATACAATATATCAGTCTCGAAACAGAGTGTTAGCAATCCATCTGTCCACATGTGTCCCAGATTGCACAGTTATCAAAGATTTGTAAGTCCTACCCTCTTACTGTTGAATATGGATTTTGTCTTGGCACAAAGGCAAAAGACGGACAGTAAGAAAGGTAAAAACAAAAATCCTACATTTCAGAACAGGTTTTGTCATCCAATACAACTAGTCCCTACTGCAAACATATTGGCAGAAGTCCTGAACTGTCCACGCGGACCAAGGAAATTAAACTGAAAAAGCATTACATAAAGACTGAGCACCTTACAGTTTACCCAAAGCAGCCACTTCCCAGTCAGGGTTAAGATATGCTCCTAGTAGAGCATTCACCTTTTTTTAAAAGGTATGATATATTAGAGACTTGAGCTTTAAAGCTCACAAAATTTTTTCAAAGATGAGATTAAAACACTGAATTTAAACAGACTGCTCTTTGTACTACTAAATCTAGTTAAATGTCTGTATCAAATATGGAAATGAAGCTCTATTGTATGCAATTCATACAAGTAATCAAAAAGACAACAACGGATTTTTGAAGTATTTAATTTAGTATTCCAGTCTCCTGCTATAGAAACACTCATGGGAAATTCATATACATGTAAACTGAATATACCCACAGAAAGCCTAAAAAATGCCATCTGTAATCCTTTCTCTCTCATAATCTTGAGGAAATCATGACTATGAAAAAGACAGATTATATTTTGTTTCTGTAAGCTACATGTTAACAAATAGAATCATTAGGTCGGAAAAGACCTTAGAGATCATCAACTCCTGTCATACCTGTCTATTACTAAATCATGTCCCTAAGCACTTCATCTACTGCCTTTTAAACACCTTCCAGGGTGGGCACTCAACCACTTCCCTGGGCAGCCTGTTCCAGTGCTTGATAATCCTTTCTGTGAAGAAATTTTTCCTAATGTCCAACCTAAACTTCCCTTGGCACAGATTGATGGCATTCCCTCTTGTTCTATCACCTATCACTTGGGAGAAGGAGATATAGCTAATATAGCACTGCATTTAAACCTAAAAAATCAGACTAAAAGTGCCTCAGAAGAAAAAAAGATTTCATTAATAAGACTTGCTCAAAGATAAAAGATTTTAGATTGCTTGCTACCTTTAATTTATAGCCAGAACATCTCCTGTTTCTAGCTGAAGAACAGACTGCATCACCAACACAGAAATGTAATGGGAAAGTGTGATTTTATTTTATGCAACTACCTTAACAACTGCGTCTGTTTTGAAACACTGCATTTACACAAATATGAAGCATTGCACTACAGGGATCTGGAAGTGATTATTCTGGAAAAACCGCTTTTTAAGTGACAAAGCCCTTCCTGCCTGTGAGCAGTTTATGCAGTGCTTGATCACCTTTTGTAAAACCTCCCACTACTTCAGAACACTCAGTGTGCAGGTCAAAGAGAATGGGCTCAGTTAAGTACAAATGTTTCACTTATAACAAGAATTTGTGGCTTCTTCTGATTACGTCTCTGAAATTTCTGTTTGTATATAACAAATACTAAGAAAGTAACTATCAAAAAGAATAAAATATATCACACATGTTACTGTTTCAGTTTTACCTGTACATTATTTAAAAAAAAAGACTTTATTGTTATACTCACTAGGTGGGGATGTACACTTGTTTCAATTTACTTTCTGCTTCAGCGGCTTTCAGACGTTTCTAGTAGAGAAATCAACATGTTAAAATATTTCATGATCGTCAACTATGATATTTCATAAAACTGCACACAAACCACCTTTAAATTGTTTCTATTTTGTGATTCCACAAGAGCCTCCTAAACAAATGTAGAAACTACAAGATGAACACTATGACAAATGAGTTATCTATTTTTATTACTAGTTTGAAATTTTAGTATACTGTCATAGAATCATAGAATCGCTGGCTTGGAAAGGACTCACTGGATCATCGAATCCAATCATTCCTAACAATCCCTAAACCATGACCCTCAGCACCTCATTCACCTGTCCCTTGTGTGCTCTGTCAAGCCTGAGGGTAGCCCTTTATAAGCAGCATAAGAAAGTGGAACAATGAAATCCACTCACTGTTAGAAATAACTAAACATCTACTTCTGTGAAGTGTTATTAAAACCCTAGCTCAGGAACACAGTAGTAGCAGGACAGCTACACTACTATCAAGATAGCCTGTGAATTTACTGAATTATTACTTTCTCCATACTTGCAACAAACTCAAAATATGTTGCAGTCAAGGTAGTATAACTTCTACAGTGTTGAGGAGTTTTAGTTATTGCCATATCGATCAACACTACCTTCCTGCCTCTCAAGATTCCCTCTTTCTTTATTAGGTGTTTAGAATTCAGTCCTCCATTTATCCTACAACAGTCAGTTCTCTTCTCTGCTGTACTCCTATTTTCTGATATTCAGTTTTTGCAAGGTTCACAATTCAGAAGGATGTTTCCCAACCTTGAGAAAAGTATCATCAGAAGACTCTGCTTTGAGAGTCTCTTGCCTGAGTCATGAGGCGAGTTACAGAGTTAGTCAGTTTACAGGTCAAGTAGCTTGAGTAAGCCGCCACTCTTTTCCATTTCAGAATGTTGCCTCTGTGCTATCCATCACCATAACTCTCATTTATAACACCTGCATCTTTGAGGAGCAATCCATGACAAATTTAAGACTCCTAAGCAGTCCATAGCACTACAAATCAATTCTCATGTAATATTAGAGTCCTCTTCCATTTATTTCCAAGACAGGCTTTTTTTTTTTTTTTCCCTCTCTTTCTTTTTTTAACAGGTGCCTAGCGGTGCTTGGAGCTACAGAAGTAACTTCCATTGACACATCTGTGGCACGTGAACTCTTTCACCAGCACCAGGCTTGGCAACACCGCACTACCTTCAACATGCCCATAGCAGAAATGCAACCACAGTACGCTCTGCCTGCTTAAGGCAGTTTTTGCAAGAGCAAGGAAAGAGAACAGTGGAAGTATGCTCCAAGTGTCACAATCTCGCAGTTTTTCATCAGAGAACATTTCACAGTCCTAGCAGAAGAGCTCTCAGTGGTGAACTCTTTCCTCTTAATAGCTTCAGGCCACAAGCTTTCCACAAGTGTCTCTTTTTCCTTTTCATATTATACCCAACAATACAGAACTTGTTTTCAAACTGAAAAAGCATGTGAGACTGCAAGTCAGCAGTGAATGTGTTCCACAGAGGTTCGTAACAAACTGATTCCATTCTACAAAAAGAATAAATCTCACTGCACACCTAGCAAGATCATCAGAGCAAGAGAAAAACACAGTAAAGGGAAGGAAATTACAAAAGTAGTCTTGAAGCACCGTCAAAATGTAAAAGCTTTTTGTAGGAAGCTGTATTAAGCCCCGATAGTGGTGTTACTGAGAAATGACTGTTCACATTAATCTAATTTTAGCATGGCATGGGGGTTGTAAGGAATGCAGTTTTAGCAATTGCTTTCCTCTTTTATTTACTAAAGGTGAATCAAGTACTGCCTTCCACAAAACAATCACATAAAGCCATTTCAGCATAAACTATATTTTTATGCACTAAAACTATGCTCTCTGAGAGCAACAGAAAACGCCACTGCTTAAAAGATGAAACCTCATTGTGAATTCAAGTACAAAGAAGAAAGAAAGGATGCAGAAAGAAAAATATCAACAAATAGTTGGAATATCAACAATAGTTGGAATTTCTGAGACAAAACCTCTGCCTGTTGAAATTTAGAGGATGAAAAATAGTAAACTGTAAAGGTTGGAAGTTGAAACTCAAAAAAGTGAGACAAGAAACAAAACAACAAGGCTAATAAATCACAGGAGCAAGGTAACAAAGACAGCTGATGCCTGTCCTAAAGAAAAATTTACATCTGATGTTAAATAGTAACTATTTCAAACAAGACTTACAGACTACCTTGCTGGGGAGGTCAAGATACATTAACTCAGCTTTTCGCCTGGGCTCTACTACTTTTAATCAACTTCCCTTGAAATGGAATGTTATTTCTTTTTTAAGAATTTTTGTTATTAATATAAGCTGACAAATATCCCAAGAAATGACCATTTCTCTACATCAGTACTGTTTTCAACAACGGAAATGAGAGGGAAATGTAGTATATTGTTGTAGTACAGTAGTTATCTTTACATACGTTCTCCCTTTTTCTGTTGCAAAGTCTCAGTAAATGTCTTTTTGCATTGAAACAGATTTTTAAGGAGGATACCACAAATAATGAAACCACATTTCATTCAATGGAATACCTGGCCTTCCTCAAACACTATATAATGTAGTCGTCATGAAAAGTGCCATATCAAGTATCAAGAATGATCACCCAATGCCTGAATTAGTTTTGCCAGACAGGTTCAGCCCAGACTGAGAATTTTAATAGATCTATTTCCCTTCACCTTGACTTGAAAGGAAAGGGCTCTGAAGGTAAGGTGGCAGCAGTTATCTCCACTGCCACTGAATCACCACATTCAGCTACCAAGCAAGTACACTTAGAAGCAATTATGACAAGAAAAACTTTCTTATGCATGACCCAATGCAGCCAATTCACAGAAAGGAATAAAGATGAGTAAAGAGCAAATTTTCTTATTAAATTACACTGATTTAGAATTCTGAGACTGTATTTTATGCGTAAGATTCAACTATGTACATCAAACTTTGTCTTCCCATTTCCCCAAACTTTCCTGCCCCTCTAGCATGATATTTAGAGAAGAATTTATATGAAATTTCCCAATTTCTTACTATGCTTATTTTCTCCCTAAAATGCATACAATTATCACTTTTAGAGAACTGTACTATTATTACCATTCCAGAACAAAATAAACAAGGGCAGGATGAAGTTCTGCTCTGTTGTTAGGAAGGATTACAGAAATGTTAACCCTGATAGAAATGAGGTATCTGGGCCACACCAGTTTTGTTATTGACGATCGTATGTGTGACCCTGAAAGAATATGTCTAAAGCACTCAGCCTTGTGGAGCACTGCCATGTTCTGAGTTTGGATGTTTAAAGTTTACTTAATTACAAATAAAACACAGGCATTTATAAGAGCATTCAAGTTATAGATAACCATAAAGCCTACGTGCTTTTCTTGTACGTGTGGCTAAAAACCTAATCCTGTGAAAGGATACACAAACTCAAGACACCATCACGCACCTTGGTCATTGTAGTAACATAATCACAATAAAGCCCTAGGGACCTTTAGAAAGGGAGTTTTAGTCTTTCGTCAACCACTCCAGAGCAAGTGTTTCAGAAATATTTCACAGGAAGCAAGATCAGTCTCTAAGCAACTTAAGAGTGTTGACAAAAGTCAATTTGCACTTCAATTTATCCTTTCTCCAAGGCTTTCAGTATCAATAAAATCTTTTTATCTGATTCTTCAACATCATCTGTTGCCCAGTCCTTAAGAGCTGACAAAGAGCACAACAAATTGTTGCTGGCAATATTTCTTTTAAATAAAAATTAACAGTGCAAAAAAAAAAGTGTTAGTAGTGAAATTAATGGTGACAAACCCAGAAAAACATGCCTTTATACAGAGTATATTATTTTCTATTTGTATTATCCACAGAAATAAAAGGTCCTACCGTTAATTCATGACACTACTATGTGGTAAAACACTTGTCCCTTACTTTCCATAGCCTAACAAGATGATTAGAGATGCTTTCAAATAAACCAGAATGACCTTTCGGCACACACCAAGAAAATCTGGAACAATTCCGAAGATCCATCTAACAATACAGCTATAATCCTTACAGCATAGAATTTATTTTCAATGTGTAATTAACACTGCCACTAATCATAAAATTTAAAACATAAATTAAAATGGAGTATTCAAAAATATTTTATATATTTTAATATATATATTTTAATATATTTTATATATTCAAAAATATTTTATATATCTAAGGAAGGAGTAAATATATAGATTGCAATATTCAAAAAGCATCAACATTAAAATTTTGCCTAAAACTGGTTAAAATATCCCAGTGTCAGCACCCAATATAATCTTATCATGTTTCTTCCCCAGAGAAATCAAAACAATTGAATATTCATTCAAAAGAATGTGTTCAGACACACCCACTGTCTGAAGGAAGTTCTCAATTTTGGTTTCAAATCCTGGTAATGCCATAGTAATGTTTTATCATGGAGTACAGCCATAGCAGCCACTTTTTTTTTCTTCTCCTTCAGTCCCATGCCCAGCTTCACAGCCTAAGGCATGTGCTCTGGAGCCCGTTTCCATCTTATCCCATACCGCAGTAAGAACCAGGAATCATATTGCTACAAACCAGCAGACAACAAAAGTAGCTTTAAAAGCACTTGTATGTGATGCACAGTAGGCATCAGAGGATTTGATAATGCATCCCGCGAACAGCACAAACCCACTGGTCTGCAGCCTAAAATATTACCACAGGCCTCTTATCATATTTCTTTTTAAGAACACAAACACATTTTTATGCTTTAACACGTTCAGATTTTTTAAGAAAGTAGCAGACCGGTTAATACTGAAATAGTCGCTAAATTACCTGTTGCACATATCTGTCGGTGGTTTTCCACATGTAATAATACTCAATGATGCTAGTCAGTGACTTCCAAGGGAGCTGAAAAAGATTGGTTACAAATTAAAGGGGTTCTGAGAAATTGCAATGTTTGTATGTTATTAAAGATAAATTAAAATCAAGTATACTTGAAACACAAATACTAAAATGTGAATGTATTAAATACCTACATTAAAATCCATAACCAAATGAATAGACATTGCTATTACTAATAAACAACCTTTCCTTATAGCTAACAAGCATGCAGAATTACAATATCACACATTCAAACCCAAATGTAATTTATTCTGTTTCAGCCATACGGTTAAACAAAATGATCAAAACAGAAGCCAGATTTCCATCAGGAAACACAGAAGGTAATATCTCTATTATAAAGTGTATCAGATGGAAAACAACATCAAGACGAAAATAAATCATCTTGACAAGACTATGTTCAAGTCTCATGATAATTTATCACTTTAAAAAATACAGTGGTTACCATACTTAGTTCACAGGTTTTTCAAGTCCCATAACACTAGTTTTGCATAAACCTCCACATACTCTCGATAGTTAAACAAGGAACAAAAGGGTGCTAGAACAAATGATACTTTGAGCAACAAGAGTGACACTGAAAATTAATATTTCACAAAAATCTCTGTGCAAACTCAAGGCAATTGACGATTAGTTGGGATGCACATGTTCATTGATGAAACATAAATGTATTAGAAAACTAAGCATGTAACAGCCATTTTTAATTACTACTGAATAATCTATTTAACTTCATCAATTCTTTCTGCAATTTAAACTGGTACTTCTCTTACAAAATTAATGCAATTTTGTATCATATCTTGAAAACAAGCGGCTATTTTGTGCCTGGTAATTTCTAGAGGCATGCATTAATGCTAGTATTCTCTGCTTTCCAGAAATGAAGATCACTTTCCAGAAATCCCAGGAAATATAGGTGTGGAAGCGTAGATATCCAACCTTACTCACTCCACTTCAGGGCTTTCTGTATGCCTTAGGCCAAAATAATAAGTTCCTGAACCTTTAATCAAGCTCTAAAACAACAGAGGAACTCCTTATCAAAGCTGTGTCTTCCTGCATGCAGGGGCTCACAGCTAGTTTTTCATGCTGCTTGCTTGCAGACATTTAGAGGAACATCTCCCACCTCTGCCTTTAAGGAGCTGGGATTCAGGTCCAGACTCAGCTGTGAATTCTTTCTCAGCAGTGTACCACAGTATGTAAATCCCTGTCTATTTGCATTTAATTAAAAAGAAGCAGTGTAAGAAGTGCATAAGCTGATGTTCCAATAAACAGCAACACAACTCATTATACTAAAACCCTTTTATTTTCTTAGCTAAATTATGCCTTAACTGAAATCTGCCGGAAAAAATGCCAGTGACAAGAACATGAGTTTGGTGTGAGGTGACAGATGAGCTGCTTGTCAGCCTCTAAGTCCATATTCTTCCAGGCATCCAGATGAAACACTGACAATGGCACGTAGTTGGGGTGGCAACGAGTACATATTAGTGTCTCCATATTTATTTTCCCGCCTGAACACTTATTATCACATTCCCACTACAGACTGTTTGTCATTTTTTCTGGAAAAACTTTAATCTGTTTTAACTATAATTGCGACACAAATATGTTCATTCACTCAGCAGGCATTTACAGTTAAAGAAAGATAATTAAGGTGCTTGAACTGGATAACCAAAATCCTTTTACGGCTTGAGTCACAACTCTGAAAACCTGTTTAACAACCCAAGTATAGTATCCTGTATTCTGCTTACCTACACACTTAAAATGACAAAACACTGTGGAGGTACATGAATTTCCCAGAGATCGCTCTGAACTGCCGGTGAAGCTGTGAACAGCCACAGAATAATGCTCTTTTATTATTAAATTCTATTAAACACCAAATGAAAGAAGTAAAAATGACCATCTGTGCAACACTTCATAGGAGAAAATTAGCAAAGAGGTGTCAGCAGTAAAAAGACAGGGAGAGGGAATATTCAGTTTCTTTAGTTTCTTCAGGATAAAAATGGACCACTCAAGTCTGATCAGCAGGAAAAACTTAGGATTGTAAAGTATCTAAAATGGAACACGTTATCTTTAAGGCGCATTTCCACAATTTTCTGAAGCTGGAAAGCAGCTGCTCTGGTTTTCTACACGTGGTTCAAGTCTTATTCCCAAGGGCTTTCTTGCTATATTTGAGACGTAACAGTTACAAATCTGTGAAAACTGTTGATAATGAAAAACTAAGAATTAAAAAGCATAACAGCTGTCTCTTAACGCCAGGAAAACAGTTTTATTTGGAGAACATAAAATATTCAGTTTTCTTCCATTCTGCTACCCTGGGATGTGAAGTAATTCAAATGTATCAGGTAAATTCAATTAACTTAAAAAGTTGATTAGGTTTCATACAGGTTCTTCAAGACAGAAGAACCTCAACAAATATAGCTCCTATAACAAATAAACAAATAAGGCTCCTATAACAGTTGATGAGTCAACAGCTGATTGAAAAGCTAGACAGGTAATTTGACAACAAATGATCTTCTCCTGTCTATTAAAAAAACCCAAAATGTAAATTTTACACCACTTAATTGATAATAATTGTCTTAATAATTACTAATATTTAATGTTTATAGCGTAATGCTTAAGCTGCACATTAAACGTCAAATAGTGTCAGTTCTTACTAATTGCTGAAGAAGTAAATGAACCTGCCCTTTAGTAAACTATCTAAGGGCTGCGCTTGCAGCTGCCATGCCTTGCAAATCTGGGCTGATTCAGAAAAGGCAACTGCTCTGGGATATAATGACTCAAGCAAGTAATACATAACCCTTCCACTTTCTGCCACACAACACGACAGTCTTGCCTGTAGTGTGACACCACTGCAGGACTACTTAGGATTGAGTTTTAATCTCAGGCACCACAGAATTTAATTTTATCATTGGATCCTATGTGGACACTCAAACAACTCGCACGTACAGTACCAGTGCATTAGCGTCTTTGTCCATGCTCTTACAATTCATATAAGAGTACTTACTTTTCAATGACTAGCCACTGAAGAGGCAGGTGAAAAAAAACAAATGCATTCTTATGGAAAATTACTGCTTAAGTGCTACACATTTATACCTACCACAACTTGCAAAAATTTCTCATATATCCATGATCTAAATCTTGAATAATTACCTTAGATGATTATTTAAAACTACAAATCCCTATACGTTTAGAATGCTACATAGCAAGCAAGAACACATTTTACTCTAGAGAAATTAAGCTATCCCAAGATTAGACAATGATTAATGTAATTGAAAGATACCAAATTATATAGAATTACATCAAGACTGTTTGCACTAAGTTACCAGTACCACATAAGTGGATATACATAAAACAGATCATCTTTGATCAATGTTTGCATAATTCTCCAAAGGTAAAAAAATAAAGGTAGACAAAATCCCTGTTCTAAGTTAATGAGACTATAATATTTTCTGCCCTACATCCATTTCTGCTGCCCTCCGACTCATCATTAATGTGCCCTCAGCAGACTACACAACCCTAATTCTAAATCTGTGCATGGCTTTCACTTTGGGAGGAGGGCAAGGGAAAATATCTGCATTTTGGGAAGGAAGAATCAGAAAAAAAAGGGAAGGTATCAGAAGTCTATCCGAGATAGAACAAGAGCATTTTAAACAGCTTCTAGTGGACTAACTCAAATATCTAGTGTTTGAACACTACAAACGTAATTGATCCCTGCAAAACATTACTCCACTGTATCACCATACTGTCTGTTTATCAACAGACTTACGTGTTACATAATACAGAAATTATACAGAAAAGAAAAATACTACATAAATACCAGAGACAAGGCTTAGGTATACTTGGTCACAAATTGTGTAAGACTCAACTTGAAAACAGCCAACAAAATTTGTATCATACGCTACAGGCATTCTGAAAACCCAAATACCAAGTACTAGGAAACATTTAGTTAGAAGATACAGCTACTAGAACTATATAAAATATTATTTTCTAATACTATTTTCTTGAACTTAAGAGAACTATTTGATCCATGATGCAATTTTCAACCTTATGTGATGAATACATTGAACATTTTCTCCCCAAAGAATCTCAAAATTAAGCACGCAGATATAATACACCTGTTAAAATGTCAGTTCTTCAGAACAAAACAATAGCCTTCCCTTCCCACCTTCATTCAATTATCTGTTTCATTTCAGAACTATGAAAGTGAAGGAAAGACAGCTTCATTCAGTGCAAAGTCTCTTCCCATCGAACCACATTCTATCTTCTGCAAAGAAAAAAAACTCTGAGCTCTCAGAGTCAAGCAGAATGAGATTGTTGTGAGAATGTATCAATTGACTTCAGTCTTAAATAAAGGAATTCCTTTGGCTCAAATTCTAATCTTTTTACAAAGCCCAACTTTAATTTAGAACAACAGAGGGAGTCTTTTTCCTTGAAAGAGAAAGAAAGGTGCAAAAAAATCTGCAGACAAATTACTAGTAATTCCAGCAATTAATGTTAGAATCAATTTAATTTCATTACTCTGCATTAGAATTCAGCAAATTAAAGCTTTGCTGCCCTACAGTCTGATATTTCAGTACCAAAAGCAGTGTAGTTAGAACATATTGGAAAACATTTCCTTTACTTTTCAGAAGTGCCAAAACACCCAATATGTCAAAATAACTCCCTGTAGTGCACTTTAAAAGCTATCTGAACATAAATTTCTCTCTGCTAACCATAGAAATAAACCTCATCTTTTCCAAAAAACACTCAGGGGAGTCAGCCATGTGGCTGCTAATGAATTTCACGGGAAATTGTGGAAAAGTTCTGAAGAGCTTCTGGAACTTTTTCAGATGCTTCTAAAATCCTTGTAAAAACCCTTATCAAAACATATCCGCAAGACAGGTTCTACCTGGTATTAAACAGATTATCTTCTGTCATCATCTTTCCAAAGAATGGAACTGAACAAGAAAAAATACTGACTTTCAACCAGACAAAACGTGTATATATGTTAATTACATACATCAGCTACACAGATTTCTCCTCTAGCTAATCTTCCAAACCTAGAGAAAGCAGTTATGCTCACCCATGTGAAAACAAGAGTTACAGAAAACTGTCCTGCTTTTGTACTTACAAAGTCTTGTCGAATATCACTGAAGTCCTTGCCATACTTTTCCAATGCCTCTTCAAATAAACTAGCCTCTGATGCTGACCACTCTTCCATTTCATCTCTGCACAAGACAGGCCCTCCAAGTGGCACCAGAACACCAACGGCACTGCTCAAATCATAGTTGTGTTTATGCAGCGTATTCATTGCATGAAACTAGCAAGGAGAAGAACGAAAAAAAAATTGTTTAAACAGCCAGCAGTCCATTTCATTTAATACAAATTCAGTGTCTTTTTTTCTATAAGCCATACAAGAAGCCTCCACTAAGGCCAAATTTAGAATCAATCTTGATATCATAGGCTTTCTCCTGTGGAGCATAAGGAAAATAAATTATTACTTTATCTGGGAAAGGAAATGCCTTAAAAAAATGTTTACTCAAAATGACATTAGTTTATTAGTTCCAAATTGCAAGCAAACATTGATAGCGAATCTTTAGTTGGTAGAAATCACCCTGACAGAGGCAGTGGCATACATTGATGGAGAAGCCATTTTCAATTAACCAAAGTTCTAAATAGCAGCTGAACAGCTGCCCAGACATCTATGTGTTCAATATTCTTATTGCTGGGGAAGGAAGAAGTTTATAATTTTCATTATCATTGTACTGAAAACAAGCAAGATTTTTGTCCCTTGCTAAACTCTATTGCCAGAGATGGGCAAATAAGGTTTCTTTATTAATTGCACTTTCCTTTATAAAAGAGGAAAACAGAAAATGAACAAGTTATACCATTTTACTTCAGATGTAATAGAGAATCACTCACATCACTAACCGATGATGGGGAATATACAAAGTAAGCAGCTATATCACAAATCCACCCACAGTGAAAATGAGCAACGTTGAAGCCACTTTTCTGACTTAGCTCCCAAAAGCCCAACACCACAATCTTCAGTTCTTGTCCTCAAGAAGGTATAAAGCACGATAATTTCTGTGACTGAGTAACATGTCTGTCCCACCACAGAAATGAGCTGTAACTGTAGCATCTCTCACATAGCCCTAAACTCATCTTATCAGAGGGGGCACCCAAAACCTTTCAAGGAAGGAACACACTTCCATTGTTTGTCAGTAGAACACTTACAAAGCAATTCCAGTTGAGCTTCTGCATACAAATGCGCTACAAATAATGAGCACTGTCCATCTTTTGCCATGTCCTTTGAATGGCTAAAGTCTTCCTCCAGATTTTAATGTATCTCTCTCTCTAAGCTATCAAGCACAAGATTCTTACACTGTTTTGTTTGTAGGAAGTAATATTACTGTTGCATTACAGTGTCTTTTAGGTCATCAGCCTTCAGAAGCCCTCTAGTATGTATAGAAGCATTTTAATATGGAAATACATAGCACAATGTCTAAAATCCATAATCTTAGAGAACGTAAAATCCCTAAGCCAATGAGTAAATCAGGCCTAAACATTGAACTCTTACAGTATATGTGTTACCAAAGTTAAATCTTTGTTTAAATTGCAGCACTTGTGGAAAAGCAGTACGTACTGGACATTTTCCAAGCAGCTGCTAAATCGGGATCTATTCACCGATACCAACTTTCTTAAAAATGACAACAGAAGTGAAGAAATCAGGATCGTGCTCTTGCCTTATGTTCATTTTTCCATCTATAAAAAAAGCTTCTGGAGCTGGGAAGAAAAGGAACAATGGGACACACTGCAAAAAAAGCCATAACACACAGTTCCCAAGCCAGCTGCAATTTCAGTAGTCACTTAAATCACCTAGACTGAACTGCCTACAACAAAGTACTCCAACTGGAAATGGAGTATGGATTCTATTATGCAATAATATTTTAACGATGTTTATCTTGGGAGCCACTCATATGGAAGTCTAATAAAAGTAATGAAAAAGGTATTGTTCAAAATGCAAAGGAAAAACCTGCTCATATTTTTAATTTTGAAGAGACATCCAAACCAAGATTTAAGTACTTGCAGTAAAGTAGCACAGGCTCTACTAAACAAGCCCATTGCAAAAACAAGTAACTCCATCAACCTGCTCTGTTTTAATGGCTCTCATTATCGGTATATGCAGTATGCAACATTCAGGAATCTGAAACAGGAAGTCTTCCCAGTTTCCTTCTCTTCTCATAGATGAATTTTCATTATAAAATAAAAAAATGCCTCCGAGAAGGGCAGAAATGCAACTTTCAGTTGGTTGTTGGTCTCGTCTTTAATGCTGTAAGAAAAGACCATTTACTATAATCTAAGAAGGTAAACACTTTGCTTCGTATCTTCCAGTAGGCTTTTCTAAAAGCACTAGTAGTCTCCTGTCTTGTCTCATTACCTTCCCCATGATTTCAAAATAAGAAAGCCTGAAAGTAGCCTTTCACTTGCTGTTAAGCTGCAAGACCTCCCTAAAGCACACATCCACTGTAAATTTACTCATGTTTATAACCTATACCTTTATTGTACTTCTTTTATTATCAGTCAGTTTATAGTCATCTGTAATTGGAACAACTAATTAGGAATACTGTAAAGCCACATGTGCAGTGTACAGAAATACCATTAATAGCACTTCAGATGCAAGGGTTACTTGTCTTGCATTAAGAGTACAGACGGTTCAATCTTCTTGGTGTTATGCACCTATATCCCTTCCAAAGCATAAGTAAGATACACTGCGAGTCCTGCAAACATCTGTACTAACTTTAACTGCTGCTCGAAATATGCTCCCAATTAACATGGGAATGTCTGAAAGGATAACTACTATAATGACAAGTCTTTTCTTAACTTAGAAGGAAGTACATTGACAAAGAGCAAACAGAAGGTTTTTAAAAAGCTGAGGGGTAGGAAAACGAGAACAGACACACAATAATTAAACCTGGGGTGCCTCCTCTGGTGCCTCATTATAAGATATGCCTTTCATTAAGTGTAATGGAACTTAATGGATCATTTGCAACAAAGAAACATTCATATGGCACTCAAACACTAAATGTAACCCTTTATTAGCAGCACTGCACATGTACTTTCAAACAAGAAACTGTAACAAGGATTATTCGATTCTATTAATCAGTGAACAGCATAAGAAGGATGTGCAGCATGTGGGATTTATGAGAAATCCTTCCAATGACATCTTCATAAAATGGAAAGTGTTAAACTAAAGAACTACTTTGATGGAAAAAAAGCATTTAATGTGAACAGATTTCATTGGTAAGGCCGTATCAGCAAGTGTGAAACAGAAAACTGATATTTAGCATTACTGAAAACATTATATTTTGCCACAGCCTTTACTACGCTACTGTTGTCCAGACTAAATCAGTTTCTTGTTTAATAGCCTTTGAGTACACTGTAAAATATAAGAAAATAAATATTTTTCTGATAATACTAATGACTATATTTTATCTGGAATGTTAAGAACTGCCCTACTGAATCAGACCAGTCATCCACCTAGCCAAGCATATGTAGCTTTTGACAGCAGCACCATGAGATGTTACTTAGAGAAAGTACACAAATAAGTCTGAGGTCAATTCCCATTTCATTCACCAGCATCTACAGATCCTGGGAATTAGAAATGCTAGACAGCATGTGTCTCCCTGTTCTCCTCAGGACCCACTAATGGACACATGGTCCATAATTTTTCTAAGCCCTTTTTTAACCTGCTGATATTGTCCATTCCCATAAATTTTGTAACTAAATTCCAAGGACTATCTTGCCACTGTATAAGGCAGTACCTTAACTATTTTAAATTGATCTGTCAGTTTCATTGAGTGTCCTCGAGTTCAAATACTCATGTATCTGATGAATAGCAGATCTACTTCAGCCCTAACTAGTGTTCACAATTCTGTACAAAAATACTTAAAATAATAAACAACAACTGCTGATGTCTTTGGAAATCTACGTCAAACCTGACTGTACAAAACAGTTAAGATTTTGTTCTTACAGTTTTCCTGGCATGCTTTTATTACTATAGCACATCTTGTCATCCCAGCTAATATGAATATACATAGACAAAACTTTGGTCTGTAATTGATACATTTAACTTTCTCTAAAAGAAGCAGGTGCTTATATCACAGCGCTTCAACAAACCAACGAAACATCCAAAGGATATCCTAAATAAAACCTTCTTCAAAAAGTTGTTTATGAATCTGATTGCTTACACTTCAGAAAACTTACTGACATACACATATTAACAAGTACAAAACATTATCTAAATAATTTTCAATCACCTTTATTACCACATACTTTAAATCACACTATTGATCAATTGTACTGGGTGAATCCCTATACAATATTTATTATTCACCCTGCTATGCAAATTATCACATACAAAGATATTATATTTAAATGGATTACAGCTGAAGTCAAGCAATTTGCAGACCACCTACCAGTGTGATGTCTCGGGAAGCAGCAGCTGCACTCATGTGTAAACTAGGTTGCCTGACAGAACTACTGCAGTCCAAAGCTCGAGCAAACGTGCCAACCGCACTATGACAGAGAAACAGTAGACAGTAAACACACAGAAAGATTTAACCTTTCTATTATCAGACTCTATGACTTATCTATAAAAGGATTCTTTTTAAAATAAAAGTCACATAATGTTAGCCTTAAGATTTCAGATCTTTGCTAACAAAGGACAAATTGACTGATAGATCACCAAGCATTGAGAAGAATTCTAACCTTCTTCCCCAAAAGTAACAACTTACATATAAGAACAACAGCACAGAAATAAAAGACACCCAAGAAAATTCCAATGTAGTAATTTTTTATTCATTATGAAGTCAAAGAGCTTATTGAGTTTGGATATTACAACCACGATTACTATTTTCAAAATTAGAAAGTCAAAACACTGTTGAACAAATTACAATAAAATTAAAACAGTGTTCACCGTGTTCCCATGAGGAAAATAACATTTTATTCAATTCAGAAATGCAAGTCCACTACTTCTATTAGTAAGGGAAATAAAGCATATTAAGTTAGCATTAGGTACCTCCAAAATCGTATTTTTGTCATGGGTCTTATGTCATAACAAAATGCATCGATCTCTCTGCCCAATTAATAAAAGTATTTGGCATTATTGAACTGGACACATTTTTCTCCACTTTTGCCTTTTTGCTGCACCTCTGTTGATGTATTGTGCGAGGCATTTATTAGACTTACCAGAGCAACAAGATAAGGAATAGAGATGGAGAATTACTGTGATAGTGACCTTCCTGAACTGCAATTTTTTCTTGGAAGCACATCTATGATATAGCATAGACAGCGAAGGGAAAAATGCATAAGAGGATTTGATTGGCATCAGCATATCATAGAGGAAACTAGCAAGGATGCAGAGACACATGAGAAAGACTATTAATTCAAAGACTGGAAGGAGCTCCAGCACTCTCATTTGAACAATATCCCTTGAGGTGCAGCGTGTCATTATGATATCAGAAAACAACTGCTTGTTGCAGTTACGACCTAAGTACTCCTAACTTCAAAGATCCAATTACTCACATAACATTTTTAACACAGTGCAAGCATCTAGACTAACGACTTGGAGCCTCGTTCAGCAATTACACTTCACACAAGTTATAAGTGTAGAATTACACCAATGAGGAATATCATGGACAAAGATCAACACACTGGAAGTGTCATGTTACTGTGTACTACGAACCCAAGACTTAACAATGCATAACAAAATAATGCAATGTGCACCAAGATTTTAACTCACTAAAGTGTATCATTAATCATGGAGAAACTGGTAATAACATCTGTTACTGCAATATTTTATAGAATGTCAAAACGTTTAATACTGAATGCATGTTTCAGTACTCACTGCCAAAAACTTATAGGACAGTTCAGGTTCCACAGCAGCAATTGGCACACTCCAGATATTAAGTGTTTAAATTGCTAAATGCTATGGAAGGAGTAAGTTATATTCAAATATTGCTTTACAACCTTTGCTCTGTCTTTGGCAAATATGTGACAAGAACACATACACATTGTATTTTCTTTTTAAAAAAGTTTGGCAGTACATAAAGCAGTATTTGTCCACAATTAATTCCAAGAACAAAGCTCTTTTGTGAATATATTTCCTGATAGTCAGTCAATCCATTTAAAAGTGTTGGCATTGATAAGGGTTGTAGCTAAACAGTCTTTCCTGTGATCCTTCTGTCGCTACTGTTTGAACCAGTAAAGCAGCATGCGGCGTGACTGTATTTCCCTTCTGCTGCTACCTACTAGCTTCTTATCTTTCTTTGCATAATTAGCACTATTTTCTTTTAACCGTATTTTTGAAATAAAATCACAGTATGCTATGAAAATTATGGAGAGTACATCCTCACAAGTAACTCTTCAGCACATCAAGCTTCCTTCCAAGTTTTTAGGCTGACTTCATAGACCAGGCATATGTGAATTATGTTGCCCAGTATGTAAAGTCAAAGTTAATAAACAATATAAAACAAAAAATGTTTTTTTCAACTAAGTGATAAAGAAGTAAGAACTGATGCACTAGTTGTTACAGTTCAGTGCTGTACTGAGCAAGAGAAGATCACAACTATTAGAGAAATGCTGCGTGGGAGTGTGGGGTATATGAATGCAAAATAAATAAGAACCACCATAAAATGCAGGAAGCATGCCATTCTGGGGCTGGGCGGGACAGAGGTGTGTATGTTTTGGCTCTAGCTTGTAAACAACGTAACTTCGAGTTCACTTTTCCCTGGGTATGTTTCAAAAATAGTGAATCTTCCAGACAAGTCAAATATGTGTAGGAATTCTTGAGCATTTGGCTGCTGAATAGTAACTAGTCTCAAAACTCAAAAATGATATACAGTGCTTTGCATAATCTAGATTATAATCAAATTCAACATTAATTTTAGAAACCATAATAAGATAACTTCGGGGGGGTTCCATTTAAAATAGAAATATGACGAACATCGATATAAATGAATAAAAAATCACAATAAAATAAAAATAAATAGCCAATATCTAATTACAGAACACACATTGTCTTCACCTACCTGCTACTAAAATAAAAGTCAGTATTAAGCAAATTTAGGCTGAACAGTCAGACCCTAACTATTCATTTTTTCTTTGAGGCAGATTCTTTAATGTAAGCATTCCATTAAGTTGGTAGGATGCAAAGAATAACTGTAAAGATTTAACTGAAGCTTTAATTCAATAACAATAAACTTATGTCACCAAAAAAAAGTGTGCTCAGCAAGCTACTTACAAATTAGTTATTAAACAAGTAATTAAAGTAGTGAGACTTCAAAGAGAAACCAACACTTCCCACACCTCCCAAAAATAGCTAAAGCCAAAAGCCATACAGACAGTGAATTACACAGGTGGCAGAGAGATGGACCCAAATGATAAACAACTGGTGGTATCGGCATAAAGATCACTCTTTGCACAAGTTATCATCAGCAAGCAGGTATAAAAGCTTTAAGAGCTAGAATGAATTAATTAGGTTTTCCTTGTTTTAATTATTTGTAAGTCCAGAGCCAAGAATGTTCTCTTGAGGACTTGTAACAGAGATTGCAGCTGACAACTGTACAAACATAAAATGAATCAAGATATCTGGTGCCAGGATGTAAGACTGTGGAATAAGTCCACATATTCTGCAAAACTCAACAATATCTATGTCCCCCAAAAAACCGACAGTGAACTCTCTACGGATGAAGTAGCTCATCAAAATTTTGTTGTGCCCATGTGCCCTACATTTGGGCAAAACAGCAGATTAGGTATGGAACACATAAAATACATTGTTCTGCATTTCTTATAACTCTAGTCTAGACACTAAAGGAAGTAACTGTTCAAATTTTTGCATAAGATCAGTATTAGTGGTAGCCAATGAAATTATGAAGCAGCAAACACTAGAGAGTGTCTGGAAAGTTCTGGATCCAGGCCAGTAACTCTCTATTTTCCTCTACCTTGTATTCTCAAAAAACATACCTGAGAGAGAGAGGTCCTTTCTAATCTGAGGATGTTTATTTCAAAATTGCTTACTTCTATACATTGTTTCTCTGCTTCAATCATACTAGAGGAGTACTGGGTATACTCTGGAAAAATCTTTCTAAAGTGAACCACCTCTACGCGTATATGAATCTGCAAGTTCACAATTTTCCTCATGCAAACTAATGAATAAGACCTATGCTTCAAAGTTAACATTTCTGAGGAAAAGAATTAAGTGGGTCTTTGGTGGTTTCCTACATATTAGAAGAGCTTTTTGTTTTCTGTATTATTACTTCATTGTTGCCCTTCACTGTGAGCTGTAAATAGTCCTAAAGATGACCTCTTGGACTGCTATCAGTAACAGCATCTTACAAACAGCCAATTAATATCTGATTGCTCCTTAAGGGAGTCTCATGATACTTAGAATCTTGGAAAGAAGGAAAAAACCCTACACTTCTGCAGTGGAGACGCACACCACCAGCACAATATTAATTAAAGCTGAAAAATACCTCTGAGATTTTTCCTACTGGATCAAAATCAGACATACAAAATCAGACATAAAGAACACATTCACAGTAAAATGATGCCATTCCATAAGACATATTTTCCTTGCATTTCTAGACAACTGTCTATACAGCGCTATGCTTCATTATTACTGCTTCAGACCTTTAGAGCACAAAGGGAGATGACATGATAGACATGAAAAGTCACCTGCCACTATTCTTTCACTGAAAACCTCTTAAAGTTAGGGTAGGAGTGGCATTCCACACAACATCCCCTATGCACCACAACTAATCTTCAATTTCGTTACTGAAGGAATAGAAATGGAACATATGTGAAATCTTTATTATTCAAAAGAAACAGAACCTGATAAATACAAGTAGTTTATTTCACAGGATATGATTTAAGTGATCATCTGTACTGCAATTTCACAGTCATACAGGACATACAGCCCCTAAAAAGCAGCACCATGAAAACACTGCTGCAGAAGTCTCTTATTATAATGCAATACATCAGAATTCATCAAAAAAAGATGCAAAAGGAATTAATCTCCCCAGTCTGAATTAGTTGTTTTCAAATTAATTTGGTCAAGAAGAAATATAGTAGCACACTGTAAGATAAATTGATGTAACAAGTAAACCTCCATATACTAGGAGTGCTTATAACTAAATCAACAGTAACCAAGAGAAAATTAATATAATCATTGTCTTGGAGAAAATGGAGAAAATGGAAAAGTAGAGACAACACAGGAAGAGATCAAGCTCTAATTCATTCTTACTATACTAACACATAGTTTTCCATTCTTCCACGATCTTACATCAAAAAATAAGCTGGCATTCAAATGAAGAGAAATATGTTATGTTAGCCAGAGGTACGCAAATCCATTTTAATATCAAAGTAACCAAAGAACAAAATTCTTAGGCCATGCAATGCAATGCTTTAAGGCCATTTTAATTAGCCTAAAAGATTCTGTTTTAGGAAATAAGCTGGAACCAACAGTGTCTGGAAAATAGCTTGATTCAGAGATGTAATTCCTTCCAGAAGACGATGTTGATAACCTAAGAATAAAAGAACTAAGTTGTTTCACTGCATCATAAAGTACATAAGCCGAATCAGAATGTACCAAAAACTTACAATGTAATGAATTACAGACCAAATGAGCAGATAGAAAACGAAAAATAAAAAAGGGTCAGGTCTATGGCTCTCAGCATCTGTCCAGACTGAAGCCACAATTTCTACCACGCTCAAGTCTAGTCAGGATCATTTTTTACACCTTAACTACTTTAAAAAAAAACCAAGCAAGTCTATTATGCTATACATACAACATGAAATTTTTTATTTCGCAATACTATGCAACTTGAAACAGAAAGAGAACATAAGATCTCACTAGGAAATAAAGTATTACTTGTATACCAGGAATGACGGAGACTGATAACTGGAGAAAACAGAGTGCATCTATATCCACGTTTTAGTTCAAATTGGGAACGTAGTTTCAAAGCAACTGTCTTTATCTACTGCGCTTTAACCAACACCAAAAGGTATACTGTAGCATACAAACTGGATTTCTGTTAAGTTAAACAGTAGCTTCACACACTCATAGACATTCAGTCCACAGAATCGGATTAGAGTTAAACTAAAAATAAAGCAGCTCGAAATGTGGGTGCTAGGTCCTCAGCACTAATCATTTCAATTCCACAAATCCACTTCTCTGTATTGTACAATTTGCCAACATGGACACAAATAAGCTGTTGTTGCAGCTTCTCAGCGTCCTATTCTTTGAAGCTAGTAGACACAGATGAACTGTTGCCAATATATATGACAGAACAAAAATTTGTTGATGAAGCTGTATCTTATTTAAATGGAGTAGAAAATGGTGTTGGGATCCTCACTAGCAGAGTATAAATGATAGTGCATTACCCAAAACCAACTCAAAACCAGAATATACTAGTCTGATGCCCCAAGCTTTTCTTAACTGATGCTTTTGCTAATTCAAACAAGACGCCTTTGCCCAAACTATGCTTCAGTAGTAACAATAAGGAACTTTCCAGATCTGTAAATCCATAGTCCCACAAAACTGCTCAGGGACCTCAAGCTTAAAAATCTTTCTGCTCAAGTACTCTTAGACTTCTTTCAAAATCTCCATAGACTTTTCTGACACTGCTACCTCTGATTTCTGGATATGAAAGGCATATACTTCTATCTTGAAATCAAGCAGGTTATTGGACACCAAAGCTAGTGAATGGCCCAGACGGACCAAGCCTCTAAACCTAAAAAAAAAAAAAGGTCTCTCTTCCTGAGACAATAAACAAATCTTATAAAATCGGAAAAGCTACATGTCTTAGGTCAAATAAAAATGTTCTTTCATGTGGACAATACAAATAGAAGCCAAAGGATGTCTTAAATATTAGGAAAAAGAGAGAAGATTTTTTTTCTCTAACAATTTCATTTGTTCTCTATCATTTATTCTCTGCCTTTTCCCAGCACACTGCTTACTGGTACGCCCCTCTGAGAACATCTTCAGCTTCACAGTATATTACTTCAGCTCCCCGGAGCGGCTGCAAAATGGGCAGTGGGAGGACGTGAAGGTAACGAGTGAGCTCTTCAAAAACACATGTAATCTTCACAGAAATCGTACTTTTAAGGCATCCCACAAAGATCTGCCCATATACGTATCCAGGTATTATACTGCTGGTGAAAGAAGTAGTTCTGTTTCCTGGGTTCTATTCTATGGAGCATTTACCAGCATTGTGATCTTCCGAACAGATGTATGTTCATGCCTATAATCCTCTGTCTTGCTTGGAAATTCAAGAGGCAGGCAAGTTTTACTACTGTATAGAAAGGATACAGTACTACAAAGAAAGAAGAAACCCAGGAGGATTAGCATCCAAACCGTAAAACAAGGAACTGGCAACCCATTTCACCATACACATAAGCAGGAAAATACAAAGCAGCTTCCCTTTATTTCCTTCCTGAAATGCTTTGTTCAAAAGGAAGAAAGAATAAAGAACAGAAACTGGAAACTATGTAAAAGGATTATTTGCCTAAGAAGATTTGAGACTATGCTCTGCAACCAGATGACAGAAAACGCAGGAGATGGAGTAACTAAGGATAAACTCCCTGCATTAGCAGTGATTAACAGGTCTCTGCCATCATAAGTAGAGTATGTTTGTACTATATTTGTAAGTAAGAATTACAGGACAGGCGAAATATATTGTAACTCCTAAGTGCAGAGTTGTCCTTCAGCAAGAAGCCTACAGTTTTGAAAGTTTGTTTTGGTTTTTTGGTTATTTTTTTTTAAAGTAGAGAAATTATTTTTAAAGGTAGTTATTAATTCCAAGGGCTTTGATGTTCCTTTCATATATCTGCATAACCATATGTTAATTTATAAAATTGAACTGACCAGAATTTTTTCACTGATGAAATGCATTACATCAAAACTTTTACTTCAATATTCATCCAAAATAATTGCACTGCATATTATTCAGCTTATATGCAGACTGGGAAAGTTCTGTATCCATTTCATTTGCTAGTATTTTCTTTCTTTCTACTCTTAACTTTATACTACACTACCAAATTCCAAGTACTATAATACAAGACCAAAATATTAGCACTGAAATTCTGTTTCATTTACTTTGAGGGAAAAACAGAGTGATGCCTGCATTTCTAGTATCAAATTCTACTATGACCTGAAATACAGGCAGTGCAGCATTATTCCAAAACTGACTCTCTTTTTCTTTCTTCTGTATTGATAGCTTCAATAAATACGCAAAATATTATGGTCTAATTTTCTCTTTTAGTTAACTGTGAGAAAGAGAAGGGCTCACAAAATGGCAACAAGTTGATTAACACGATATAGGGGAATAAATAGTCAGTAGGAAAAGGAAAAGGATTTTTTTTTATTAGAGGATTATTAATCTTACCGTGCTACAACTAAAAACTGGTCAATCTGACGGTCAGTAAGGGGGCTATCTGGATCCCATACTTTTACTTCCAGCTTTGCCTGTTCTCTGTCATCTAATTCTCCTGTCAAAAGGTAGATGGGATAAAACACTTATTACTTACAACATTTTTCTCTGTGTATTTCTTGCTCTATGTTTAAAAAAGACATTGTACATCTTTAAACACACATATACAGTACTTAAAAATTAGCAGTTACAATTTAAATTTCATAATGCAGCATCAGTAAAATAAATATCTTGCCTTCACATCAGCATTTCAATTTAAGGAGGCATCCTTAGGAGGTGTGGTATTAAAGAACTTTAATAAGATGTGATTAAAAACTTGAAACCATAACCTCAGTAACTAGTAGTTTCTTTAAATTGCTTCTCAACTATATTAAAGTTAGATTTCATTTAAGCCATATTAAAACTAATCTTACACTTAACGAGATTTAGCAATTAAATTCTATCTAATTTGTATTCTATGCCCCCAAAACAAAATTCATGATGAAAAAATGCTGTCTACTACATTGAATTATTTTACCTCTTGCTCTCAGCCACTACATTATCTGTATCATTAACACAAGTCATATTACCGTAATTGCTGTGTATGTTTACTAATTATATCCTGTTATAAAATAATACATAAGGCTATAACACAAGAAAGTCACTATATACTACATCATGATTTCCCAACTCTATTTGTCAGAATAGAGCAATTTGTGACCATGCACCTGACTGAAACAATGGTGGCAGTTTCCAAAATTTAATTTGCCCTCTATTCATTATTAAAAGAGTATGGCATTTGTACTGCTTGGAAGAACAGTAAAGTGTGAAGATACTACAATGATTCACGTTCATATGAAAGGCTAAATCTTGGCTTGCTACTACATCAGTTAACTTTTACAAAATGAGAAACATTGCAGAGGCTGATTAGGCAGGCAACACATATCCTACTAGTATGAAACATTTGATCTATGGGATGTGGTCAACACATTTGGAGCCACAACAGATGAAGAGAGTAAAGTTAGAAGCATCATTGTCTTTCCTTGGTATTTTAGAATAAGAGCATGTTCTTCCTTCAGTGAACATGTGAAAAACTCTGTTGGATGCCAGTACTTTTATAAGCTACTACGAGAATAAAAACATGTTCTCAAATACAGCCATTCAACTTCCTTTGAAAATCCAAGCTGTGTAGGTACTGCTCTAAGTACGGAGAAGGTCGCTTTATTCCATGCTATTTCTTACGACTCAATAAAAAAGAGAGTCTAAACATGCATAGTATTTTCAAGATGCGAAAAAAACTGTACACTTAAGAGTCTGGAAGCAGTCTGCAAACCCAGCACTGGCGTTCCCGAAATCTGATCACACACAGCAAGTTCCTTTAGCACATTCAATCTAAAGGAAATGAGAATGAGCCATGTATTTATCCCTACCAAATACACGAGTTAAAACTGCACCATGCTGCCTGGCTAACGTGTAAGGAACAAATTTCACAGTCACATTCTCAGAAAGCAAATTAAATTATTTTATTCTGATACATCAGCAACAAGGAATTTAAGATAATTCACATCCAACACCGGAGACAGATTTTTAATTTCTGGCAATCTAGAGTAGGATTTCAGGTCAATAAACTTATTCAATGGACTACACACTTGTCAATACATTCATTTTTTCCATCTGTAACAGACACATTGTGGGTGATGTTCTACATTTTATAAATAATCTCAGAGCACTTCAATCTGTTAATACATAGTTTTCAAATATCTTTAATGCTAGTTAACTGTTTCAGGACAGAACTGTTTCGGATCCTGGAGATCAGAATTGTGGAAGAATGGCAAACCCAATACTCAGGCAGAGCATAGTTCTCACAAAGAGAAAATGTCACACAAGCACAGCTCAAGAATTCAACCAAAACACGTCACTCTCCTGAATCAAGTTTGCAAAAAGATGGAAAAAATTGCAATGCTACACATCTTAGTTCAATTACAGGTAAATAAATAAGTGCTACTACAAAATGTTGTTGTAACTGTTGATACAGGTAAAGCTGAATTATTGCCAAACACTATTTCATAAGGGCATTAAACATAAATAGTTTGGTATAAATATTCTGTTGTTCATAAAAGATTGCAAGCACACATAACATAATATTTGCAATATTAAATGTTACTGCAACAACAGCAGACAGAGAGGTTTCCAGAAGATACATTGTCTCTGCCAAACTGCACTTCACAAAAAATACTTCATTCCCGATTTTCTACTTAGATGGCAGAATATGATCACTTAATCAGGAAGAAAAGTGAGGTAACCTAAATCAATCAAGTCGTGGATGCAGTCAAGTGGTGTTACATAAATCTCTGAAAACTGATTTCAGGAATAAAAATTTTGTTGACTTCCTTTGAATGTGAAAGAAAGAAAGAATCAGCATAGGAGGATCACATAAGACAAATAGTTCTTCTTTCCAGATTTCTTTTTTCAAAATAGCAATTATTAAAAAAATCCCTATTTTCTTTGAGCTGTCTATCATGTCTGTAACTTCCTTATACTGTAGGATTTTTAATATAGCAAACCCCTTTAAAACTGCAACACAATTTCTGCTAACAACTCTACATTTATCCTTTATATTGTTGAATTTGACCTATAGTTCAAGAGATTCAAACTGCACTGGTATTAATGTTGCCACAATGTTCATTCCTTATACTGAAAGCTCCAAGACACAAAGGGAATGGGGGATTTCAATTTTCAACATTTTCAAGGAGGTCCTCAGGTTCTGTTTTACAAGCATTACCTTCCCTCAACATCACCAAACATACTACTTAGAGCTTCTAAGAAGTGCCAGGCTATTTTTTTTGAACTGCTGGTATGACACACCAGTCTACTCAATTTATTTTGAGTGCAGCTTATAATTTCATTACAGCCAATCTAATCCTGAAGATCAATATTATCAGAAAACATTAGTAGATGGCCAGAAATACACCTACTTTTCTCCACATCAATGTCTGAATGCCTTATTTCTCATGGTTCTCTTCTTATTATAAGCAAAATGTTTTTTCTTCTTAAAAAATATAATAAATTAAGTTCTGTGTTTCAGGTAGACATTTTAAACAAAAGAAAGCATGATCCAGAAAACAACCGTAAGGTAAATTTTACAAAACAAAAGTAAACCAAATAAAACATTTAATTTAATGTAATTAAGATGAACTACAAGAAATTAAAGATCTACTTAGCCAGTCTTTTTGACTTTACTTCCTACAGACAAATACCCCTAAGGCAATTAGTATACTAGATCCAGCATGATTCTATGTTATTCTTATATCCAACTAAAAGAAAATAACTTGTAATGAACTATGAATGTTTTCTTAGAGTGCAATTGTTTTAAATGTAGAGATATGTAACAATGCTGCAATATTGTAGCCTTTCAAGAATCCAAAATATAGAATCTAGAAATGCTGGGTTTTTAAAACTGGTTTTCAGGCAAACAATACCAATTCCACTTTTAATGACGAACAGTTGATGACAGGTATCTGATCGAAAAAAAACCCAGAGGGCAGTTTTTAGAGATGCCACTTGTCAGGTACAATCTTATTTTTTATTTGGCACAATCTGTGCTATTTTTAAAAATAACTTCTTATTTTGCCTTTCAAAAAGTAATTTAGCAGTCACTTCAACCCAAATGCATAAACTAAACACCTGCAGAGCTCAGCTCGCAGTGAATTCATCTTGCATGATGCGCAAAACAGAGGCAGCAGCTGCTGGATTCTTATCACATGGGACAGAAAATTCTGTAGTTGTGAGTTTTGGTCACAGTTAGAAGGCAGACATATCCACTTACTGAAGTTGGACATCAGACCAATAGTTTGTACTACAGAGTTCCTCCTACTGTGGAAATTCATTTGTGGCTTGCTACAATCTCTTGAAATCAGCCAGGAGTTTTGACTCATGCTTTAATTACCCAGACTCACTGGGTACCTAAGCATATAAACCTGAAGGCCTTTGTAGGTGCTTATATTCTTAAAGCTGGGCACTGCTCTAAGTAAAATCAGTGTCTTCATCTTTCTGCTTCAGTTTCACACCTGTGAAACAGGAATATCTCATAGCTACACAGCAAGGATGCAGAATAGAGATCTCTCTCGATTCTTATTCTTCCTTAGTCCAGTTTGGCATTCAAAATATTTTCTGTTACTGAAATATGGGATCAGATTTAGTAGATATATCATTTAGCAGATTTTTGTCAGAATTTTTGGGCAGTGTACTAGCAGCAGGTAATCCTGAATACCTTTTTAAACATAGTATCACCTGCTAAAATAGGCAGCTAATTACAGGAAAAGAGGCTTCAATTCATGAACTACCTTCTTGTGCTGCTGTTTAGACTGTCTGTCTACAAATGTTTTCCTCTTACAGATGAGAAAAATGGCATCAAATTGGATTTTCTTGTACTGTCTAGCTACAAACACGTTCCAGACATTAAGCCTGTCTGTCTAAAGTAAAATCTGAACTTTCTCCTTCAATGAAAAGTTCATTAGTTCCCCTCCAAATCACTCAGCATATTCATTCTGCATAAAATGAATTGTACATTCACATATAGAGGTTAATTATCACAAAATATCACACAATTTTTGACAAACAACTGATGGGGTGGGCATGTACAGCTTAACAGAGAAAGCCAGTTACAAAACATCAAAGCAATTATCAGTGGGAAAATAAGTTTTACATCCATCAGATGGATGTACAAACTTTATCCACTGGCATTTAATGAGTTCAACTCTGCATAAATTGAATACATAATAAACACCTAGCTGACTGGTGGTTTTAACTAACAAATTACAAACCTTTTCACTATAAAAGCTCTGCAGACATGGAATTCTTACTGCCTTTTTTTTTTTTTATGATGTGTGAGTCTCATCAGTCCTGATAATCAAAAATTATCCAGAAAAAACTCCGCAACTTCGCAAAAAAAACCCCCTGAATTATGTGCAAATTACTTCTCTGATTAAAGTAACATGAGAAATCTAGTTTATTTTAGTAGTGCAGGCAAAAAGAAAATTATGTTTATCATTCAATTGTAGAACAATTCCCCCGCTTAGCTAGCTTGACAGATGCATATCCAAGACTTCAACTAGTCATTCTGAGAATTAGTTGTATATTTACAAAAATCTTATGGTAAAACTCAATTTATTAACATAATGCATATATATAGACTAAAAATGAAAAACAGACCATATAAAGACTATATGTAGAGAGACTACAAATGAAAGATAGCAGATGACACAAGCCCAGTATTTGTGAGCAGTAATTTAAGCTGTTACTGAGCATTTTCCAGTGCAATAAAACATGCACAGTCCAATCGCCTCAGATCCTCTAGAGCCTTAGCCTATAAAAAAAATTTAGTGATTCTCCACTTGAAAAATCCGTTTCGAATTAAAACTTCAATGACCTTAGAGCTCCTTCAGCTCTCAGTCTTGCAGTGCTTATAAATCACTGATGATCAAAAGACCTCGCAAAGCACTCAAAAGAGCTTTAATTCATCATGTTCTAAATTCCTAGAAATAAACAGAAATAATTACAGTTTGTCTCAGAATAAACTAAACTGTAACACTGCACTAACAACCAACTTCTCCATAATGCTGCATTGAGAATGGCTAGATTATGAGAATATCCAGTGCTGGAAGGAACAGACAAATTAGGATGCCTCTTCCTTAAAGCCCTGCAGAACAGTATGCAGAACTTCACACACTGGAGCATACAAGAGGCATAGCATCCTAAAATCAGACTATTCCTTACTTTATAGTCCTCATATTCACATTTGAATAGAATCTCCACTGTTACAGAAATGAAATAATAAAAAATCAGCCCTTTCATTTCGGCTTTTTATGGCAACTCTAAAGGCAATGACCTAAATTAATATATTGCATAAAACTACGAGGTCACCTTCAGTTCAAGAGCAAAGGCAAGTATTCAGCTAATGAAAAGACACCTGAAATCTACTTTTATTTTAGAATTACCTTCTTGTACTCACTTGATATCTGTGAATAAATCTGTACAATGTGACTTGCACCAAGATTCCCTGCCCCTCACTCCTATTTTACCTTTTTTGGTGACAGACACTATGCAGTGGTCCAGCACCTATTCCAAACTGAATAAAGAAAGATTGCAACAGTTTTCCTATTTATTCCTGAAATAACAACACAGGAGCTAACAATTTTCAGGAAAGCATAGTGAAAATGATTCTGTGTATAAATAACAACAGTATCAACCATGAATGACTATTAACTCTATTTAAAATACTTGTTTTGGAAAGAGACATACCACAATGCATAAACACTGTATTCCTCAAAAAGTCCCACTCAATTAAAATTAATTCTCTGGTCCTATAATATTTAAAAAAAAAAAAAAAACACAACAAAACCAAACAAAACCCCCAAACTCTTAATGTTATGAATATGCAAATTCCCTGTAACTATAGTATTCTAAAGATAAGTAGGACTATTCATTTGCACAAATTTAAACAAAACCTATAATCTAGAAGAGAATCTTTTCTTTAGGATGAAATATATTTTGACTTACTCAAATGTAAAAAACATTTCATCTGCATCTGATATTCGTTCTTCATCTTCTACAGAATAAACTTAAAAAGAAAAATCAAAGTAAAGCAGCAAAGGATGCAAAAATCTGAACTTGCATTAAGTCCATTTAGGCAAAGGTACTGAGGCAGAAAAAAACAGCAGTCAATTAAGCCCCAAGATGTTGCTGCTTGAAAGGTAATTTGAGTGGTCACTGCAATACATTATTTGGGATAATAAGCACATACAGAGCATACAATAAATAACTATATCCTTCATAAGACTGACTACCAGGCAGATCTGAGATTGTATTTGAACAATCCCAGCCAAGGCTCTACAGCTATTATAAATAAAGAAATCTTTCCAACAGCAATCATGTACAACCTTTCAGGCCAACAGTGTAGCACAGACCATTTGTGTTGCATTGCAACAAGAATGCAAAAGAAAATACACCTACTTTAACTATTTCCTTCAAATTGTTGAAAAAATAGAAGGGTTTCTAACAAACATAAGCAAAGAATATAAACAGATGCCTAAGCCTCCTCAAGAAACTAAAGACAGCAGGAAATCATTATTTCTCTTGTTATGAAGACTCCAACTAACTTCAACTATAAAGCAAACTGGAGTAAGCTAGACCTGCTTTTACAATTCAGGGCAGGGACGGGGGGGAAAAGGCCACTCCAACAATCCCCAAGTAGAACACTCCAAATACCTCCCCTCAACTACTGAACAACTTTTATAAGATGTAATAGCTAGACAGCACTATTTCCAACTTTTCTAATTTATCTTTTGACTGTTAACATAGATGTTGTGAATGATCTAAGAACTGAAGTTCAGAAACTTCCATTACCATAGTATATAAGTATACTGTAAGTATCGCAAGTATAAGAGAAAGAACCAACTTATTCCATGTAACTACTTGTTTGATCAAAGTTATACATGCACCTAATACCTCAATAAATTGTTCCCAAAGGTACCAACAATACCTTGTTTGTACAAATAAAAATATTTTTAAGTAACATTACTGAAAAGACTTCATAAAACACTGATTTATAATGCAAAGCTTCCAAATACCTAATTGAATTTCTGTAGTATATTTGGCTGCAAACCTAAACTACTGATTTCCCTTTTATCTGCAAGATTAGAAAGAAATACATTAAGTCTTTACCCGAAACAGGCACAAAGAGGCCACTGACACTGTTTACTGTATAGTAAAACTGACACAAGTCTATAAATGTGCATTCAATTGCCTAGTATATAAATCACTAATTCTGCTCCCTAGCAGAGAGATCAACAAGACTGATGTAAAGGATATTACAATCCTATTAAAATTTGACATGAACATTGTAAAGAGTGTTTTACTACTTGTCATCATCATGCATTTGACAGTTAATTATAAAAAATTTACTCTACTGAGCTTAATAACAAGAAAATAATCTGTAATCAGACAAGTGACTACCCATTTTAAAATTTGCTAACCCTGAAGAAACAGCTCCTCGTTCTAGAAGGTATTAGAGAAAAACTTTTCGTGTTAACTCAAAGTCAAGAGTACAATCAACAGAAAATCCATATTTGAGTAAAAAGTATATTTGAGTACACAAAACCAGGATTTTTATTCTCATGTATTACGTCTTTCGAGATTTATCTCATGCAATTCTAAATATCCTCTGATCTATATTAGATATCCATTTTCAGCAGGGATTAATGAAATCCAGACAACTCTGACCATAAAAGTAAGTCTTACTGGGTTAGCACAATCATACCTTTTCTGCCTCATATTCTATTCCAATTTCCACACTCCTGAATCTGCTTGACATATCTTTTGTTCCACGTATTCATACTGAAAACTTCATTGAGACAGAAAGCCATCATCTTTTAGTTGATCCAATCACTCTCAAAGCTCTCTGTGCTTCTAGCATATTCTGACTGACAGTTTGAAGTTATCATTTATTTTCTTGCTAACTTACATTTTTCAACAACTTTGAACCTTTGATGCATTTCACACCAAACTTGGTGGAACAGATTTCTGCAAGGTTCCTAGGTATCTTTTTGAAGCAAATGCAAGTTAGGCATAAATGTTTCCTTTTATACTTGGTCTTGAAGGCAGTACTGGTATCAGAATTTGAGCTTTGCTTTCTGCTGTCTAGATTCCAGTAAGGTCATCTTGAATTGATAAGAAATCTGGTTCTAGACAACACACTATGGACATCCAAATTGCTGCATGTAGAACAAGAGAAGTGTGCAAGCTATACACAAATGAGTTCCTCCACTCTACACTTCTCCTTCCAAAGAAGTATTTTATGGTCAATAGTTTTTTTCCATTAAAACATTTTCCTTGCATGCCAACATACTGCTCATAGAAGCGCCTAAAGCTGCTGCTGTTGTCTCTTTCAATGTGTGCACAAGGAAGTGATTCTTTCTTTGATGATCATACCTAAGCCATTTAGTTTATGCTAAATCCACTAATTTATTCTTGCAATTGCAATTTGGTTCACTCACAAAGCAAAAATTAACATGGCCTCAAAACAATCAGCCTTCATGATTTCTTAAAGACACGTAAAGACAAAACGCTAGACACATACTATCTCCGAAATACTGAAGGCATGATAAAAGAGGCATTATTTTCTGAATTTTATTTTCTAAGACCTGCCTATTGTATCAATGTATCCAGTTCTCATATCCAGCAAATGCCGTAAAATTGATCACTCAGCACAAATTACAGACCATATTTTCTGAAAATTGATAGGACACTGAGATACAATATTTGTTTATCCTGTCAAACATTTCTTATAGCCACACACTATCTGTCTTCCAGTCTAACGACAGCAGGGCTCTCCAATTTTTAATTTAACTATTTGAATACAGACTCATCTAAAAATATTTCGTATTGACTGATATTAAAAAGGCCTGATTTTTATCTTCTCACAACAGAATGAAATCATTGCAACTACATCAACACTAACAGAGATAATCCAGCAAAAAGGCTTTTGGCAGAAGAATCAGCTGCACCATTCAAACAATTCCTGCAGGATTCTGGCCAGTATGGGTGATTTTCAAATTCAGCAGTAGTTCTTCCAATAAACGGGAGTATTATCTATCATGAAATAACAGATCCCGCCTCATGAGATCACAGTTGGGTTCCACTGTTCTAAAACAAATTTTTCATTTATTAAATGAAAACAAATTTTTAGTGTATATGAGAAGCATTTCAAGAACCAGACTGATTCTAAGCATCCTAACATTAAAAGTCCAAACAATATGTAGATGAGTTTCTTATATCTCTTTAGTTGTATACATTTTTAAACTTAAAATTCTAGAATTCTAATATTCCCAAACGTTAACAAGACTGAATGCTGAGTTTAATAGTTTCTATCTGCTGTGTCTGGTTTATTAAAAACAATGCATTCTTACAACTGAGCTGTAGTAAGAAGCAAAAAACCAGAGAAGACACTAGGAAATACCTCTAAAGGAAGTTTTAAAAGTATTGGATACATCTGAACATCATCCAAAAGTTACAGGTTAAAGTTCCCAACTGCTCCGCTCCTTCCTATTAAGCATTCAGCTACATGAACTCCATTAATTCTAGAACGTCTTGGCTTCAAAAAATGGAACCAACTGCACAGCAAGTGCTATTTCTGAGCGCCCTCTGGGTATTTTCAGATTCGCAAGAGGGACTTTGATCTTTTATACAGATACTTTTAATATACTGTATAAAATTTTATTAAAACGAAAAAAAAAACTTTGAAAAGAATGCCTTTCCCACAGGCTACTTCTTCCTCCACTTCCTCTAAGGCCTCTTCCTCTCTATGTCTTAGTAAGGCGGGTAGTCCTCTTTCCTGTCACATCGAAACTCTTTGTACTACTTTAAATCGTCAGAGAGTACCTAATTGTATCAGATTCTTGCTCCATAAAGCATTCCCTAGAACACAATGGCTTCCTTTTAAACACAGATAATGGAGATAAGCAGTGCTGTGCTTGGAACAGGACTGCAGCTGGGAGTGGACCATTAGCATGAGCAAAATTCTGTGCAAGAGTCCACAAACAACCCTTAACATAACAGTGACTCTAATTTTAAGCACCCCTCCAGGCTAATTAAAACAGGGATTTGCAAACAGTTTGCCATTGCAGTACTTAATTAGGACTAGCAGTACTTACTAACAACGAGTCCTCTAGACAAACCTTTAGATGTAATTGTTCCCCACCATACCAGTCAACCTCTTGATGTTTGTCTCCTTCCACAGAGAATAAAATCTCATTTCCCACCAACTACCAATCAACCCTAACCCTTCATGCATTCATCATCACAATCCTCATTCTGTCATGCCTCTGTTTTGCCCAGTGATTTCTAGCTTCCCATGACCTGGTCAGCACTCAGCATCCTTACAGCAGGCGCCATGACCAGAGTGGGATGAGCTGACAGGACATGGTGCTATTTATAGGCAATTAATTAGCAGTAAAATATTCTTGCCAGGCAATTTCCACTGTTCAGATCAGCACGTGCATATCAATAGTTGTGAACAATTGCCACTGTGATGGTGCTCAGGACTACATGGGCTGGGAATATTTGTGTGCCCAATAACACCCTTCAACCACCTTAAAAACTTAAAGACAGGTATAGAAAGTTCAGAGGTTAACTTCAATTGTTGTGGTTTAGCCCCAGCTCACTTGTCCCTCCCAGGAGGATGAGAAGGAGAATTGGAAACAAAAGAAGGTAAAACTTATGGGTTGTGATAAAACCACTTTACCAGGGCAGCAAAGGAGGAAAAAAACAATAACGATAAAAGAATACACAAAGTGAATTATATACAGTGCAAATTGCTCATTGCCCTGAAAATCAGTAGCTTGCATGCTCCCAATCCAGAATCCTGAGCCATGCTCCCAAGCCACTATAACCAAGCTGTGCCCCCTGCCCAGCTCCCCCCTTATTTACTGAGCATGACATCATGGTATGGATTGTCCCTTCGGCCAGTTTGGGTCAACTGCTCTGGCTGTGTATCCTCCCAGCTTTCTGTGAAAATTAACTCTATCCCAGCTGAACCCAGGACAGTAATCTACTCTCTATCTGGTGGAATTCTGCTGAATCTCAGTAATTACCACACATTTTAGGAGAGAGAAACAAAATCTGCAAAGGTTAGAAGTTGCTCTGTTAACTGAATCACACTATGCATATGTTCTACTTTTCCTTATATTGCAGTATTATAATCTAATTATACTGAAGACTTTTCAGTAAGTATTAATGCTGTTAGCTTAAGAGTAGTGTTTACATGTCATAATCTTCAAGTGTTCCTTTTATTTTTAGACTGAGATTTGCTAAAAGCTCAACATATTGTCTCAAGCCATTATGGAAAAGTCAGCTGAAACCAAGTATGCTAATGGCAATACCTGAACACATACAAAGAAATTCTGCTACCCAGCATCATCACTGGAGGGAAGGTGATTACCAAGCAGTTCGAGATTTTTCTCTCTCAGCTTCTCCTCATGAAAAATGCCCATAATTAAGCACACAAAAAAATGTGGCCAATGATCACTTTTGAAGCCAAGGTGTTCTGATGAAACAACTGCTCACTCACATGCTTGTTTAATAAGAGGTAAAATTCCAGTCACAACTGTTGCTGTATGGATAAAGCAGCACTTCCTCAGGATAAAAGGCAGAAGACTTTGGGCTGAATTTCATCTGTAGGTTGTTATGCTGGAGCACCGCAGCAGGACTGATTCAAGTTGGAAGGGATCTCAGGAGGTCTCCAGCCCAACCTCCTACTAGAAGCAGGCTCAGCTGTGAGGTTAGAACAGAGCTTTATCTAGTTGGGTCATAAGAACCTCTAAGGAGAGAGATGACACAAGCTCCCTGGGTACTTGCTCTACCTACCACCTGACGATCCTCCTTGAAAAAAAAAAAAAATCTGCTTATTGCTATTCTGATCCTCTCATGTCAAGTTATGTCTGTTGTATCTCATCCTTCCAGTATGCACCACTGTCAAGAACCTGCGGGTCTTCTAAACAACCTCCCCTCAGTCACTACTGGGGCTGCTGTTTGTCCCTGCCTTGAAGCTACCTCTTCTCCAGGCTCAACAAGCTCAATTCCTTCAGCCTGTCCTTGCAGGGCAGGTGCTCTAGATCCAACGAGTATGACGGCCTGCGCTGAATTTGCTTCAGTTTATTAATACACTTTCCCATATTTGGGGACCCAAATGTGGATGCAGTATCTAGATGGGACTTAATGAGTGTTCAGTAAAGGGGGATAATCACTTTCTTTGATCTCCTGGCTACGTGCAGCCCAGAACACGGTAGCCTCCTTTGCTGCCAGGGCACACTGCTAGTTTATATTCCCTTGCCTTTCCCACAGAGCTGCTTCCCTCAGCCTCTTCGTCCATTTGATACGTTTATGAAATACATGAATAAGAGTACCTTCATATGCTAAAATTCTTCCTTCCGATAGAACAAAATTAAAAGTAAAATCTCAAGCTACAGAGTAAGAAAACTGTCCTTGTGATTGAGACATGCTATCAGATGTGGAGTTAATTTTTTGTCTGTTTTTGTCTTGTCACTCTCCTTTCATCCTCCCATTTGCTACAACATTGTTCATAATTCAGAAGGCAAATGACTAGTTTTCTCGGATAATCAACAGAATCAAAAGGCCTATGAACTAAGAGTTTAAGATCTTGGCAATGCAATTTGTTGAAAAAGGGAACAAATAAGAGAAATTCAAGTTAACTGTTAGCAGACTAATCATATTAATTCTCTGCATTTGTGATGACTGAACAAAACTGGAGAGGTTCACATACTTCTTGAAACCTAAAAGATGATCCATCTAAAAACGAAGCATCTGTAGGAGAAGTTATAGAACAATTATATAAAATGAACATTAGCAAGTTATGAGTTACGACAAACATTCTCCGAAGATTTCTACAGGAACTCAAGGACACAATAGCTACTAAGAATGACATGAGAACTCAAATACATTTATGTTACCTGGAGCGTGAAGATGGTATATCGGTTAAAGGGAAAATACAGGCAACTAAGTAATGTCAAGGCTCACAGCTGTGCTAGTCAAATCAGTAGAAATTGCAGCAGAAAAGATATACAGATATACCAGTGATATGTCAGCACATCTCAGAAAACTAAGAAAACACAAGAGACGCAATCTTCTGCATGGATAAACAGCTGATGGTCTGATTCAGCATGGTGGTTCTTTCAATGGTGGGTTTACTTTTCTTGAAAATGCCGATTTCAATATATAAACACATTACAGTGCTTAACAAATCACTGTTCTACCAAATCCTGGTATACAAAAAGTTCATTCCTTATTGCTTGACAAGGCAAAGGTAACATCAAAAAAACTTATTTCAACAAATTATACTTATTCTGTAATTTTCCTGAAGATCATAGGACACAGTTATTAAATTTTTATTTATTTTCTTGAAAATACAGTTTAGTTTTCTTTTTTTTTGGTTGAGGTTGTTTGGTTTTGGGTTTTTTAAGTTAGAGAATTACTTAAAATAGTTTCACTAGACTTACGTTATCATTACCAGAACACAACGATGATAAACTTCTTTGTTAAGTTTATTTAGAAAATATCCTTTGCTTCAGAAGTTTTAATTGACCTTTGATAGATAGGGGAACAATTATTGGCCTTAGCTTTGCTTATTCTTGCCACCTGATTCAAAACCCTATGAATAAATAAAAGCCAGACATGACTTAAGAACTTATTGATTTGGTTGATGAGGTTATTTTAAACACTTGATTTCCCTATCTATAATACCACTTCAACTTTATTTGTTTAGCTAAGCTGTCAGGCACTTTACTGTGTGACAATGACACTTAGACGTACAATAGTATGCCTGAGGCAGAAAGACTATTGCAGGTATATGAGAGAAAACTTTTTCTAATGCATTAAAATAAATTCTGTGGAGAAAAAGAAATAATTCCTAGTTACTCCATTCTTAAAAATTACACTAATTCATGAACTATATCCCTATTGGTGGTGCTTCTCCCTCTCTCCTCTGCTTTCTAGCCAATGATCTAACACAACTTGTTGCTGCATCAGTTGTTCCACTACTGAGAAATACCAGATGAAATTTTAGAAATTAAAAACATTCGATTTAAAACAGAACAAGCTGTGAGACAGGGAAGCATCAATGTTCCAAGAAAGTCTACCAAACATCTAAACTGATCTGTCTTGGACCAGTCACCATGACGTCCCTCCTATTTATATTCCCCTGTACACAAAACAGGAATAAACAAAATCTATTACTTAAAGGTGAAAGCAATTTGATCATATTCAGAACAATTTATAGAAGTTTGCCTTTTAATCAAATAATGACAATAATAATGATGATAATAACGACTTGCCCAAAGGAAAATTGTGTAGAGTCTTTTCGTTGCTTTTTGGGGGGCTTTTGTTTTTTGAACTTACTAGTCACGTATTTTATAAGTTGATGATCAAATTATACTAGGAAGAACTTTTTCACGGTTAGAGTGGTTAAACACTGGAACAAGTTGCCCAGAGAAGTCGTGGATGCCCATCCCTGGTTGTGTTCAAGGCCAGGTTGAATGAGGTGTTGGGCAACCTGATCCAGAGGGAAGTGGTCCCTGCACCTGTCAGGGGAGTTGGAACTAAGTGATCTTTAAGGTTCCTTCCAACCCAAACCATTCAATGATTCCATGAAACACAGTAGGTGAACGCACCAGACAGCAGCTTCTGGCACTCACATGCAGACAATCAGGTACCTTGCTCCCGAGATGTAGAGTAGAGATGCTTGAAGCAAGATACTCTGTTCAAATGTGTGGTTTGGTTCTCCTAGATAAATATTTTTATTCTTGCCTTTTACAGAGAGACAGAATGCTACTCCACACTGTGAAGATTTGAAAATAAACTGCTCTATTCACAGAATAAGCCATTGTCATTGAAAGCAGAGAAAGGACCTTCTATATTATCTACTAGCCAGAAGTTAAGTCAATGCTGTAGAATTTAGTCTTCTGTTCTCCAGCATAATAACAGACACTAAAAAGACTCTCAAAATCTTTGAACTAGAGTCTAGAAAGACTGGAGGACTTGGCCCTGGAGGGAGAAGGAAGGGTTTCATACAACCACAACTTCCTTTGAATCTGACAACTTTGATCATAGTTTTTCTCCCAAAGATGCTCATAACAAAAGTCATATGAGACTGCTGAAAGGAATCTGGTCTGGTCTTTCTGCAAAGCTATAGCCTTCACTAAATCTGTAACCTAAGTGATGTAGCTAAACTACTACAAACAAAAGTTGCATAGATAAACAAGGCTTAGGCATTTTCACCAAATTTAAACTTTTGTTTATATTTGTTTACTGTAACTGTGTAAAGAATTTATAATTCACTGTATCTCAAAGCAGAAAAAGAGTTAGATCTGTAATACTTTATTACATATCTTGATTTTAATAAATCTTTTAGTCTTGGGGTGGGGAGGGGGGTAGGTATGCTGCATTATCCACACTTTGACCTAAGCACCAGGTTTTAGGGTATGTTTTATTCAAGGACTTAAAAATGGCAATATCAACGCACAGGGTGGAGAGGAAATCTATTCTCACAAAAAAACATGCATATAGTTCTTCAACACATATGAAAAAAAACCCACAGTAGTCCATTCAGCCAGAACACAGATTATCACCATATAATGAAAATGCAAGCAACTTGAATTTTTAACCTACCAGAATGCATAGATGTCTTTACACCAAAATGAATAATGTTTATAGAAGATGTGGAAGGGCTTTCACAGGTCAAAGGACTTTCTCATTTTTCAGCAACCTTGTGACTGGTCTTCTAAAATCTAATCTGAGCTGGCATGTTTTCAGTCATTTGAATTGGATTTATATGCCAACGACTTAAAATAAAATAATCGGTGGTGAATCTTCAACTTTTCTCAATCTTTTTAAAAAATGGCTCTAGGGGTTTTCTGTAAACATAAAATAAGCCTACCAACAACCTTTGAAAAAGTATTTGTTCTTTACATTAAAATTTGCATGATGAATTTTATGTGTGAATATAGCAATGCTTTCTAGTTTTATTATATAATACTATTAAAGATTAAATAAAACCTATTTTTTCTTAAGTGATCCCTAACTGACTGGAAGTTGTCTAAATTCTTTCTTTGAATTTAAGATGATTGCTCTAGGCTTTTAAAAAGTCATACATTATGGTTTAATAATTCAGACATACAAATTATTACTCACTTTTAAAAATACTGCAAAGGCTGAAAAGTTTACTTTGAGATTCAGAAATCTTCTCAGAATCCTGCACCTTCCAAACATACTTACTCTAGTCTAATAATTTTAAACATTGCTTAGATTTGTCTTCATGAATGAAAAGGCTTGACAATGAATAGATTTATTTTCAGGCTGTCAGCTTACATAAAGACACAGTAACAGCTCAATTATCTTTTCCTTGGAGGTCAGAAGGCTACAGAAACATTTAGACAACAATCAGTCAAAACTACAGTAATTCAGGTATTTTTATCCTCCCAAAATGAAACCCTTTTTTCCACCAGCCACTGTAAATAAGTGCAGATTAATCCAACTGAACTACCAAAGAAGTTCTCTGTATACAAGCAGATCTTTCGTTTGAGAGTATCTTAGTGTTTCTGAACCTTAATAACTGACGGACTAAATACAGCAAAGACTGCATCACTTATTGCACTTAGAAGATTAACAGGAAGTGAGAAAAATAAGACAATAACACAAGGGGAAATCCTGTCTTCATGACAAAAGACAAAGTTCATCTACTTGTTTAACTTAATCACGGATTTAACTCAGAAAGCTAAGCTCCAGAAGAAAATGGTAACTGAAGTTTCAATAAATATGGATTTTAGGATAAAAAAATGGAAGTAGTAAAATTTCCATTGGAAACACATTTAATTTATATATAGTACTCACTATTCCAAAATAAGGCTCAGTCTTTAGTGATTTAAGTAGCAGAACTCAGTTGGAAAAGACTTCCTCCCTGGCAGACAACTCCAGCTCATCTTGAAAACCCAACAATTCAACCAGCTACTTCAGAGGCCCATCAATACTTCCCAGCTACTTGATATACACCTTGACACAGTAATTTACTCTCAGTCCTCTTAGAAGCTTTCCTCTTGAGTATTCGCATGTCTACATAATTGTTTCCGTACATCTTATAAACAAATGTTGAAAGGACTTCCTATAGTTTATCTCTGGTTACTAAAAGTCAGAAATAATGCAGGTGAGCTACTGAATGTCATCCACTGTAAAATAATCTGCTACTTGCCAGAAACAAAATAATTCTTATTCTATGCAGTTTTGTCAAATAAGGTTAATACTGGTTTTGTAGGAAAGAAAAAGTATAACAGAAAAAAAAAAAGCCATGATGCATGGAAAACACACCATTTAAGATTACAAATATACATATTTGGGGCATTCCGAATTCCTTTGACTCAATGCAAGTGATATTTGTGTCACATAATCCTTTCTTATTAAGCAATAAATACCAAGGTTCTTGAATATACTATCTATGCCTAGATACTTCTCAGAAAAGTTTTTCTTTTGTTAGCACTCCATGTAGAGTGCACACCTCACTGAGAAAACCAGCTCATTTTAAAATCTATTAAATAAATATAATTGCAAACATAACAAGACAGAGCTGTTTATGCCTCTCAAGAAACATTCAAACAGTAAATAAATATTTCACTTGAAATTTTATTTAAAAGGATACAGTTCCTATGTATCAAAAGACTAAGACATGGGTAGTTGTGCTACCTTATAAATAAATAAATTTTAAAAATACCAATGATTTTAAAGATACACCAATGAAACATTTGTTTCAGTCCTGCCACAAAACAAACAAGACGCTTTGATGGAAACCAGTATTTAAAAGTAACACAAGACAAAACCACACATGCTGTAAGCAGAGCCTGTTTTAAAAGGCAGAGGAAGAATATATTTTTCATTTATTTTGTCACCACAGTATTATTTTACAAACTCAGTTGTCCTCAACACCATTTTTCTGAAAGGCCTGTATCAAAGAAATAACTGGAACAAACAACTAAATAAATAAACAATGAGTGCCTAAATGGTTATACAGAAACTTGAAATGGACAATATCTTTTCAAAAGCTATTCAAGTATCCTTTCTTTTTTTCTTCATATTATCTCCTGGTATTTCTCAATTTTCTAAGACCTACTATTTTACTTTCTCTGTGTCTATGCTGATTAGTTTAGTTCAGTCAGTCAGCATAAGTAGTAATACAACATGAGGACAGGTTTTTTTGCCTAATCAAAGTTCACATATTTACCTTCTGCAAGCATGTCTGGCACATCTGCTTGATATCTAGGCCCCACTCTGATTTCTCCCTTGTCTGCTAAAAGCGTTTTCAGTGATGGATCATACACCAATGAATAAAAAAAAGCATCCTAAAAAAGAACACACATTTGCAATAGCATAATGGTTTTTAAAATTAGGTTTGTAAATCTGCATCAACTTCCATTTGGAAGTTATTAAAGTTAACTCTCCTCACACACTTCTACAAAGCACAGGTCTGGTACATTAATCTTTATTTTAAATAACGCAAATGTTTCACAAGTACTTTTAAATGGCTAACTGAAGCTCCTCACTGCTAGGAGTTACTTCAGAGCACAGCAATGATGAAAAGATTCATAGACAAAAATATATGAATGTATTCTAAAAGAATTAACATTAACTACTTTCTGAATTTAACACGTTTCCTTCTCCTAAATATCTACCATACCGACTTTGCATTATAAATTACTCTCAAAAAGTATTAAACACCATCAGTGTCTGAAAGCAGCTTACACAATAATAGTATTGGCATATCTGGTGCAGTCAAATGGAGCATACAGGAAGTCCTATTGCCAGAAAGTCTTTTACCGATTATCAGTGTGTTTGGTGTAGAAATTTACAAATAAATGCATTCTGATTTCATCTAAAAAACACTGTCCTCTTGATGTTATATTAACACACACCAAAGAAAAATATGTTTCTTTTGAAAGGTATTTTGCAATACAATTATATTTCAAATAGTTTCTTCCCCTCTGGTAAGGTTCGGCACCCTAACTTCTTTTCACAGGAAATGACAGGTGAGGAGACACTTCCCATACAGTAATTCAGAGCCCTTAAAAAAAATTAGAATTCTATGCTAAGTTGCTCTCTACAGGAGTCTCTCTTGCTTCCTCTGTCTATTGACTACAGAAGGTTCTTCTTTAGACTCTTCTCTTGTAAAATACCCTACGAATTACTTAAAATTGTTTTCTAAATACAACCATATTAAAAATAAAGCCATTTTTAAGTGTCGATTTATCCTTTACCCCGTAACACTTCTAAAATCATCATTTTCAACAACATAACTTTTCCAACTTATCATTCGAGAAAAGCTTTTCAAAGTATTGTTTGCACGTTTATTAAAAATACAATTGTAGAAAAATATAGACCCACCCCAATATTTACCCAAACAGAAGTCTCTCATTACCTCTTTCTCCAGATATGACAGCACAGATTCTGTCTCATTCAGAAGTGCAACACTGCATTTTCCCCTACACAAACATAAGGGAGAACTGTTACTTTGTAAAAATTCCAAACCTATATTAAATTGAAAAGTTGCAAGAAAATTATTTAAACATACTTTAAACTTTTATATTAAAAATACAGTATTAACAATACACCTTGCCATACTTTTAAGATACCAAAATTAACATCAAAGCAACAAAATGAATGCCTGTACTGACCCAAGCACTCAAACACATCAGAATTCTGTGGAACTAGGAAACAGGTCTAGAAATAAAGAAGCAATGAAGGAACATGAAGTACTACGGCAAACAATAAATACACATACAATAAAAAGGCCTGGATGAATGAAATACCACTGCTGAGTGACCCACCTCCAGTAAGTTCAGTACCTAATTTGAAAACAAATAATCCAAACTAGAAACATAGAATATAAGGCTTTACCAATGGCCTATAAAGTACAGTAATTTTCTATTTTGGATGGAATTATTTCTAATAATTAATCACGGAATTCTATTCATTTCTTCTATGGCCACATTAAAATGCTAAGTACCACATTTTTGTGCTGGCTGCCAGTAGAGAGCTTCCCATTACTCAGTATTGGTACAGATTTGCTCGTGTGTAACACATGTAGATAATGCACTGGGAGTCTGACCCCACTACTCCCATCCCTTTTTGCTCCTCTCTCTTTCACACCCCCTTCTGCCCCAACACTCCTTTGGCCTTGAATTCCTCTGCCTCCAATTCCTCTGCACATAATCTGCAGAATTTTTGTTTTTTAAAAAAATGTAATGTTTTTCATCCACATCTATGTAAGTGTGCTGAATTATCTTGCTAGTAAACAGCATTTTTATGTTAGTATTTTCAACATAAAGACCGTTTTATAATATATACTTATTATCCCTCATATACATCACCTTGTTTTTCATGCACCTACATTTTATTCTATTTCTAACACTTTAGTTGGTATTTACCTGAAGGTTCGAATGGCCTTACACATATGGATATAGGACTTCTGTCCAACACATGCTTCTCCCACGGAGCAGACCAGCAAACATATGTATAAAAGAGAGGAATGTTTGCAGAGACCTCCTTGATTTCAAGGTAACATCAAAGAAGCTATTGTAAAAGCCAGAGAAGGCCCATGAAGATGGCCAGAGGGCTGGAGCAGACTGAGAGAGTTGAGTTTGTTCACCATGAAGAGGAGATGGCTCCAGGGAGAACTTACTGCAGCCTTACAGTACTTACAGAGGGCCTGCAGGAAAGCTGGGGAGGGTATCAGGGAGTGCAGGACAAGGGCTAACAGTGTTAAAACTGAAAGAGTGGAGATTTAGATTAGATATTAGGAAGAAATTGTTGACTGTGAGGATGGTGAGGAACTGGCACAGGTTGCCCAGTTGCCATCCCTGGAGGTGCTCAAGGCCAAGTTGGACGGTGCTTTGCACAACCTCGTCTGGTGGAAGGTGTCCCTGCCCGTGGCAGGAGGGTAGGAACAAGATGGTCTTTAATGTCCCTTCCAACCCAAACCATTCTATGATTCTACAAGCGTAGATCATGTTGACTGTTAAGCTAAACCATAAGCATTGGACGCCAACTGTTAATGGCTGATCATTAAACAAACATACCCAGTTAATACCTTATTCACTACTATTGCACATCATAGGAAATGGGGTTAAACCACCACAAAGGCCACGGTACAGAACCTCCTCTATTTCTCTTCATCTCTAACTGTCAGAAGAACCACACCATCAAGAGAAATTGTAGGAAGACAAGCGAGCAAAATCTGAGCACAATACACAACAGCAGAGGAAATTACTCCTGTAGTCAAGAAGTAGGAAACCTTCTCTATACATAATCACATCTCTGAATATTTTTTGAAGCTTTTGGCCTTGATAATTCCAGAACGTTCACTTCTAAAAATTTATTATACATTTTACCATGAAGTCAGTTTGTCAACTTTAACAGTTTTTATTTTTTTTAATGTTAAAGGGAGGGTAAACAGGAGTTTACCTTTCCAGTTTGCTTCTATTCCATATTCCTCTAGTATGTTCCGACTCCACTAGAGCCTACCCTTATTTAACTCCAGTTATTGCAGAAGCATTCCTTCACTGTCCTTACAATTGCAAGTCACACCAAGGCTCCTATACAAGACAATGGTATGAGAAGATTTCAACATAGCCCAGCTAAACAACCTAGGGGAAAATTCTCTGGAAGACACACTAAATGAGTATCTGGGAAAAAAAAATAACAGACTACTTCTTGCCACTGTCTGGGTAACAGTCCTTTAATAAAGTTTTTCCTTAAAGTAATCAAAATTACCAAAATGTAAAAATCTGATGCAAATACTGATCTTTTAAAATGACCAAAATGAATCAAAATCAACAGCAAATGTTTCAGTCTTAAAAGTCCTAGATTGTTTTGCCACAGACCCCACTTTTAAAGCAGCTGAAAGCTCTACAATTCCTGCTCTGCTATTCTTGCAGGCTATTTCTTCATGTTTTCATCTGATAAGTAAGAAAGCCCATGAGATATAAATCTTTCTGATAAGAATTTCTTGAGACAGGAAGTACACAGATATAAATTACAGAGAGAAAGTACAAAAGAAACAAACACTTAGTGCCTCTTAACAAGGACAAACCACAGGACTGGAAAAGGCAACCTCATGGGTATGGCATCATACCCTGTAAGCTTCGTATTTTAACGCAGATGCAGTTTCAGCTAGATGGAACTCTCAGAACTCATTGTTTTGGGCTTCCACCAAGTCAATGAAAGCTGATATGCATTGGCCATTCAGATATAAGTTGAAGAAAGTAACTAATACATGCAGGCATGACCCCACAGACTCTGAAATTCTGGTATTCACAATTATTAATTGCCCTAATGAATATGACGTAATGATGTTGAGTAATTCTGCACAAATACACCAACTGTATCTTGCTGATCTTCATCAAAGAATGTTGATCTCTCAGTAGAGATTTGGAACACAGATTTGAGAACAAAACAACAGGAAAGGATATTAGGAAATATGCTTGTGAAGAAAATATGATTTGATTTTAACATATGCTGTTTACTTCAATAACAGCTGAAGATAAAACTAAAAAGGTGCATAGCGAAGAGGGGCAGAAAAGTTTTGTGCAGGAGTAGAACTCAGGAGTAACCCTTTCCATATTTGGCGTAAAGGGACAGAAGAGGGAAAAAAGGTACAGACATTGAGTAGAGGAGGACAGCGCTACCTTAAATAAAAAAGGTTTTTCCTGAACTGTCTTAAAAGGGAAAGTGTTTTGAAGATTTCCAATCAAACTACCACTCTGAGCCAAGTCAAGAGCTTGATCCCTTACAAGCAGTCTAAATTGTAATGATGATCAACAAACCACAGACTAGGAACTGCGGAGTCCAAAAAGTTTCTGATAATTAAATGAAATTCATTCTCCAGTTATGGGAAGCCAATACTAACAATAGCTACATATTTTACTTTTAAATACAGTTCATGCATACCAAAGTCTTTATGGCAAATTTCCAGTGCAGAGCAAACTACTGCACAACACTAAAAACAAGAAAACAAAAGCATCATCATAGTGATTTTAGTTTGTAACAGACCCCTAACAGGAGCTGAACTTTAAAATATTCAATCAATATGTACAACTGACAGAAGATCTGCATTGTATTGATTCACACTTCATTGACATGAATTTCTCTCTGCTCATTTACAGAGTTATCTCAAACGCGAGGGAAAAAAAACAAGCAACAACGTTTGAATAGTACTGGGATCCATTTCTGCAACAAATCATGTCTATTTCCTAAACAGTATAACTCTTTATCTGTGGCCAGAAGTAAGATCAATAAACTTGGTATTACCTGATAAACACACACCTGGTCAATTAAAATTAAAAAAAAAAAGAATTCACAGCAAATTAAATATGTACATCTAAATGAACCAGTAAATGCCTGGCATCTAAACATATGCATAGATCATCAGGATAGCCCAGGCTTTTAATGCTGTATGTGGCTTGTAGTCAAAAAAACCCCACCTTTAATCATAATTAGAGCTAGAGTGCTGATTTTCAGCACTCCAAATCAGTAAGATTTAGAGGCAGTCTCCTACAGCAATCACACACAGTCGACATGGATTTAAAAGTCATTTGTAGATAATGTTCAAATTTTTTTGCATATTCTTAGGGTTCCAACTTTTATTTAGTTCTCACCAGTGTTGTCTAGTCACAATCTAAACAGGACAAAGCATTCCCAATGTGAAACAAATTTATAAAAGACAAAATTATAGGAGATTTTGCATTCAGTAACAAATTACACGGCATATGTGTTTGAACTATTGCGTTGTTAACTGAAGAGCCAAAGCATTCAGCAATGCCATCATAAGATTTTACCTCAATAGTCGTAGAAAATGTTAAGAGGCAAATGTACGGATCTATGAACGTACACACGTTTGAAACAAGTTTTAACACATCATCTCTTAAAACTGGATTTATACTAATATTGTTCCAGTCTACATTACTGATTGAATCTTGCATTCGGTAGCTGAGAAGGGTCTGCAAGAAAACAGTGAGTAGGAAGAACAATGCACTGAGTGCCACCGAGAGAGGTAAATGTTTTCTTGGTCTGGCACAGTATAACTACTTATTTTGATATCTCAAAATAAGCATAAGCATATATATATATATACTTTCTATAAACTACTGTAAGAAACTCAGGTCACTGATCTTTTTCTTCTAGGAATTAATTCATGCTGAAAAGTAAAAAAATTGTTATCTTTTAGCACAGCAGCAGCAACAACAAAAACACAGGAGGCTGGTTAGGAATGATTTTTTAGTGTGGCATTACAAGGTCGACCAGCTCAGAAGCAATGAATATCACTCCATGCCATTGAACTTTATGTTTTGCACCACATGAAAGACTCCTACTTTGTAATTATGTTCCTACAGGGAAAAGTACTAGTTTTCAGGTATTTAAGTGACAACCTTCCAGCAATAAATACACTTTCTCTTATATTCTTACTAGTACTGGCAATTGACTACCATTTGAACACAGCATACTGGACTACTTTGAATTTTCATTTTATTCATGTAAGCATTCTTTGAATTCTACTGGAAAATGAGGAAAAAAAAAAAAAGGAAATCAGATATGCTTCAAAAGTCCCTTTGGTCTAAATAACTCAATCCAGAAAGGAAGAATTTCTTTCTTCACAATCCAAACCATTAGGTAAGCACATGCCTATGCAAAGAAGATTCACTTCTTATCCAGTCTGATTTATGCCAGAACATAAGCCAGGCTTATAAGGCTCAAAGTAAATTTTTAAAAATCAGCTAAAACTTGCTTCTCATATATATATATATACACATACATCCATACATATATATGAGGTGTAAAAATGCATACACACACATAACCCCATATGCCCAAAACTTCTAATTTGCCATGATGCAAAAATTAGAAAGCTGAGGTAATACCACTAAATCCTAAGGTGTTATGTCTTAAAAAAAAATCATATCTCTTACAGAAAATTACCTACCTTATCTATCTTTGAGTTTCAGACTATTTGGTGTGTTTCAAGTTAAGAAATCCTACATCCAGAAAAAAAGTATTTCTCTACACCAAGTAACAATATTACTAAGTCCTGATGAGATCATGAAAAAGAAAGCACAACATAAAGATAGATATATGACAAAAATGAGTTATTTATTATGCATCTAAAACATCACTCTTGTATGCAGTTTGTAAGCACTACAAGCTTTTCTAAACTGCACATACATTATGCAACTTTTTCTGATATGTCTGCAAAGCGGTACCAAAGTTACTTTAGTCTAGGCAGGAGGTAGGGGATAATTTAACAAAAAAAAAAAAAACAAAATGAAAACCAAACCTATGAACAAAACCAAAAAACTTCAAACTCTAAAAAAATAAGGCACAGTGTTCTGGACTGCATTACTGAACAGAATGACATCAAAAGATACAGGAAAAAAAGAGAGTAAAAACTGTATTAAACTAATACAGGGAACAATTTCAGAACCAAGGGAAACCAAGATTCTTACAGCCTGATGCTTTAAAAGTTAAGGTACAATTTTTTGTATGCTTGCATGTAAAAATATGCAGAGGCCTCAAATTTCTTGATAAAAAAATAAAGAAATTAATATAGAACAGTTCAGACTATTTGGAAGCCCTTTAATGTCACAAATGCACAGGCACTCTGAAAAATATTCATCTTCTCTCCAATCATATTGATCGTCACTTAACAAAATGATCTTACAAAATCACAATCTTTGAAAAGTTCATGAAGTCCTTTCTGTGTAGGAACAGAAGCAACAAACCAAGATAAGAATATCTTAAAACAGTTTTGGGGTTTAGGGCTGGGTGGGTTTGGTTTTGGTTTTTAAATAAAGGGTATGTATGAGAGGGATTCACAAATTTGAAAGAACAACTTCAGAATCAGATTCAGCAAGTTTTTCCGGATTAAGGCCACAGGTATATTAGGAAGCTTGAATTTGCTGCTTATGCAAGCAACAAACATAATCCCCTAACGAATATAAGAAATGCTCAGTTCATCCAATGACAGATTTAATAAATACCCTCCATTAAAGATTACAATGTAGTTTTATTACAGTTATTTCAATAATGTCCATAAAGACAAACACGCACATAATGCTCAAGTATCAGACACAACCATGCTGAGTCCAGAAATCAAGCTTAGCAAGAATTTCAGCACTTTGGAATTGTGTCCAAAGAAAGTAAAAAGTATTCAGTGAAAACATCATCTCCAGGAGGTAAAAAAATTATACATATATATAAAAAAGATGCTATATGGCCAGAATCTCTAGACTTATAAAGAAAGTAGAGTGGTACAAATAAGCACAATTAGCAGCTGACAAAACAAATATTATGGTAAATTATCCATCACTTGTACATTTTTGAAAGAAGAATGGACGTCTCAATGAAATATAACATCTAATTCAAGCACAAACGGCCGGGACCATATCAATAGTGACTGCAAAAAACTGTGTGGTATGAGTCATGTAGAAGAGCAACTAAATAGGTCACGACAGTCTTATCATCACTCTTCTTTGGTCTCGAGGAAGAACTTGTATACAAACTCTAATTTACCAGAAGGATTGTTGAACAGAAGTAATTTAGTAAATTTCATTTTTATTTACTCAAGATAAGTACTTGTCATGCTGCAGTAACTAAGAAAGAATTTTGACAATGTAATACTTTATTCTATTATATTCTATATAATACTATATTCTATATAATGCTATATTCTATATAAAGTATTCCATATTGTATATATTCTATATACTATATAATATACCCTAAGAAAAACCCAAACAATCATATCAACCAACTAAATCACCAACACAATAGGGACTAAATCAGCACTGCATATTTAAGTCGCTCTTTCCCCCTCACAAAGAGCCATCACTCTCTGAAAATTCTCCATTCTCAAGCGCTTTTTACTTCAGCCAAATAGTCTGTAAAACAGCTTCTTTTTATTTTGCATAAATGAGTTCATACTTCTTTTTTTACCTTAAAGGGAGGTGGGTGTTATAGCAGTATAGAACATTCCAAAAGATTCGCACCCAATTTTATTATGACATCTGAGAACCCTTGGTTTATGTATGCTTTCCAAACACTTTAAATAATAATACTAAACACAAAAACCCCCAACCCCAAGACTGAAACACCATTATTAGCAAACAAAAACTAGGCAAAGATAATCAAATGACAAGATGAACCCTAATGGATAAATAAATTCTTCTATACAACTAATGAAGCAATAAATTTAAAAGCCATTACAAATTATCATAAAAGATAACACAGTCTTTTACAGCAATTTAAATGGGTTTATCACCTACTAAATCTTCAGACCTTAAGAACAAAAAAAAATAATAAAGCCTATGTCAGACAACCCAGTGCATCTCTCCAACAAGATAACCATTTGCACACTTTTATAAAAGGGACCCATTTCACCACGTGCTAAATTTTATGATTAATTTTATAATACTGGCAAACAATTTTGCCTTTATGACAACCTCCAATGTTTGTTTTCCCCCACCTCGTGCCTTCTCACACCTTTCCAAAATGTTCTACTTGGTAATTTTCAAATCTCTGAGAACCCAAGTCAAGGTACACAGCACTTTGGCTAACTCAGCCATTCTCTGGGTCTGGCCTTGCCTACAGAAGCCATCTGGATGAATTCTGGATGCATTCACTGTGGGACATAATGAAGGAGAGTGTTCAGTAAGTGTGGCTGGCAGTAAACTGTTACAAAGACATCTGGGGATTATGGTGCCTGGCAAAACTGCAGCTGTAATATGCGGGGATTAGGAAGGAAGGAGATAATTCATTGGGGGGTGGTACTAACCTTACACGTTTGAGCAGATAAAGGAGGGAACAATTTCACCTGTAACTTGACAAGTAGGCACTAAGGCAACAAGCCTTGTCTTTAAGACTCAGACTAGTACATCGGCTTGTATGGTACCACATGCCATCACTCCAGGATGGTGCTGCACTGAGCAAGGCAATTACACCTTCTTAAATACAACCCACTGCAGGAACACTGTTACTACAAGGCAGTATTACTACATCTGACTACTACTATACCACCACGTATAATTCTTTTCTAAATTAGGCTTTTTTTTGGTGCCAAAACTTATACCAAAGGTACCAAAATGGCATAGTGACACCTAAGATAAAAGGGAAACAAGATGAAGTCTGAAAGATCCCAATATTCATTACAAAACAAATTATATCAAGAGAGTTATATGTAACATATATAGCCAAATAAAAAGTATGAGATTAAGGAATGAAATTTGTACTGCAGTATTTCAAAAGCTAAGAAATTACATCAGTAGTATTCAAAACCCAACATCAAAGACCAAAGAGCTTCAAAACCAGACTTGCACGCCAAAGGAATCTAACCTTCTGAAACAACTGCAAGACATCTCAACTGTGAAGTAGTAGCACCAGGTGTAAATGAGACTTTATTGTACTTGTAATTCTGAATTAGAACAGAAGTAATCTTATCCATAGTAAAGTCATGCAAAAAGAGTGAGTTAGGGACAGAAGATGCAACCAAAGTTGTAAAAGTATATTAGTAAAAATCAAAAATGTACCAAACCAAGAAAAATTATTTTATTCCCTTAATGTAATTTATTCCCTTAAAGCAACCAGGCTCAGTTTCTTTTCTTGGCTGAAGATGTCGGTGGTAAGTTCAAGATCTGTAGCTGTCAAAAGCAACCACAGATGGTTCAGCCTCCTCCATTCTCATAACATCACTTTTGGCTTTCTCTTCTTCCTTCCAAAGGAACTGAGCTTTTATATTTTCACTGCTGAGAGATCTCATCTCCATTCTCCAGCCTATTCCACTGTACCATTTATTTTCTCCTGTTACTATCTAGAGGCTAAAACTGCAGGTGGTAAGAGCAGAATGGAGGTACTCAGACTTTTGTTGCATGAGTATCTGCCAGCTTTCTCTATGGAAATGACTGGCTTGGTAGACTACCAACAGCAATCAACATCGTCTACTCCAACTTTAACAAGGCCTGCAGTGAGTCCCATAGTGTCCTTTTAACCAGACTGGTAACATACAGACTAGGTACATAGATAATAAGGTTGGAAAAAAAACAAAACCGCCTGGACCATAAGGCTGAAATGGTTGTAGCTAGTGGTACAAATTCCAGCTGGTTACTAGAGGCATCCCTGAAGTGTTAATACTGGGGCCAACAGTTTAACACCTCCATTAACAATCTGAACAATGTTAACTGACTATACCTCCATCACATCTGCAGATGATACTAAACTGTGTTTTTTTACTCTTCATGTATGACTGCTGTCTTCAGTTACCTCATGAGAAGATATATAAATAAGACAGAGCCGGACTCCTTTCAGAGAAGCAAAAGATAATAAACGAGGCAGTGGGCAGAAAGTTTCAACAAAGGAAATCCCAATTAAATGATACTGAAAAATATTTTCACCACGATAGTGGTCAAACAGTGAAACAGACACCCAGTGAGGTTGTGGAATCTCCATCCTCAGATAACCTGGAGTATTGATGGGAGAAAGGTAGAAGAATATCACTTTCACAACATTTCTATCCTCTTTTACATGACAAGCTAATTAATAAAAAGTATGAAAACTACTGCAAAACTCAAAATGTGAATATTAAAAAGCTACAAAGTTAAATAAGGAATATTTTCCTGTGTATTTTCCTTCTTATTTCTCTTTAAATAGAGTTAAGACTGTTAAAATGTCATTAGACTCCATAAAGCTCATTCCTGAATTCATCTGGTAAAGATCTTAGTAACATATACACTGTACACTTCCATTTCTAGGTACACCACAACCTTACCTTCCGACACAGGAAAATGAATTTGCTTGAGTGCTAAATAGGAGATGAGACAAGTGCTCACATCATTACAGAAAGAAATCAACACACTTTTTGAGCTTTAGCAAGCCTCTTCCTATGTTAGCATTAGGGCAATTTAAAACAATACTTGAAATGCTTTTGCAATGTTTAGCCAAATTGAATCATAATTCCTTCACATTTAGTGAAGTAAGTTGGAGTAATTGTGTTTTTAAATGTGTGCAGACCTGAACTGCAGATCTGACCACAGAATCAGTGTCTCCTTTCCAAACCCATCTGTGATTTCCCTGGGAAGACAAAGCAAAGTTTCTCTGGCCAGAGGAAGACTAAGTAATAAAAGAACTCTCCCAAAGTAGGAACAGACTGACTTTATATCATATTATGAACTGATGCTCTAATTGGAAAGTGAGAGCTCCGAGACTCTTGTCCCTTCCAAGACACAGACATGAAGTAACAGCAGGAATAAACAAAAGCAGTTCCAAAGCAGTTCAAGGGACAACTTGGCACAACTCAGCTGTGCTCAATCACAACCTTTTGTAATGAAGTGTTCAAGTAGGTGGGCTACTGGCAGGCAATCCACCTGGACAGAATACACAGAAAAATTATATTTACTGTTTCTTACCTGATGTGCGTTGCCGGAAGGGACTCATACTGGCGAGAAAGAAAGAGCTCCCTGTGCTTCAACTGATGTTTCTGTTTATCAGTCAAGTCAACCTCAATTGTAGTTTCAGACTCTTCTTCAACTTCTTCTGCAGAGAAGCAGAGTGTAGGTCGAAATTAACTCTGTTGCATAACACCACTGCAACCACTTCACTTGACATCCCCCTCCACCCCTAAGCAACCTCCCTTAGTATTTCAAAGAAGAGATTAACAAGACTACCGTGTTTATGTAACTTGACAGAACATTAAGTATTTTGAATTCTACACCTTCTACTTAAACCCTTTAAAAACTTATGCTCTTCTCCTCCTTACTATGCGTTGATGTCTTTCACACAGCTGTAAGAATAATCCTGACAACATTAGTCATTCCTTTTTCATATTCTTTCATCTGTTCTTTATCTAGGGGTGCCTCTTGCTTGCTGAATAGTTCTGGTTTAGATTTTCTGTTGCTTACATTGGTCTCACTAAAACTTTCACAGAAGTCCTAGGGAAAAGCATACTTTCCATGAACAGAAATTTACTAAGCACAATCTCAGTCTAATACTACCAAACCACAGTCTAAGAAAACTCAAAAGGTCTACCAATTTATTTTCATATTTAAATAAGTTTTAAAATTATTTATATCTTAAGCAAGATAGCTCTATTGAATCTAGAATACAGCATCTACAACAACAAATCATAAATTATATAGGGTTTTTTTAAAGATGTTTTCAGTTGAAAGCTATCTTTTATAGTTTCTCTCATCTGACATTATCTAGTATTACCTGTATATGATAAAGCCAAGGAAATTATTCCCTTTTAAAATCAGCTGTAAACTGGGAACATAAAGGAAGACATAAAACACAGATACTAGAAAGCGTCACATATGGAGTTAGAGAACGATGTTCACAGTGGTTGCTAACATGTCTTAAGATAACAAGTTTTCCAAACTGGCTGGCCTGGTTTATTCAAAGCTGAAATCTGACCTTCTAGTCGGGGACTGGGACATGCAGAACTTGAATCTATACTTCCTCTAGCTTCCCAAAGAGGACAAAAAATCTACATGCACACTGTTTGCAAAAACAGACACTTTAATCACTTCTTCAAGGTCTTCTACCAGCTAAATAGTCCACCAGATGGAAAAGCAAGCATACTTTATAAAATATGGGTCAGAAATTAAACAACAAAACCTCAGCATTAGGAAGCAACTACCTACAACAGATTGCCTCATTCATTCTTCCAAAAATAATCATTTTTACAAACAACCTACAGACATTATCTCAAAATGCAAACAATAAATAAAGCTTTAAAAAAAGTCTTTGTAAAGGCAAAACATTTTAATTAGGCAAGTAATTAAACAAAAAATATAAATTAATGTTGAAAGGTTTATTTTCAAGAAATTAATAGTTACAACTGTTTTATTACAGCAAGTGACCATTACAAGCTACATTTGTATTTCAAAGCACAGGCATAAATATTTCTTCTTAACACACCGAGACATGCAAGTGGTTGCTTTATTGTTTTATTCATGGTGAGGGTTGTTTTTTATTTAAAAACAAACAAAAAGAAAATGTACTGCTTGTAGAATTCTACAGGTCCAAAGTTCTCAATTGGCTCTTTATTTCCTCTTTCCTTCCTGACAAAAAGCAGTCCCCTAGACAGCTAGAGAGGCACCCAAACACAGGTGCCTAGGGCCATGTTAGATTGACAAATCCAAAACACCTTACTGCAGATATGACACAAAACACAGGAGACTATGTCCCATTTTAAAGTGGCTGCAGGGAGTCAGAGATGATAGTCCAGAGAGTTTAACAAGGCTTTAGACACCTATGCTCAAGATTCTTAACAGTTTCCTCAAAGTAAGAATTTAAAGATAATCTTTAAACAAACCAAACAACTTTCATTGTATATGTATTGTACTAACCTTATATAAACTAAAAAAGTGGTGACCCAAGAGCCTGAAGCTGAAATTAAATCTCTCTTAAACACATCTCTGCATACCTCTGAAAACACTCCAAACCTAAACAACGTAACTTTTTCTGGTTTATTTTTAAAAATAAAACACGTTTTACTCATGAGGATCTGATCAGCTCAGTAAGTAGACAAAGCATGGCCAGACACGGAATACTTCCACTCCTAACACAATATAATTCATCACCAGCATAATTTTAGAATTTCTTCTTGAACATTATAATGTAAAAACAATGCCAACGGTAGGATCAGCACTTAGTAAAACAAGTAATAGCTTGCCACAGCAGTCACACAAACCTGTACCAGGGAAAGAAACACTGGATAGCATGAAGTGAGAAAACCAAATTTGCTTGATGGCAAATAACAAAACAAATTTCCTTGAATGGCAACACAAAGAATTCTGCATCTGAACAAACCTTTAGATAGCTCTTTCAGACCAGGTTTTTGCACAGATCAGGCCTTAACATCTCTTAGAAAAGTGGCGAAGAATTTCCAGTAGTTTTAGAGTTCTCTTGACCTTTTCAACTCAGATTTTCAGCACATGTAAAATTTAATTTGCCATCCGAGGCGAGACTGTTCTGTCAAAAGGAGTGAAATGGAAGGTACTTACAGGAATTCATAAAGTAGCACTAAGCTAATCACATTTTCAACACTCAGGAAGAGAAATAAAGCAATGGTTTAGAGTGAGGAAATACTGTAAGGGAGCAATATGGTGATGACACACAGGCTTCAACGTTCCAAGATTAGAGAGGAAAAAAAAAATCAATTTAAAACTGTTCAGCTTAAAACTATGCTGAAAATCTCAGGTGTGACTACAAAGATTAATACAATCAGTTTAAGAAAATGCCACAATTCTCTTCAGAGCTTGGGCAAAGTTTAATATATTGCTGGGTTTTAGTACTTTTCCTCGTTTACAAGAAATATTTCATTATGTAAAGGAAAAATCCTGGAGAGGAAAAACCTGGAATCTCCAGTGAACTTTTAAAGCTTTAGGTCTATATATTACACACGGACTTTATAATCAGCAATTGTAAATACTTAACTTTGACCCTGAAAATCGGAGTGATCTGGTGATACCTTCAGTGGCAGTGCTGCAGACTTACCCTTTCCCTTATTCCCTCTGACATAAATAAGACTGAACTGACTCAAGCAATGGATACCAGGAAGAAACTGTAATCCTCACTCATTTTATATATACACCACCACTTTTAAAAATGTGATGAACTCTTCTTTTTCTTTCCTCTTCCATTTTATTTGTGAGATTCACTGTTAGAAAATGGTAGTGTTAATAAGAAAAGACAACTGTCCAGACACCTACACTTTGTATACAGTGTCTCTGTTATAGTTAAGTAATGTGATGACTCAAACTTGCCACTAGGAAGAACTGCTTGTTTTTACAACTAAAATCAAAATAAACTAAGGGCAAGTCTCTAGAAATACAGTCCAATTTAATATAAAATGGTTTAAAAATAAGGAAAACAAACCCCAAATCCTGAAAGACACGTAAAGGTTTAAATGTGACTCAAATCGCTCTACAGACAATCATTAGCCAGCAAACAAGTTAAATTCCTCTAACATATTGCTCTTCCTTAACTAAGTCAAAACAATCCACTATGTGTTTCCCTTGTCAACTGCAACAGAAAGTAAGAGACATTAGTTTAAACACTGAAGGCCATCTTCAGGGAGGAGGAGTAAATCTTCAGTTTTAAAAGGAAGATGATAGCTGAGCCTCCTCTATTGCCACCAAAGTGCTGACAGCATTATTCTCATCTAGAGGCTGAGAATGGAAACACAGAGTAATTCAGGTTGGAAGGTGCCTCAGGAGATCTCTAGTACAAACCTCTCTTCACAGTTGGCTCAGTTGTGAGGTCAGTCCATGTTACTCAGCATTTTATTCCACTGGATCTTGAAAACCTCTGATCACAGAGACCACATAATGACCTTTCCAGCAACCCAATCATGGTGAAAAAGTTTTTCATTATAGCTAATCTGAATAACTGCTGTTTCAATTTAGTGACTGCAAAGAGTCCCACTCCATCTTCACCATAACCTTCCCACAGGCACTGGGAGTCCACCTCTTCTCCAAGATGAACACGCTCGATTCATGCAGCCTTTCCTAACAGGGTAAGTGCCCATCACAGTGCCTCTGCTGAACTTTCTCCAATTTATCAGCAACTTCCCTGTATCAGGGGCCTAAAACTGGATGCAGTATCTAGATATGATGCAATGAGTACTGAATAATTGGAGGGGTAGTTACTTGCCTAAATCTAGTGGCTACGCGCCTGGTGATAACAGTCCAGAATGCTGTTCGCCAATTTCACTGCAAGACAGCTGCTACCTGCCAGCATATGCAGGGCCTTTCCTCCAGAGCTGCTCTCCCAGGCCCCTCTCTCCTCTGCCCAAATCCCTGCCAAGGGATTCTTCCATCCCAGATGTAAAACCTGGCATTTGTTCCTGCTGAATATCTTCAGGTTATCAACAGACCATTCCTCCTGCTTTCTAGGAATCCTTGATAACCAGTTATTCCCTGAAGTGTACCACCTGCTCATGCGCTCCAGCATGGCATCACCTGTGAACATGATGAGAATGCACTACACTGCCTGCTCCAGTCACTGATAAAGATAGATCCTTGTATAGATCCCTATGGGATCCCACACACAGTATGAACTCTTGACCATCACCCTCTGACTCAGACCACACAATTGCTTTTTTATTTACCTACTTGTCCCTTAATCCAGATCAATTCCAATTCCCTGGCTTGGTGCATCTACCAAAAATGCTAGTGCTGGCATAAAAGAAAAAAAGCAGGAATAACAGACTTAAAATGAGAAGACATGATGAGAAAAAAAAAAAAGAAGACTGCTCCTCTCAACAGCAGCATGGACCAAGACCAAATTAAATCAGCAGTGTAACCAGAAACTGAGATGTACTGACTTCCTAACTCTTAATTGCTCCCAATTCTGAAAACAATTTATCAGCTTAGCTGCTTCCAGCTTAAAGTAAACTTAGAGAGATTTAAATCACTATCACAATCTGTGGAGCTTTACTAACTTTGTCAAAATACCTTTAAAATTACATTAGATTAGTGTAAATTTCAGTTCAAACAATGCCACTAAACTTTACTTTCTGAACACTTATTAAACTTCTTTCCTTTCCTGCATATGTTTTTCTTCTATATTCGGCCCAAAAGCTACATACATCATAGCAACCACCAACATATTTTAAAACTTACATATAAAAAGCTGAGAATACTGAACAGCAGCAAGTTTACCTCACAGATCAAAGGAAAGATGGCTGAGTACAAGTCTCGTTCAAGCTAAGCTGGCTGTGCCAAAAAAATAAAGTGTGCTTTTGGCAGTTAGATGCTAGAGCAGCAAGAATTATATAGATTCTGGGGGAGAGGAAGTATATCTATTTACTGCCAAACTGAGTACAAAAGCTAAACATTAGTTCTAACCACCTGAAAAACTCTATTCAGACTATGAATGAAGAGCTCTCTTAGGTGAGGAGTTGGCCGATCTGCTGATCTGCATGAAGCTTCTTGCCACATCATAGAATCACAGAATCATAGAATAACTAGGTTGGAAGGGACCCACTGGGTCATTGAGTCCAACCATTCCTAACACTCCCTAAACCATACCCCTCAGCACCTCGTCCACCCATCCCTTAAACACCTCCAGGGAAGGTGACTCAACCCCCTCCCTGGGCAGCCTCTGCCAGTGCCCAATGACCCTTTCTGTGAAAAATTTCTTCCTGATGTCAAGACTGAACCTCCCCTGGCAGAGTTTGAGGCCATTCCCTCTTGTCCTGTCCCCTGTCACTTGGGAGAAAAAGGCCAGCTCCCTCCTCTCCACAACCTCCTTTCAGGTAGTTGTAGAGAGCAATAAGGTCTCCCCTCAGCCTCCTCTTCTCCAGGCTAAACAACCCCAGCTCTCTCAGCCGCTCCTCATAAGACTTGTTCTCCAGCCCCCTCACCAGCTTCATTGCTCTTCTCTGGACAGGCCCCAGAGCCTCAACATCCTTCTTGTGGTGAGGGGCCCAGAACTGAACACAGTACTCAAGGTGTGGTCTCACCAGTTATACTCACATCATGTTATACTCACCTCATGTAATACTAATTTACTTGTTTTAGTTTAATTTTACCCCTTAATGCTGTAGTAAAGCACTCTAATCAACTTTGTGAACTAGACTATACATGTTTATACTGTCGATTTGACTTACATAGTGTTTACCAAAGTTGAATTAATTAGCTTGACTTACACCGCATCTGTTAGTGCAATGTTTGGATGGCTGTTAGAATACAGAACATCAATTTGTTAGTTGCCGTTACTGCCAGATAACACTAGAAATCTAGCAAAATTTGCATGGATTACTAGCATATTACTACCTAAAGTGTGACCCTGAAGAATTCTGCAGGTAGAGAAAAAGACTCATTGTTTGTATTGACAGGAAACAGTTCTACTTTTAATTCCTATTGGATAGCATGTGTGGTCTCTAAGGGTTTATTCAGTTTTCTTACACAATTATCCAGGTGATCCTCCCATACTACCTCATCATTATTTTTCTAAAGGAGGTCACAAAACAAAGAAATAATTACACTGTACAACCACTAATAACTAGGATGCCACATCTACTCTCCAATAATAAAAACTATTTATAAATCACACAAAAGGTTTTTTTGAGTACTTCCAAGTAGCACATTACAATAATAATTCCCAGGATGACAGTCAGTTATAAGCCACTGAATACCTATCTCATATTTATCATAAGCCTGCAGCAAAAATACTTAATGAAACTATCACAGTTTTCATTACCAAAAAAACTCCACCCTCCACAACTTCATGGATGGAGGTGTTGGGTAACGGGCTTTGGAGATAATTTTGAGAGAAAAATTACCTTCGTGGGTAGAAGGCGGAGAAGGATTACCTTCTTAAGTAGTATGAATCATGTTGTGCTACATTAATAAATATACCCTAACAAATCAAATGGGACACTACTAAATGAAGGAGTAAGCACAGCAGGTTTTTAACTCTATTGTTTAGCACTTAGTTCATGACAACACTACAGAACAGAAGGGTCCCATAGAAGCATAAAAAAAATGACATGCAGGCAAAGGTGAAAGAGCTAGCAATTCTGTATCATAAACATAAACTAGATTCCCCCCCTCATCACCACCTAGTTTCTGTCCCACTCAAATGCAAACTTTTCCACATGACAAAATACCCTGGTACTCAAAATACTCAAAATGTGTTTGGTCATGCGTACACCTGTATGAACTGTAGCAGTCTGCTGCAGGACTTGTGAAGCAACAGTCCTACTCAGTGTTTCTTTAAGCAGCTCATTATTAGTAGCATGCTCCAAATCGTGTCACAGACACAGTTACCAGTATACCCAAGAAATAATTCTTGAACTTTATCATCTGGCTCAAGAAACACAAAGGTTATCCACAACAATGTCATATAGCCTGCATGAATAACTATATCTGATTTTGAGAAAAAGGAAATCTGTGTCTTCCACTTTCAAGAGACTGATGCTATTAGCAAGTTTTCCCATAACATGGATATTTACCATTTCCATACAGACCTTCTGCTCATAATATCTCGTTAAAGCAAGACAGTTCTTCCTTTAGAATAGGCAACAGGTGTGTCCAATCTATTAATACTTAGTTAAAAAATTGTATAGTTGCCTCTCCATAACAAAAATGCAATGTAAATATTTTTAAAAATAATGAATATAACCTGTACAATGTAATAAAAACACAAAAAATCTCTTCAGTTTTCTGTAAGAATTCTGAGTCCACATTTAAAATATACACTGGCATTTTCTTTCACTGTTTGATAATGATCACCACAGAGCGACAGAGATGTAAACTGCCTTTCTAACATACAATTCAAATTCTCAATAGCAGGCAAACAGCTTTTCAAAATTTGTTGGCAGAGATGAAAAGGCACAGATTGTACAAGGCACGTTCCTACCCAGAATGGCATGCAATTCTGCTTATAAACACAAATCATTTTTTTCAGGAAAGAAAGAAGAAGTAAGGGGGAAAAAAAAAGAAAGAAAAGAAAAAAGGATTTGTTCTTCAGTAAACTTAACCAAAACACATTAACGCTCTGTGTGCAGGATTTTAAAATGAGAATGTAATCCTAGGCAGTGTCTGTTCAATACCAGCCAACATGTTAAGAAAGTTTTTCTGTTTAAAGACCTGACAAGACAAGCAGGAAGAGGAGTTCATTCACTCTGTTTGTGCAATACTTAAATGAACTCTTTTTCCATCTTCAGCCATGCTAGAGAGTTATCTTCCAGAGTGTATAACTTGCTTGATGCATGTACAGAAATTTAAGACGCTAATTAATGGGAACTATACATGTGAACTGAGAAAGAAGATATGAATGTATTACTTCAAACTATTAAAACTTCTAATTCATAAACTATGATGACTCTTGGGGGAAGAAAAACCAACCAACCAACCAAAACAGCATAAGAACAAACATCACATTGCAGTAACTAGTCAAATCTTCAATACACATGTCATTTTTGTCATTTTTTTTTTACAAATGGAAATGAAGGTCAAGTAAACCAAGTTGTTCTCCTACTCTCAGTACTCTGTTTTGTAGACAACACATTCAAATACTGCTTCTTATAGTATCAAGTAAAATATCAAAACCCATAATTTATTCACTTCATACACGTTGAATGTTCAGTACTCTGATCTCCGCTTTTTTTTTTCCTCTTAATAAGAAAAAATAAAAACAGATAAAAAATAAAAAGCATTATTAAAGTATATGAAGCTACTCACCCTCTGAAAGCAAATATAAATATAAAAGCTGTTCATACAGCAAAGCCTTTTTCTTCTATGATACTTGGCAACAGAGCCCTTGCCCCCTTGAAGCCCTACTGAGAATAATAGCATCAGGATTTCGCTCCCGACAGCAGCATCAGTCAAAGGATCTGGTTTAAAGGAACTGTCACACAACAAAGGGTCGCAGTACCCTGTAGTTACAGGTCACTGACTCTGCCAACACTAACTATTTCTGCACTGGTTTGAGCCAAAGCAAGGCTGTAATTTTAATACAGGAAACTGAAACACAGCACTCTTCAGCATTACATATCACTGTTACAACTCTTCAGAGTAACCAGGACAAATGAAATCTAAGTCTATCACTCAGCATATCAAAAATGGGAAGACTGCTAATTGAGTTGTGCTGGTTTTTTTACAGATGCTTAACCTGTCGCAGGAGTAGAAAATGCACATGTAGTTACTTACACAACCTCTGGATGTATGCATACATCTGTGTTCTATGCACATCCCAGCAACTATACACTCTGCACAGAGAAGACAGCCTAGGCACTGTGATACATCTGCAAAGAAGTTCTGGATTCAGACAGTGGCTGACAGTCAAAATGAACTACTTAGCTCCCCGAAGTCTTTTAAGAATTTGATAATGTGGAACGGGCTTTTACTGGAAAAAAAAATGTGCTTCTTACCACTCAGGCTTGTTTTGCTCATGAGAGTGAGTGATGTATTCTACATTAGTACTAAACATCTCTCTGCAAAGATCCTTGCAGAAGCATTTGTGTAGCACATCAAAATGAGAATCAAAGCAGGTATACACTACAAATCTTCCCTCGGAGGGTTACAAACAGTAGTTGCAGTGAAAAACAAAGTATTGATCAAACAGAAAAATCACATTGCCAAATAGCACAGCCATTCCAACCACCCACTTTCAATTTCGCATGTAGTTCAGGGCATGTCAAACTCAACATGTATGGTAACTTTGAGCCCATATCTGTTATTTTTTCAGGCTACATTTAACAGAAAGAGTTTGGAGACAAACCACAGAAGTACTTTAAAAGATTAATCTTATCTGGTACTTCTACCTTTTCCATAATACCTCACACCATATACATACTCTGCACCGCATGAATCAGTTCAGCTAGGAAGCACTACATTTATTCTCACATAGTGCTTTGCCCAAGCTACTAAGCTCCATCTACTGCATACTTCATTCCACCGCATGATATACACATTCAAGAATTAGCGCTGGTAAGCCTTTAAATCATCAGGCGTGGTCCCTGATTCACATATTCAACTGCCACTGCATGATGGGAAAAAAAGTCCTTCGATATTAATATTGAGTTTACAACATTCAGATTTGCATGTCATATAAACCACTGATTCAATTATACTGTCAGAGAACTCTTTGAAGATGTAAAATGCTTCTCTAATTGGAGCTTTACAGATACAGATAACCTAGCAATGTTTTTGTAGACTAAAAATTATGCCTCGCATTCTTTGTTAGAGTGTGGGTGCACTGAGAAGAAGTGGGAAGAGTCATTTAAAATTATGAGCTAAGGAAAAAAAAGAGAACCATCTGAGATTATGGAAAGGTCAGAGATGTGAAATATCCTATTTATCTTCATAAGACAAAAACTAATAATCAATAACATCACTTAGAAGTTACTAGTATTTTGCAGGTCATCAAGAAAACTGCGTAGGCTCATTGGACTACACAATTAACAAACATTAAGGAGGCAAGAAAAAGCAGCTGAGAGATGAGAGGTATTTGTTTTCTACAAACCAAAGGAAAATCAGAAGTATATTAATATTGATGAGGTAATCGTCCTTGACCATGGGGAATTGAATCCTAAGGAACACAGCAAAACAGAGAATGCACAATGCCTTGACAGGTTTCTGTGAATGCGGTCCCTTCCAACAAATCAAATGCAAAGACTTTATTTTGTGAGTAGAGCTCAAAAAACTGTCACCTTCTTTTGATTTAATGATCTTAGAGGTCTTTTCCAGCCTTAATGATTCTATGATTTTATACCCCACTGAGTCGCTCCCTACTGAGGAAACATACTAAATAAATAATTCAGAAATTAAGTAATAAAAACAAAAGCTGAATTTCAAATTAAATACTTTTAATCATAAATATGAGCTGATATTTTGCAGCTTTCCACTCTCTACACAGCAAACCCAGTAAGTTAACACAGATTTTGGTTTTACATTCAGAGATTGGCAGCGGTGTGTTCAAGTCTTAAAAGTATGTGTTCAGAAAATAAGATTTTTGTATTTTAAAGTAAGATCTAGGTATAGCCACCCAAAATCATAAATATATTCATAAGAGGTCAAAAGATAACGTTAGCACTTACTAGCTAGTTCATGCATAGAGCGGACAATATTTTTATATGTGCAAAATCCTACATACCAAAAAGCAGGTCACTTACGTGAAAAAATGTATTTATGCAAGTTTTCAACCAGAGCTAGTAACTGCTAAAATTATGAACTTTGTTGGAAACCCATTCACTCCATTAAGAAAAGATCATTAACATTCACAATCTAGCAAGACATTCCGCACAAAGAGAGTCTGAACAGCCACAGGAGTTAATAATTCCTCAAGATACTTAAAGCTGACAGTAACCTTGTTAATGAGACAATACACACTACAGTTGACTAGTAATTCTAAAATGTTATTCACAAGAAGATTTGGATATTGTCAGAAGCAAAAATCTCCTCATTACTGCTTCTTTATTGCTTTTAACTCTGAGGGGAAAAAATAATTCACAAGTACGCAGTTCTTGCTCAAAAAATCCAATGAACAGGACACATAATTTATGAAAGTACCCAAAGCATCCTTGAAAGGGATAATTGGGAGCCTAGAGATAAGTTTCTCCTTGGTGACAAGGATGTAATTTTGGACAAGGTTTGCTCAATTTCAGCAAGTTCTGAATTTCCCCCCCTCCAAATAAATTACAGCTGAAGGCATTCTCTTGGGTAAATGAAGGAAAACTTCATGTTCTCGTCTCAGGAAATCAAAAAGGTCATGTCTTCCTCACAAAATAATGCCTGTGCCTGAAGCTCATTTTGCTGTGAGAGTGACAGTTACGCTAATATAAAAATACCTTAGCACAAAAACTATTCTGCCACTGATTAAAGAATCTGTTATCTGTATTATCCTTAAATGGTCCTCCCAGGGTGTGTCTCACCCCAGATCAGAGACTTCAGGATCCCCAGAAGGAACATAACATACTTGAATTTGCTAGTGCTTAGTTTACATGTCCCTGTTAGTTGACTGTAAATGAGTATAACATGTAAAATTCCCATCTTGAGCAAGAGAGACACCGGAACTCATTCTCCAAAACTCTGAAGGCTTACTATATTTGTTTTTGTCTCTGTTTACCACCCCACCTTCAAAGCAAACCTAGGAGTCTTCAGCTGGCAGACATGAACTTCTGAAGGACCTGTCTTTTCACCAAAGAAAAGAGGGCAAATATGTGAGGTCAAAAGTAATTTTCTCCTAATTCTTGGGTACCCAACTGTGTGGTGGTAGACACAAATAGAGGGCCCAGGACACTGAGCTACAAACAAACACTAGCTTATAATTACAGAAGCCTTGAGATTAAGAAGGTAGTATTTCACTGAACCAGTTATACAAGTCTGGTTATCCACTTCTCAGGCATATCTAGCAGCCAAGCCTTCTTCCTTATAAACACTGCAAGACATTCTCCTGTCTTTGACTCCCAACTCTGCCTTTCTGCTCCTTTCCCTCCTATTTAACATCTGGAAGAAAGGCATCCTTCATCACAGGGTAATATCAACAGATCTGTTTTCTTGGCAGCGAGCAGGAAAGAGGCCTTCTTGTCCAGTACAATTAAAAAATTAACTGTAACCTAATAAAAAAACCTTTTGAAAGCCACTGAACTTCACTAAGAGCCACTTACACGCTACTGTGAGAGATATAAATCAATTTAGCTCTTGAGCTCTAAAGACCTCCTTTCCCTTGCACCCACATGATGATGTATAATACCCAAAAGGGTTTGTTTATTGTATTGGTATCAAAATTAATGTGATACAATAAACTCCTTTTCATCCAAAGGACCACCTGCTAAACAGGCAGCTCTTCACAGTTCAATTCCCTTGAAAGTGTAACTAAGAACTATCTATGCCTATGAGCATTCTTTTCTGTAAGATGGATGTTAGTTTCTACTAGCACTACCAGTAAAGCAAATAAACTGTCTTAATTCATTCCCTAGAAGCTACTCAACCTCTGAAAGTTGAATGTAGGATACAATAACATGAGCCCTCTCTATGTAAAAAAAAAAGAGAGAATTATTTATTTCAACATTTAAAATAATTAAGGCGGAGAAAATGGATCATATATGATGGAAAAACTAACATTTGTCTCTCTCATTTATTTGACTGAAGGTGCTTCTACCTAAATGTAGGCTGTGGAAAGTAATGGGACTAAGAAAAAGCCAATTTAAGGTTTCATATAAAATCTCCAGTTGGAAGATACTTTTTATGCTAAGACATTATAGGATTTGAATTAAGTAACAGGAAAGTTAGATTTTTCAGAAAAGGGATTGTGTTTAAGGAAACATTATATCCTTTCTGAATGACAGGGTTTTAGTTTGATGTACAACATCTACTATGATGAAAATGAATCACAACCAAAAAAACCAAAAATCACACTTTTGGCTGTGTTATTATCTGATTGGACAAAAATAACCCAGTAATATCAGATAATGTTTTTAATTATACTGAGTCAAATATGTGACTTGGAGAAAAGAACACTGAACAACACAAAATGTTTTAAGCATTTTACTCTGGAGTTCTTCACTGAATCCCCAGGGTCCACACAGACAAATAACTTTTTTCTTATAGACTATCTGAATTGCCTTATTTGTGTTTTCTATGCACAGTTGAGAAAATAATGAAAAATGAAATATTCCAAGTTGCATTTTTTGATTGTTAAAGAGGGCAGGAAAAACTCCTGTGTTTTTTCCTGGAACACAGTATTAAAAATACTACTACACAACAGGAACCATATGCTAAAAGGAATACATATTTCAGTTTTGTATCTCTTTGGAAATATTAATGAATCACCTGCATTGCTATTAAATATATTAAACAATATCTTGTTTAATTCATTTTACTAAACTCTTAGTTTTTATCTGTAAGGTGCTTTGAGATCTATAAAAATGTACTTTTACATTAAATATTGTTCACCAACCTTGATGGGAATTTCTAACAAGAGCACCATTTTACATATAAAGAAACTAAAGTACAGAGAATACTTGATTCATTTCTGGTCACAATACATCAGTGTCATACCAAGGTCAGAACTAAGCACTGACCACAACTGTTGAACAGGAATCACTAGATCTGTAGTAGGCCTCTGCCTTTCTTCCTAAAAATCTATCATTTACAAAAATTCTGCAGGAGAAACACCATTTCGCAAAGCAATGTGACATGAAACATGACTCTCCAAGAGTCAAGGTCTGAGAACAGTCCTAAAAATGTGCAACTATGAAAAGTAAAGCCAATAAGTGATCTCTACAAAGAGCAATCAAGGCTGAAAAAAGGAGATATTCACTAAAGTTCCCATAAACTATAAAAAAACTCTGGTTTAACTTTGATCTCTCATCACTGAAACCATATGCCTCAGATTTATTTTTTTTTAATTGACTCCTATTCTTTTCACTAGAGCATCGATTTTGTTAATGAGAAAAAATACATTGTGAACGGGCTTTATCAGAGGCCCGGAAAAATTCTGGACATTTAGTCAAGACCTCAGCACACCTGAGTCAAAGCAAGTTGTTTTAATAAATCAGAAGACAAAGGAATCTTACAACATCATTTTTTTTATTTTATTTTTTTTAATATCCTCCCCAGGTGGTGGACTAGGTAAAAGCTGTTTGAGGAGCTGCAATAAGAAAATTACTTTAGACACAGTATTACATGATAGCATATGATCAGATAAGGAATTTAAAATGTAAAGAACTGTAAAAAAATGGCATCACACACTCACACCGCTCTACTGAGAAAGTATTAGTGCATATATCTATTACAAAAGATGGAAATACAGAAGTTGAGCCCTTCACTGTAACCCAAACCCAGTGCTGGTACAGCAGTATATCCCCACCCCAAAGCTAGTAAAACCTTACCCTATATTCACGTCAACTCCACTTTAGATAAAGGGTCATCTAAATTTTATAAATCCATCTACAGTCAGCTTACAGAACTATTCCCAGATCTAAACTGACATCATACATGATGCTGGCAGACAAATAAAAATGCTCATTAATTAACTTCAACCACAAACACCAGAGAAAAAGATGGAGGAAACACAATTTCCTCACAGATTAGTGTCAGATGCTCTGAAGTGAAAGTAACTTCTCTGTACTCAAGTATTTCGGAATGACCTAAGGAAAACTTGATCGTCTCCCTCAATTTCTCTTCATATCCTAAAACATTTTTAAAGACATCTTAACAAACAAACAAACAGAACCAAAAAAAGAGTATATTGACTCATTGCCAGTGATAGCATCACAGCTCTTACTTCATTCCATTGTTCCCAAACATTAAAACTGTTTTGAAACTTTTTGTAGTTATTGAAAATCTGTTCTTAAAGTTCCAAAATATTTTCTTATTAAGATGTTTACTTCTCTTATTAAACAAGATCACACCTACATCACAAAATGCAACCTTCAGAAACCACAGAAAACCCAAGACCCATCTACCAAAGTCTTCAAAAGTGAATTACTCAGGACAGTTTTCTCAATCATAACGAAAAAAAATGCTAGCAATATTAAATGCCATTAGAAAAGCTCAAGCAGATCTTATACTTAAAAAGACTTCTCTGCACACGTGCACTGGAGTAACCAGTAACTGAACTATAAAGTTCATTCTATAAGAAACTCGTATCCCTTAGCATTTACAATAAACCAGGTGTTGAAGCATCAACACATTTAACTAAATAAAACATTACCCAAACAATCAATTTGTAAATATACAAATATTTTGTTTACATACATCATATTTTACAACAGAACAGGGTGGCATTCCAGAATCAAAACATTTAAATTGATTTGACATTTAACTACATCTGCTGTATGAGCTGTACGAAGATCCAGGCGAGCAATCCTTCACTATGAGCTGTCCCCTGTAACCGTACCATGTATCTCTTAAGATAACTTAGCTGATTCCACCAATTGGTCAGAAAGAAAACATGCACAGAGAAAACGTCCACAGAGAAACCTAATCCATAAGAGCTCTGGATTAGAAAACTTACAAAATGGCAATCTAAAACTCACAAAGGAAATAGAAAAAACTTATTTACTTTTCCAGATTGAATGATGCCCACAGAAACCTAAGCCAACAAAAACAAAAAAAAATCACAAGATACATGTTTTAAAAATCAAACAAAAAAAATTATATTTCCAGTAAAACTGATATCCTTTTCATCCTTCCCCGCCTCCTCCAATAGAAAAGTAGAACAAAAAAAGTCTGCTGGAAAGCTTAGTAAAGATCATTAAAACTTCTATGTTTCTATATATATATATCATATGAAAGAACTCAAAAGCCTATAATTGTTTGGGGGAGCATGAATAACTATAAAGTGTACCCCGCTATATTAGAAAATCTTTTAAGTAAATCATTCCCTTAGAATATAACCCAGAAGATCTCTTCTTTCTCTAAAAACTAAGCCAGTACTTCACACTATGTACTCAAACCACTGTAACATCTCTAGGACTAAAGTATAAAGCAAAAGCCAAAAGCTGGTTGTTTCTCTTCACCAACAGTTTTGTATGAGTAAAAACTATCAGAACTTGCTGTCAAGTAAATTATAAGTTATTTTTTAAAGCATCTAATTATTCCATCATATACCTGCACACAAAATATGACATTGGGTAATGCCTCTAAAGAAACTCTACCCAATAAATTAGACAACAGAGTTATATAATCCTGTATCCATATACCGAGTCTGAAAGATCAAGTATGTTTTATAAATAAAATGTTATTTAATACTATATGTACACAGCAAGGAATTACCGGATGTTGACATTTCTAACACTTCATTTATATACAAACTTGAATGCAAAATTCTGCAAATAGTAACTATTATCAAAATCTCTGGTTTTCAGGTTCTGGTTTTGTCTTCAGAATTACAGTTCTAATTATAAAATTACAGAAAAATATCGTATTTCAGCTGCCCATCAAATGGCAGCTACTAAAAAAAAGTTAAGTTTATGATGAAAATGGGACTTTTCCCCTATTACTACTTGTTGCTTTTCTGAAAAAACGAGACGATGCTTGCTCACTACTATTTTAGTTATTAATATCTATATTTAACATAAACGCACATAAAAGCATTTTACAATTTCTAGTGATTTTCCATTTCCAAGGACACACTTAATTTTTTATAAGGAATACATGTTTATGTCCAAGTCAAAAAAATCAAATAAAAGCCTCATCCTTCAATGAATTTACACTCAAAATTTTCTTTTGACATAAAAAAGAAACATAGCTGTATCTTCCAGATGAAAAAAATATACTCTTATTTTTGCAAATGAGAGTCTCAATCACTTTAATTCAGTCCCAGAAGCAACTACTAGAAGCAAGGTCAGTATCAGCTAATCCTAAGCATCTAACCGGATACTAATTAATGCCTAATACCACATATATTCCACACACTAAAGAAATGCAATTTTAAGTGGCTGCAGAAACTGAATAAGCTGTGACAGAAAGAAAAAATGCTGTATATAATCTACTTACTAGCATGCTTATCTGCAAGCATTATAAGGCTGTTGGAAATATCTCTTCGCCTGTAAAAACACACCACTTTTGCTTCCACGTTTCCATTAGCAGTCTACAAAAGAAACATAAATCAAGTTAGAATGTATCCTTCCTCAGCTGAGCAATACAAATTAAATGCCCTCTGCTTGCAATTTTCCCTCATAGTAGTCATTCTTACATGACCAGTCAAGCTGAAATCAACAGAATTACTGAAATAAGTAAAACCTTTCTGACACAGGCCAATATCAATTTCTGATTTCATAACAGTAGTGATTATAATGATTTAGTCCTAAGAATCTTTATATTATTCAGCTGTTTAGAGATTTAGTGCCAGTATCATGTTAACATAAGACTCCTTAAGAAATGCCAGAAGATTATGAACATTGCTTTGCAACCCAGCTACAAACAGAAATGTGTATTTCAAAGTACTCTGCTGCCTCTTTCTGAGTCATATTTTCTATAACACAGTTTATTTGAAAATTCAATGCAGGCTATAAGACAAAAGAGCTGTTTAGTTCATGGTTGGTTTCATGACTGATTACACGGACAGCCTGATAATGTAAATAATCTACTAATATTTGCAGAACTGTACCCTCTTTCTTGTTAAAATTCACTCCGTGGAACTGAAAAGTATCATGTTTTGATTAAAAGTTTCCTACAAAAAAAAAGGCGGCATTTCATCTCTGGTAAAAAGATAACTAAAACATTTCATTACATATTTGAGTAACATCATGTTTGATCAATGCCTTTAACACACGAAAGCTTATAATTCACAATTAAGATAACTGGACTATATCCTCGAAAGAATCTTTAAAAAAAAAAAAAAATCAATACATGACTCTGCTCTACCATCCACGACCAAGATTAAATTATAGCAATGCAGTTTAAAGATAATAAAAATTACATTCAGAACATGATTGCAATCACTTCAATTACTGCAAATAAAAAGTATTCTTCTCCAATAAAGGTCCAAATGATTTGTCATGCACATATTCAGTGGATATTGTGTTAGGCAGCATTAACGGATAATATGACTGATGTCTGCTGATAAGTAGTGTTATAGTCCATCACTAAAAAGAAAACGATTTGCAGGCCATCAATTTTTTAATTTACTTTCTAACCATGGGAACAAAAATCTTTATCATTATTTACATCACAGTAGGGATTTTGATAACTAACTTTGTATCAGTAAGTTTTAATACTGCTTGATGGAACAGCAAAAAAATGCCACACTATAAAAGAAAAATTCCACACCATTATTAGTAGTACAAGAAAAAAGAAAAAAAAATCATGCTTTCCCCAAAAAGACACTCTGAAAAGCCTCCATTTTTTATAAAAACACACCCTGGATAAAGAGAGATAATTGTCTCTATTTCTACTCAAAAGCCCATCTTTTCAGTCACAGCTCCAATAAGCAGAGCAATAAACAGCCACAAAAGCCACATATTCTGGTATTTGATCACTGGAAAGTCTCACTGATACCTACTAGCTCTTTACACATACATCCAAAAGCAGACATGTTATACAACTGCTGTCATTCCAAACAGAACAACAGTGTCATCACCATACAGAGAATTAAATCCATTCATTTTCTCAAGCATTCATGGGATTCATTGGGAAATTTTTATAGCAGAGTATCCACCCCTATTCACCAGGAAAAAACAGCTGTTTGTTTCCTTAGACAACAGAGCAGAATTACAAGATAATACATAGCAAATTTCAGCAGCCAAAAACATACACAGAATACATAGCAAATCTCAAGAAAGTATAAAAATAAATAAACAAACAAAAAAAAAACAAACAAAAAAAAAAAACACCAAAAAAAAACCCACCAAAAATTCCACCAAAAACCATAGAGAAATCTTCTGGGATCAAAATCATTCTCAGTTTTTGAAAAGTGCACTGACTATTGCCAAAGGTTAAGAAAGGATCTTAGATACTTGTTTACCTTGTTAAGTTCTTCAATTCTCCTAATGAGATATGGATTGCTAGAAGAATTTTCAAAATAAACATAATCTGTAACAAAAAAGGGAAAACCGTTGGAATACTAAAAATGAATAAATAATAGCATTTGATTATTAGTGCAAAAATTTTCTTTTAAACATAGCAGCTGTTAAAAAGCTGAGATTTCTAAGTAATGTTAAGACAGTGAAGTATTTCTATACAGAGATTTAACATGATATATTCCTAAATTCTGGTTATAACTGCACTACATGTACTTGCATAATCACACTGAAAATTATATGCCTTGTGTTGAAGCTTACGTTGTAGCTGAGTAATTCACACACTTCATAAATCTTGATATAAAAGTGGTGGTTTCTCAATCGATTAGGGAAGATTTAACAATTGAGTGCTTTAGTGAATTTCTATATTATGGAGATAAATATTTCTGTAAGATATGCTACCACACATTTATTATCAGGTGCTGTGATAGTAGTTGTCAAAATGAGTAATGTATTTTTTATGACAGTTGCTTTTGTTGTCATCTCTGCTTAATAACAATAACTATATTAAGGAGTAATAGTAATGAGGTTAGTGAGGTTCTTCCAGGACAAAATCTCTTATAGCATCATTAATATAGAAATACTTTCATAGAGTATATGGAAGTTTACTCACATCCTGATAGCTACTAGCATGTAATATGCAATGAACTGACACGCAGCACATTTCCTTCAATACTTTTCTCAGAACTTGTTTGGGTCAAATGAAAAAGTACTCATCAAATATTAAATGCACTTTAAATCCCATATTTGACTTCTGCACCACACACCACCTTGCAAACTTTGTTTTAAACACATTGGAGGGGTACATAATGACTTATAAAGCTCTTCTTGCAATGCTGTGACACCACATTACAGTGAAACAGAGTCTCAGGTAGCTCATTTAGCTCGAATGAAGATGATCTCTGGATATTGTTCACAACTGATAACTACCAAAGATTACAACATAAAAAGGCAATCGATGACCAAAGAAGCAAACCCTACACAGACTTCAGTGGTGCTGCTCAGAAGATTATTTTAAGGAGTAAAGAGCAATGGGATTACAGTCCAAATACCCCAACGGAGGAGTAAGCAGATGGATAATTTGTGGGTATTTCAGCATGTCTCAAAACCCAGGCTGCAAGAGAACTAACTTTCCAGGGAAGTTGTGGCTGCCCCATCCCTGGAGATGTTCAAGGCCAGGTTGGGTGGGGCCTTGGGCAGCCTGATCTAGTGGGACGTGTCCCTGCCCATGGCAGGGGGGTTGGAATTGGATGATCTTCAAGGTCCCTTCCAACCCAAAGCATTCTATGATTCTATAAACTGCTTTCCTTGCCATCTTCCCCCTCACCTCAGGCTGCTGAAGAGGGAGCGGGAGGGGACAAACAATTTCTGAGCACACTCTAACTGCAGCGCTGCACCTGAGCGGCAGCACCAGGCACGCAGCCACCGTCAGGGAGAGCGCCGGGGAAGTCAGCAGCGTCAATTTCCACGGGCTGGGAGTGGGAAAGGCAAGGCGTGCCGTGGTTTTTAACGCTGAAGAGACACAGACACTCTCTCACACACACTCACAGAGACACAGACAGACACAGGCACACACACGCTCATAAGACACACAGATACAGACACACACACTCACAGAGACGCACACACTCATAGACAGATAGACATTCACATTCACAGACACGCATTGACACATACACACACACACAGAACCCCCAACACCAAGCACCCCGGGGTCACGTCGCTAAAGCAGGGGAGCCGACCCCCCTCACACACACACACACACACTCCCCGCTGCATTTACTCCTCCCCGGGGTACGAACACGGTCACGGACGAAACTCCGCCACAGCGGGGGGGGGGGGGGCGGGAAGAGGGCACCAAGTGGCCCAGGCCAAGCTGGGGCCGAACCGCACAGCCCGACCGGGCCGGCCCCGCTGTCCCCGCAGCCGGGGCGGGCAGGAGGGAGGTGTGTGGAAGGTGTGTGGAAGGTGTGCGGAGGGCAGGCGGCGGTGCCGCTGCCCATGTCCCGGCGGAGGCCAGCGCTGCCCTTCTCCTCCTCCTCGGCGGCGGCGGCCTGCCTCCCCCTCCCTCTCCCCCTCCCCCGTATATGCGCCCCCCCCCCCCGCCTCGCGCCGCTCCTCCCGCCCCCCTCCTCTCGGGACTGCCCCCCCCCCCCCCCCCCCCCGCGCGAGCCCCTCCATTCCCGCGTGCGGGCCCCGCGCCGCGCGCGCTGTACCTCCCACTCGGTACATGTTGGCCGCCATGTCTGCTCTCCCTCCTGCCTTCCCTCCTCCTCCTCCTCTTCCTCACACCGCCTCTACCGGGCTGGGCAAGGGAAAAAAAAGGAGGGGGGGGGAGCGGCCCTCGCAATTCACCACCACCGGGTACGGGGGGGGACACGGGACACACAACAGCGCCGCGAGGGGAGACTGGACCTCCTCCTCCTCCACGGGCGCTTCCGGAACCGCCCGGCGATGAAGGGGTTAAAGAGGCGCCCCGGCCGCTTTTCCCGCCCCGCGTGGGGTCGGGGGCGGCCGCGCCGGGGGCGCAGGTTGGGGCGGCTCCTCCCGCCTCTCCGAGGTGCTTTTACCTCGCAGCGACGCCTCCTCCCCCCTGACCTCACAACCCACCACGTTCTGCAAGCTTTCCCCCCCCTCGCTGCTTTGTCCCAAACCACACGAGCCTGGAAGAAGCGGGCGACTGCTTCCTACATCCGCAGCCGAGGGAATCGCTCCCTCCTCCTCTAAGAAATTTCTAGGAATAACGCAAATCGAGTTTTTTCCGCAGCACCTGTTGGCTCGGAGCAGGATGGTGCCCGGGAGAGCGGCTTCCCGAGCTCTCCCCGCGGTTTTCTTGCTCCCAACAGGCTGCGAAAAGCATCTCCGACTGGTTAAAGAGAAATCTAGCAGCTCCTCTCCGAGTCGGGAAGCGTTGAAGATGATGCACCCCTCTCATCAGATATTTGTAAGCTTCAAAAAAACCCCATCAGTATCGATGTAATATGAAGCCGCTGCCCGGTGTTTATCATATAATGTTCACACCATCACAATCAATCTATATGCTTTACAAACAAATTGATCCTGCTGCGGAACGAAAGGCTTTTTATCATTTTCTTGGAAGGAAGGTGGTGATTTATTATTTGTTTGATTCGTTATTTCACATCCTGGATTTTCTTGCATGTAGCTGGAGCGTTACCAAGCTAACGTTTCAATTCATCCAGAGCTGCAGAGAAACGTGTTGATTAGAAAGTAGATTGAACTTCCCCCAATGCTTCAAAATATTCCCTTTTGCCTCTTAAGTGAATCTGGGACAATTAGGTTAAAATTACATCTAGGGCACTGTTGATTTCCTAAGTATGAAACGGGCAACTGAGTATCGAATTCCTGAAATACATGAAGGGGGCATATGATACAGTGATTTAGTCTTCTTTAATAAGCAGCAACACATTCATGCATTGAAAGGAAAAATCTGAAATCTTTCCCTATTTTACCTCCCAATAAGAAAACTGAAACGAGTCTGCAGAAACTCCATGGAGTAACTCCAACTGGTTATTTCTGGATTTCTGCTACCTTAGCAGAGATCTAATTACTAAGAGCTAGAAGTTAAGTGGAGTGTTACTTTTACTGTTGTGGTTTCCTGCTTAGTAAATGGAGCAGGTTAAACTTTCAAGGCAAGAGAATAGTTAATTCAAATAGTTGGCTTGTCGCAGTCATTATCAATTAAACACAATGCCTCCAAGCTCTTTTCTGCTTAAGTCTGCACTGCGACATTATAGGAATTTCCCATACTTTGAAACTTACTATGTACCCTCATACAGCAAAGAGTGGGTTTTGATAGAAATAGATTCTGCTTACACCATCTGAAGGTATGGCCTATGGAAAAGGAAGGCAGTGCCTATAAACAGCATTCACCTCTGAAAAACGTGTGCAGCTTTGAAAGCCCATGGTCCCAGCCTGCTCTTTCAGGTTGGCAGCCTGAAAATAGTAAAAAACCTTAGTTTATAACTAAGGCATGCTTCACAGACCAGATAAAAAAAGAATGACATTTATATACCTTAGTACTGAATCACTTGGCCTTATTAGTCACGCTAAAACAGTTCATATAGCCAGACAAACTGATGATGTGTGGTGTCATGCTACTGAATCTGCATGATTTGAAGTCATTGCTGCACGCTAAGGAAGGCAGTAGGCACAGCTCACTGTGGTTGGGTACCCAGTTGCAGGGCTGACAGTATGTTTTACTTTGGTGTGATGTACACAAAAGCCTAGCTAGATACAGTTTATTTTCTGAGCCATCTCAGTGCACAGGATGGGAAAAATTTAAGTTATGTAAACATCTTTATTTTTCTAGATTAAATATAATGGAAAACTCTTGTTTCAACCACAACATTGATGAGGAAAAACAATTCAGATCAGAGCTTTGTCTTAACCTGGTAAATGAACTGCAATCAGCTACAGACTGAGGTTACTTGTGTTGCTCGAAAGAAACCACATTGATGCAGCAACTTAAATTTAAGTTGCATAATAGATTATTCCTGCTAAAGACAGAGACTACCTTAGAACTTCATTTCACAACTTTTTTTGTTGTGCCATTCTGAGCAGCCCATCATTCCTCCTCATAGTCCTCAAAAAAAAAAACAAAAAACCAAAAAAACCCAAAAAAACAGCCAAGAGTAGAAGAAAGGAGTGTAAAGGATCATTTTAAAACATAGACCAGTTCCCCGGTCCAGGCTCATGGAGACTAACTGCCTCCATGGTTAGCTACATCAGCAATGCTGAAGGAGATGGAGATGAGGTACTGAGAGCAGTGGTGCCCGAGGACTTTTCATGGTATTACTAATATGGTGCTTATTGACTTTGAGACCGCATGCTCTGTATAGGCTTTTTTTACATTAACATCATCAGATGCATCTAAATCTTGTACATTATATAGCCATTAAGATGATTGGAGCTATTATATTTTCTTACTGTATTTTAAAACACAGAATTATGAGATTTTTTTCTCATAAGTGATAACATAAAAACTTTCACTTCTTCTTTATAGGTCATTTAGGGCATATTTCTCATGTGTGGAGTCGGTTGGATAAAAGGAATAAGAATGCTCTAATGTTCTATCAGAGAATTTTATTCCCAAACTTTCATTTTTAATTCCCTATAGCTTTTCAGAGACTAAAAGTTGTGTTCTGCTAAAAAAAAAAAATAGAAACCAAAAAAACCCCACAGAGTTGCTCACTGAAGACAAATCATCTTCCTAAATTACTTGCTTAAGAATTCAGCTGAGAGTTTAGAAGTCTGAAGTAAAATACATTGATACCAAGACAAGGTGGCTCCCTTTCTCATAAAACTTCACTACAACGAACAAGGAGGCTGCATGCATGTAAGCCATACAAAGAGTTAAAAAATACAAAGGGCTTTACAAAGGATAATTTCTTATCAGTCTAAACTTCTGCTTATACTGAGAGTAATTCAGCACCACTTCAGTAGCTCACAGACTTATCCTGTAGCTCAAAAGTAATGCTTAAACTGTACAAAATCACTTTCATCTAGTGTGAACAAACATGCCAGTTAATACAGGTGCACATCGTTCAGACAGGCTTACAGGCAGTTAAAAGTACATGCACTTTACTTTTTTTCTACTAATGCAAAGACACATCATAGCTTGCAAAACCTCCTTAATGAATTTCTAGCAGAAACAGAATCCATATTGTTGTCACTTAATTAGTCAAAAAGAAAAACATTTTTCCATGTCAATACTCATGATTATACATATAAAAAAACTTAGATCTAAGTTCCATTTTGTAACAGATACTGTGCAAGGGTTGTTTTTTTTTTTAAATTTAATTTACAGGAATATAAAATTCAATATTTATTATTGTAAGTGATAGAAAAATTTTAGCTGCCTCTACTGAAACAGAAGCTAGTTGCAATCTGTAATAGATGCTTCCATATCAACTTCTTTGCAAATCAGAAAAAAAACCCCAACCAACCCTCTCAAGAGAAAATAATCTTCTCTTGGCATCAGAAATAATGTTGCCTTTTTTTATTGACACTGTGAGTCAGATCTCTTAAGAGACTATTAGCTAAATATGTCACTATTTTCATGAAATATAATTTAAACAATAGCTTAACGTTAATTGCCAAATTATCAGTAATCTGCAGATTTAGCTGTTCAAGCCAAATCTTTAAAGCTGTAAGAATACCACTAAATCAATGCAGAGAGAAAAGTGGTGATTACGGCTGGCAACAAGTTATTATTTGAGTTGGTAATGAAAAAGAGAGATATTCGATAATGCTTTTTCAATAAGGATGATGCTATTATATAGATAGATGCTATAGCTTGCCATATGGCTCTGCTTTGACACTACGCATAATTTCATTTCCCATAAATCATACAATTGAATTAAGGACTTCTTTTTGTGCAAAATAAGTCAGATCTGGACCTGTGTATACCTGTCTTTTTGTTCTGACTAAATTTACTTTAATCAAAACAATTACATTGTATGTGGAAATAATACTTTAGGTTTGATGGAGCGACGGAAGGAGGGATGGTGAAGTAAGTTTTATTATTAATCTACTACGAAGACTAGATATGCAAGAAATGCATTTCTTCCACTTCCATGCATAACTCTTACATTTTTTTATAATAATCTCAACGGCTTTATTTTCTAATAACATTTAAACAATAAAAGAAAATTTGCCCATCAAGAGCTTTCATTACAGCTAGCAATTTATTTTGCAGTTCACATCTCAATTTAAAGAAAAAGCCTACAGCTCTAGGATTCGGTGTTGTACTCCATTCTGTTTACCAGTTTTAGAGAAGGCTTAGGTTTGCATCTTGTTTCTGTTCACAGAATCACAGAATCACAGAATCACAAGGTTGGAAAGGACCCATTGGATCATCGAGTCCAACCATTCCTAACACTCCCTAAACCATGTCCCTAAGTACTTCATCCACGCGTTCCTTAAACACCTCCAGGGAAGGCAACTCGACCACCTCCCTGGGCAGCCTGTTCCAGTACCCAATGACTCTTACTGTGAAGAATTTTTTTCTGATATCCAACCTGAACCTCCCCTGACGGAGCTTCAGGCCATTCCCTCTAGTCCTGTCCCCTGTCACTTGGGAGAAGAGGCCAGCTCCCTCCTCTCCACAACCTCCTTTCAGGTAGTTGTAGAGAGTAATAAGGTCTCCCCTCAGCCTCCTCTTCTCAAGGCTAAACAACCCCAGCTCTCTCAGCCGCTCCTCATAAGACTTGTTCTCCAGCCCCCTCACCAGCTTTGTTGCTCTTCTCTGGACACGCTCCAGAGCCTCAACATCCTTCTTGTGGTGAGGGGCCCAGAACTGAACACAGTACTCGAGATGCGGTCTCACCAGTGCTGAGTACAGAGGGAGAATCACCTCCCTGGACCTGCTGGTGACCCCATTTCTGATACAAGCCAAGATGCCATTGGCCTTCTTGGCCACCTGGGCACACTGCTGGCTCATGTTCAGTCGGCTGTCAACCAGCACCCCCAGGTCCTTCTCTTCTGTGCAGCTCTCCAGCCATTCTTCCCCCAGTCTGTAGCGCTGCATAGGGTTGTTGTGCCCCAAGTGCAGGACCCGGCATTTGGCCTTGTTAAACCTCATCCCATTGGTCTCGGCCCAGCAGTCCAGCCTGTTCAGATCCCTTTGCAGAGCCTCCCTACCCTCCAGCAGGTCGACACTTCCTCCCAGCTTAGTGTCATCTGCAAAGTGTTGAAGTCAATGTGAGTGTTGTGGTTGACTCCAGCCGGGCTGAGGCCGTTACATACTTTTGTGATCCTTGACGTAAGCAAGGTTGCAAATCAGAGCAGTTGGAAGCATGCTACAGTGTTGTATATGTTTTCAGCACCTAAATTAAGCCATTTTTGGCCTCAGCACAATAATACTAGATAGACATTAAACACACCACACCAGATTCACTCTTTATCTCTCCCTTTCTCTCAACTGATCTATTTTTCATGCTGAACACCTGCTAAAATGCTGTCAAAGGTGCTTAATGAAACATATTTAAATCAAGTATGGTACAATCATCTGAGCAGAATTAATTTAAGTCAAGGGCTCAGCATCTGTTCAGTTCAGTTTTTCTAGAGAGTGAATGATTACAGGCAAGCAACAAAGTGCAACTTAGTGATCAAATGTACCCACAGTACCCTCCCTTTGAACACTGCCTTGTGTTTCCTCTTCAGATGTTTGACCTAAATTCTCAAGTACTGCTTTTACTTTTAGCTTTAAAAAGCCAAACAATTTCTTCATGCAGGTAGCAAGTCTCCAGGTCAGTGCAGTCACAATAAGAGCTGTTTGTGCCAAAACGGACAAGAACAGGCAAATCTGTGCCAAATTTGGGTGTCTGCACCAAACAGGCAGAAACAAGAAAACTGAACATATTACTCACCTCTGAAAGTTCCAAATTCAGTAAAAGTATCCTCACTACTGCAATTAAGTCCTTCACAGGAGATGCCAGTTCTACTATCTGATAGGCCTGTTGTGTCCATGCTCAGTCTTACTCTTCTCCCTGGCAGACTGAAGATTTTTGGCTCTACAGTCTTCAGATCCATTTACCAGATGCCAGAGCCTCTCAGTATTCTTTTGAAGCCTGGGTCTTGAACTGATTATGGCTAGGGATAGAAAATTGTGAGCTCTGGATACCCGAGATTAGTCTGCAAGTATCTGAGTTTTAATATTATGCAATATTTTCTAGAATACCAAAGAGTATTTTATGTACTTACAAGCTAGTTGTTCTTATAATGTATATTTCAATATAAACTGAAAAAGTAGGGTGCATCAGCCCTCCTCAAGAAACTCCACTGGGAGGCAAGAGTACAGCATGCAACAGAGGCTAACAAACACACACAGCCAACACTGAAAATTTCTGTTGCCCTGCCTCCCTCAAAGCTACTCGACCAACTATGCTAAACTAGGGAATTGGCAATGAGGAGAACGGCTAAAGGAAAATACAAATTCTTGCTCTTCAGGAAGAATATGACCAAAGAAGCGTCTTTTGCAATATGCTGTTTGAAATAACCTAGATTCCTTGATCAGTGGCTCTACCATATAATTCAGAAAATAATTCATGGTCCACAGAAAGAAGGAATTACTTTTAGGCTCACATCCATACAGTGTGCTTATTTTCCTATTATTCTAAACAGAAGAATAAGCTATGCTGGAATAACCCCCTTTCATACTGTTACAACTAGATTCCCTTTAGGGATCTGTAAAAATTTTTATAAACTAATGCATAACAACAGCAACTAGGGGGAAAAAAAAAATGAACAAACCAAACACACAACCAAAACAACCTAAAACTAGGCAGCAAGTTATTCAGCACTATTTTCACTGAAGCCAGTTCCTGAATTTCATCAGAACAACAACCAGCAGCTAGGTCAAAGTGCGCACAAATATCTGTGCACACAATATGCCCAGAAGGCAGAGAGAAGATAAACATAGCTTATGATGCTAAATCATATATATTCCGAGACGGAAGAGGCTTGCTGATGCATGTTTCTCAGGTCTCTATCCAGAAATTCTGGTCTTCTTCCCAAATGAAGACTCATATCCCTTGAAGGATTGGCTGTGCCTATGAATAAACAGCAGTCAACACCCAAACCCATCACTGTAGGCCTCAGTTCTAACAGGTGCTGAAATGCCCTCTGCTTTCATGAACATCAACTAGAAGATACATAATGTACAATGCAGGTAGAAGACGGCTCTCCAACTTTGCAGTGCCAGAGTACTGTAAGTTCTTGTAGTAACTCATGACATCAGTTCCCTACAGATTTCTCCATGAAAATATCAAAAATAGTACACCACGACAGGGAAAGGGAAATTGCAACAAAAATATCCTAGCCAAAGTGACTGTCAAGTCTTTCAGCATACAGGCATGTATTAACAAATATTTTGGGAAGACTTCATGTTTTGATTGGTTTCCTCTTTGGTAGTTGCCCACCATTTTGGTACAAGAAATGTTATTTATGATTTTCTTCTGAACATGAGTCATTGTGTATTTGGCTATCAACCTCTTCTGCTTAGAAAAGAACATAAAAAATGATTTAATATAGCATAAGGATCTGTTGTGATGGGATAAGTAGGAAGAGAAGGTGTTTGGGCAAAGACAGTGTTGCCTACTATAGGGTGGAGTCTGGACACCACAGAGATTACACTTAGTTCTTTAGCAAGCTTAATACAATCTATACAGCATAGAATACTTTATGTTAGTTCTACCTTTAAAACTTGAAGAGGCATACTGCTTAATAGCAAAGATGATTTAAAACAGATCAATCATTTTTAAAGGCCTTTTCCTCATACGCCAAAATGTAAAAAAAAAGAAAACATGAACTTGTAGTTAAAGCCTCTCTTCTTTTTATGGGACACACTGTGCTGCTGAGCAGCTTCCTTATTCACTCACATATTCCTATGACAGAAATATCACAAGGACTGAAAGCAATATTTGCTGCTGTAGTAGTCTTTAACAAATTCAGATACATTGCAGTGCAACAGTTCAAGAACTTCATTGCTCAGGGATGAGTTGTTCCCTACAAACACCTGGAAAGCCCATTACAGTTTCATCCAAATTATTTCCCCACCAAAGAGGACAAAAGTAACTACAGGTCTTCACGATCTTTCTGGAATTGTGTATTAAATTGAAGTATTCACTTTCTGTTGGAAACATGATGTTCTGAGCAGCAAGAGGGAACGCTGCTATTTCAGACACACCAGTCCTGCAACCTCCTCCAAGTGCAAAACTTCAAGACACAGAGAATCCATCATCTCACCATTCACAAATCTAAAATTTTCTCCATCACTATTTCCATTACCAGCCTCTGTTCCAAGGTTTATAATTTGACAGTAAAATTTCACGCTAGGCCAAAATTTATCCTGTGAGGTTAAAGGAACCCAAGAGCTATTTCCTTTTTTTATTACAGAATTATTTATCCGGTTGTAAGAGACAGAGGATTGCCTTTATGTCAACAAAACAGGCAAAAAATCTAATGCCCACAAAGAGTTGTGCTAAGCAATTTGTCTATAAGAAATTATTATTCTGTTACTCAAAATATCTCTCTCAAGCCAGTTGACCCAAAAGGTCACAGCTTCTGCAATGCAGATTCCTTTCAGTGGAATTTATTATGTAAACTTCCTTAAATACAAATAATACTGGAATACTAGACAGACCATCATTATTAGTGATGAAAATGTGTTATTTTATTTGTCTAGGGAGACTCAAATACTGGGCCACAATTAACTCTCAGTCACACTACCATAAACTCAGAATAACCCTAATGATACTGCTGAGTTAATCTACAGGAATCAGAGTCTTGGGAAAGCAAGGGAACTTGATTACAAAATTCCACACTAGATAGACGCTTTAAGGTCTAACTCCATGAAAGGAAGACTGCATATCTATTTGCTCCCCTCCCAGTAGGGAATGGGAAACCACATGCTTCAGGTTGGTAACTGGTCTGCCCAACCAGCATAGCGCACTAGGAGGAGGAATACTGATGCACTTCAACAGGCTCCCTCACACAATGCAGCCAAGAAGTAAAAGCAATCACAGCTCCACAAGCTTGTCGTCCTTTCTGCTTTCAAGGATGGCTCCTCTAGGGATAACAGGAGTGTAAAAGGCTGTAAAAATCAACTGCATGAGTAGACAATCTGACCATATAACTGGCAGTGGCTAAGTATTTTTTATGTTCTATTAAGTCACTGAAATGTTGAACTCGAGAGATGAGATGTTCCAAATAATCTCTGGAAATAACAAAGGTGGCCACCAGGCTCTGGCACATCCCCAATTTCTGCTGCAATCCAGGACACCGTTGCGGTACACATCTTTGAACGGGTGACCAGAGCCCTCCAAAACACTCTCCAGGCTGAATGGGGAACTCGTCACCATCTCCTTTCTAAAAAGGGGCACAAGATGCTTAGGACAAACAAGAGAGAAAGAGGGAGGATGAATCTGCAGCTTATTGAGTAGGAAAGCCAAAAGTATGTCTCTAGAGCTCCTGGAGAGCAGAAGCACAGGATTTCAATCCTATGTTTTAATCAGTATTTGGGGTTGGGGAGTGGGACATAGGCAGGGGTGGTGGTGGTTAATTTTTGGGTTTGTTTTTTTTTTTTTGTTTGGTTTGTTCTTTTTAAAAAGCTTCTTTCCCACAGTTGTCTTCTCTTTTGAAGAAGAAACTTTGATATATGCATTAGAAAAATTGTTTAGGTAGAAAACACACAAAACCATGATATAAATTGGTGAATTAAAGACAGATCTCAGAATTAAAGATATAACTATAGGAAGAAAGAAATCAAACAAACAAGGCATTGCAAGCATGAGATGTCTGTTACCAGTTTGAAGCCTTTTTGGCAGCAGAAATGTTTAAACAGATGAAATTTCTAAAAAGGAGAGAAGAAAGAGATTCATATTTAAACCTGGTGAGGGAAAAATGTGTTGATGATCTGATAACAATACTCTTTAGAATATTAAAGATGCAACGTGATCCTGAGCTCATGCTTTGTTTTTGCATAAGACCAAAACACAAAAAAGAACTGTGCAACTAAGCACCACACATTCCCCCTTGGTGGGATCAGGGAGAGAATCAGAAAGGCAAAAGTGAGAAAACTGTGGGTTGAGATAAAGACCTTTCAATAGGACAGGAAAAGGGAGAGAGAACAATGCACAATACAGCTGCTCACCACCCAATGACCGATGCCCAGCCTGTCATGGAGCAGAGATTGCCCTCCCTCTGGGCAACTCCCCAGTTTATGTACTGACTTTATAATGTAAGGAAAATACCTTTGCCCAACTTAGGTCAACTGTCCTGGCTGTGATCCCTCCTAGCTTCTTGGGCACACCCCTGCTGGCAGAGCATGAGAAGCTGAGAAGTCTTTGACTTTGTACAAACACTGCTTAACACGTTGGTATTTTTAGTTGTTGCTATCAACATTGTTCTCATACTAAATCTGAAACATAGCACTATACCAGCTACTGGGAAGAAAATTAACTTAATTCCAGCTGAAACAAGGACAAACGGAAAAAAGCTCCTCCAGCCTCTGTGGCATACCAGAATACTACCATCTATAGGCAGAGATTTTCTGCTAAGGGTAGAAGCCTTCTGAAACAAGCTACCGTGTTTTTTATTATAATTTCTTACCTTTGAGAACCACGGCAAGATCATATTCATTAAATTGCAACAGAATTCACTGTCTCATTAAATTATATTAAGCTTTCTAAAAAAGATATGTACACTTTCTTATTACTAGGATTTCAAGATTACTGATGTCTCCTGCCTTGTCTTGTGCAATACTAAAAAAAAAAAAAAAAGCAAAACCATAAAACCAACTCCCATAGATCAAAGGAAAACATGATTTAGAATCTGAAATGTGGGATCTGTTTTATTCTGTCTCATGCAGTTGAAAGTTCTATAAACCTGCCTGAGCAGCTGAACATGCAAAACCTGAAAATTTACTGAAGATCTTTATCAGAATAACTCTGCATAGCTCTGCAGGCAGCAGTAACAATTTGTTTCTTAGCCTTAATTTCCAGGAAAGAAGTGGTTTGTCACCAATATTGTGACATTTTGGTTTTCTACTATATCCACAGTAGAGTTATAGAATCATAGAATAGCTAGGGTTGAAAGGGACATTAAAGGTCATCCAGTTCCAACCACCCTGCCATGGGCAGGGACATCGCGCTAGATCAGGCTGCCCAAGGCCGCATCCAACCTGGCCTTGAACCCCTCCAGGTATGGGGCAGCCACAACTTCCCTGAGCAAACTGTACCAGTGCCTCACCACTCTCATCGTGAGGAAATTCTTCCTAATGTTCAGTCTAAATCTGCCCCTCTCCAGTTTATACCCATTCTCTCTGGTCTTATCCCCACAAACATTTACGAATAGTCCCTCTCCAGCTTTCCTGTAGCCCCTTCGGGTACTGGAAGGTCGGTATAAGATATCCTCTGAGCCTTCTCTTCTCCAGCTGAACAAGCAAAGCTCTCTCAGCCTGTCCTCATAGGGAAGGTGCTCCAGCCCTCTGATCATCTTTGTAGCCCTCCTCTGGACCCATTCCAACAGCTCCATATCCTTCTTACATTGAGGATTTCAGAACTGGACACAGTATTCCATGTGAGGTCTCACAAGAGAGGAATAGAAGGGCAGAATCACCTCCCTCGACCTCCTGTCCACGCTTCTTTTGATGCAACACAGGACACGGTTGGCCTTCTGGGCTGCAAGCACACATTGCTGGCTCATGTCGAGCTTCTCATCGACCAGCACCCCCAAGTCCTTCTCTGCAGGGCTGCTCTCCATCACATCATCTGCCATCGTGTACTGAAAATGGGGATTGCCCCGACCCAGGTGTAGGAGCTTACATTTGGCCTTGCTGAACCTCATAAGGCTCTCAGAGGCCCACTTCTTCAGTCTGTCCAGGTCCCTCTGGATGACATCCCATCCTTACGGTGTAGCAACTACACCACTCAGCCCTAACTTGATGGCAAAGTCAGTCCTAACTTGATGGCAGGTTGTGCCAAAGTCACTCCAGCCTCAGCAGTTTGGTTCCACAGCTTATCGCAATGGGAGACAGGGGAATTGGGGGCTGTCTAAATTGCTAACATCGGTTGATTATCTTTATATCCTGCAGGTACATCTGTAGCTGAGTCAGAGAGGTAACGGCCATTACAGCAATGCAGGTGGCCCTCTAGCCGTTTGCATTTCAGCATGAGGACAACTGTTTCCAAGCTCTGCAAAGTCCCACGAGCAGCATTTTCTAAGACACCTGTGATGGCAGAGAAATACATCTTTGTCATTATTGATTTGACATACATTATAAGGGAATACCACTGGCAAACCATTTCTCTGAATCCCACTGCTTCCACCTTTCCCTCCTGTAACTAGCAGGAAAAGAAGAATTAGTGAACATATTGCAGCTTTCCAAAAGGTGACTCAGGAACTGTGACTTTGGTGACACTTGACTTAAAACGTGGGGGAAGGTCAGCATGTACGTAGGAATTGCAGCTGCCAGCAGAGAAACAAAAGTGTGTTGAAATACAAAAAAAAAAAGTATTAAAAAAAAAAAAGAAGAAGTCAGTAATTGCACAAAATGAAGCTATATGAAACTTACACCAGGGAACAACGCAACATAAAAACTGTATGCAAATATATACTTTTTACAATGTGAAAGAAAGAAAAATATTTTCTCATACAGTTGTTTAATCTCAAGAATGAGATTTTCAGATATTTAGCCAAGATGTCATCAATCATTCTGGTGGATTTTGTTGCAAGTATTTGTACCTGATCCAGACCATCAGTGATTACATCTTGAAGTCATAGTTGAAAAATACCGTCATGAGGAATATTATACCTTCATAAAACAAAGGCAGAGAAAGACAGACTCATTCTACCAGACATTTCTAGCTGTGTAATGCAGATAATGGTATGATCACTTTCACTTCCAATTCCAAGGCATAATCGTGTCTTGTGTGATTTAGGAAGGAATCATTTCATGTAAGTGGTGTAAAGTTACCACTCCTCGAAGTGGATACTGACTCATGCCAGCAGTACAGCAATGAACTTGGGGAATATCTATGTAATTTGCCTAAATGTTGACAGCGTTTATGTGGGCACCTGCAAAGATCTGTATACAGTTGCTTACATGTGACCTTTTTGCTAGAAGCCAGAGTCCTCCCCGAAATACTGAAGCTTGAAGATAAGTAACAGAAAGTACTGAGGGATCTTTAGCTCATTTCTGCACAGTCACGAAAGGCAAGCTGCCATTTAGCATCCTACATGGTAAATTCAGGCTGGCTTCCCTGCAATGGTAATGGAGCTATGCTCCAGTTGTTCCCGAAGCTCTGATAATGCAAAGGTTTTAAGAGCTCATTGCACTGCAGAACCAGGTCTTCCTGTGTCCTAAGAAACCGCATTCTCCAGTGCTGCGAGAAGCTCAGGATAAGCAGATTTTTACAGAGAAGTCTGATCTCATTTTCAGTCAGAATCAAAGGATTTCTTTTTGAACAGAACATAAAACATTACTGGTTTGACTATTTGACTGGATGAGTATTTGACCTCGGATTTAGTATTTTAAGAATCTGAGCACCATCTTTCATTTCTAAATAGTTATGCAAATGTTTATTTAGGTTAGCAAGCTCAGTCATTTCTATAAACCAGCATTGCCAGAGTTTCTGGAACTTCTAGAAGAACACATAGGATTAGACTAAGAAGACAAATAATTCTTTTTAGAAATAAAGATCTGCATGTAAGTGGTAAAAGTGACAGAATTTTGTATGCTGAAGTGTTACATATAAGACATGATTCTACCTCATTTGTTGTAGTTTAGTATAATCAACTGTCCAGTAGTTAACAACTCAGCTTTTAGAATAGTAGTATTTTAGAAGGAAATATTTTCCCTATTCATCAGGAAATAAGTTAAAGGGTTTTCAGAAATAGTTTATTTAACTCTATTTCCTCTGAAGTGTGAAGCTTAGAGCAGCGCAATAGCAAGACAGACTTTCTAACTCTCTTCTCCTTTCCCTGAGAGCTTAGATACATAAAATGGAAGAGTATACTATTTCTCACTAAGGAATAAAAGAAACTAATCAGCATTTCCATAAACTTCTCTAAAGAGTATTTTTTCCCCCACAAACTCAGTAAAACCCCTGCTCAAGGGACATTAACTTACTGTGGTCAAGTGTCACCCGATTAGACCTCCAGGCTTATCGCCTTATCTAAATGAGTAGGCAGGGTGCTGTCTTTGCTGGCTCTGCAGCAGATCCCAGCAGTGGGATTTCAGAGTCCCAGCTTGTCTAAATTCTCTTCCCAAAGACCACAGGTCACTCATCAGGGCACCTGCCATGAGTCCTAACCGACGCAACTTCTCTTTTACAGTCCTGTTCTTCAGTGAGACATAACAGATGCATATGTCTCAGTTCAGTTACCTAAACACGGGCATGAAGTGCTACCTGTCTGGCATCTTGGACATCCACAAGGGCTGCTGGGCAGGACATAGCAGGCTCGTGCACTACTGGAGCAGCAGGCGAAGAAGAAGCAAAATGAAGGGCTTCTCAAGTGGCACTAACTCATGTATGTTTAGGCAAGTGAGTTGAGCTCATAGCCCTTGCTGAAGATGCAAGGGGAAAAAAAACCACCAACCCCCAAACCCCCACAAAACAGCGTAACAGTAACTCGTTATGTTAGCTAATAAAAAAAAAAAAAAAGAAAAAAAAGCAAGATCATGACAAAATAATGCTTATATGTGTTTATCTGGCCTGCTTTTCTTCCTCTTCTGAGTGCATAGTTTGGATTAACTCCAACACACAGCTTCTCTAAATCCCAGTATTTCTCTTCATCTTCTCTGCAGACAGTTTTCCTTCGCCTGGTAGGCATTTAGAAAAGGATCTCACAGATATGAGAACACTGTGTTGTTCTGTCCTGTGTTGTTCTCTCCTGTGAGAATATGGTTGTAACTTTGAATTCCCCATTAGCAAGTCTCTTAATCACCTTCCTCAGGCAAGCAATGTCCTTCCCTCTGTATCTGCCTGCCTGGAGTTTAGATGTAACAAATAGGTTTACCCCAGCTAGTAGTCATCTCTGTCCAAGAGGGCTTCATTTGATTCAGTGCTCACTGAAATTAAATAGCCCTCATTAATTAGCCTGGCATCAGGTACAAGAAGTTTTGCTGAGATTTTCTCAACATGCAGGTGAAGGACAACAGAGAAGCAGTTGTCTATCACATTAAAAAAAAAAAATAAAAATCCAGTCTGACCTACAAATACATCGAGTCTCCAGTATCAAGTCTTAATCGTTCACAGCCAATTTCCCAAATTGTTAGCATCTTCCATGAAGTAAGTTAGTCTAATTATAAATGTCAACTACAGATTGTATTCCTTGCACATGTATATATACGTGAAGATCCAGCTCCCTACTAAATGTCATTCATCCACTTTTAGAAACATTCATATTCAAAATTATTCAGATTTTTATAAGTGCCTCAGTGACAAGGAAACTTGTACTCTTATGTCAGGTGCCACTGACAATCCAAACTGCATCTGTCATTAGACTGTTTGTTTGGTAATTATATGTGTTAATAAGCTCATCTCCTGAATCGCTTTTTACGTAGCCCACAAATCACATTGAAGTAAAGGAGCTTTGGTGCAGAGAAGCTTGATTAAACTAAGAACATCTATTGGAAACCATTTTCCCCTCCCCAAGAACTAAATTAAGGACATAAGAAAAAAATTTTTCACAGAAAGGGTCATGGGGTGCTGGCAGAGGCTGCCCAGGGAGGGGGTGGAGTCACCATCCCTGGAGGTATCTAAAAGATGGGTGGATGAGATACTCAGGGACATGGTTTAGTGGTTGATAGGAATGGTTGGACTCAATGATCCTGGAGGTCTTTTCCAACCTGGTGATTCTGTGAAATGCAAAACATGGTCTATCTGTGCACACACAACCTTTTGAAGCATTTGTTCTATTGTTCATGTATTGCCTCTTCAAGTAATTAAAACAAATATGGCCAAATGCAGTATGTTTAATACCAAAAAACACCATTGGGTGGTCCATAAACACAAAAGTATTACATACTGTATACTCCTTGGGCAGGAAGATCTTTTTGTTCTGTGCATACAAGTCTATCATCTTGGTAACCTGCCCCACAGCTAGAGTTCCTACGCTTTGTGGTCACAAGAATAATGGAGACTCCTGCCAGAAGACACCCCACCAAAAGCCAATTTTGCCTGCACTGAAGGCAACAGCACTTGGTAGCTACCTCAGTAGGAACAGAATCTCATCCCAAGTTATGAAAAACGCCGGCCATCAAAATGTAGCAGTTTATCCACATGCAAAATGCAAATAAAGAATCTCTTTTCTAAAAGCAAACATAGAGCTGCATTCAAAACATAAAGCAATGGTCTCTGTGCAAGGCCAGAAAGATTTGAAACTGTAGAAAATGTTTCAAGTTCACTAAATACTCCTAGGATGCAATGGCACAGTGCAAGCCATGAAAATAAATGTTGACACAAAGAAAGCTATTTTTACATAATGACTATTAATTGTGAAGTTCCTCCTGGGCAGCAAATGATAACAACTGTAACACCAGGAAAAGAGTAAATTGCTTTGATTCAACACCCCAGTGTGTATCTCCAGATCACAGAAATGCAAACCAAATCAACCCTCCAGCCACCTGAACTCAGCTACTTGAAAGAGGTCTTTATTCTGTTTTAGATCATTAGCCAGCTCAGTCTTTCAAAAGATTCTAAAGAATATTTTATCATTTAACACATAGGTTTAATACTCTTCACTAAATTCTATGCTGGCCTATTTAAATGGATTTATTGGCTCATTTGTTTTTCACTCATTAGGTACCATCTTTCAAATCAGGTCAGCTTTAACTTTCAAACACCCTTTTTTCCCCGCAATAGAAATATAATAAGAAAAAGACCTTTTTTAAGGTTAAGTGTTTTACTTGGAGTCCAAAGTCTTAAGTGTTTCATCTCATTCAGGCCCTCCATATTTTTTTTTTTTTCAAATTTCTTAAGACTTTTAGTCACGAACTTCAATATCAACAAATAAGGTTGCACTCACTAAAGTTTCCTGTAAAATTAGATGAATATACCACAACAACTACTGAACTGACACTTGTAAATTCTGAGTACTTTCCACAAAACAATCTGAATTACCACAAATATACTATAAACCAGCTATTTCACAACTACAATGGAGTGACCAATCTCAGTATGCCAAAAATCAGAACATATACTGGAAAATTACAAATCCTGTCTAAAATTCAAAGCTTTCTTCCTGGTAAATTGCTGCTCCTGATGCAAAAAGGTGTTGTTCACCAGGCTGCTAGAATAAATCTCCTCAATCGAAAGTCAGTAATTATAGCTAAAATAACTAGACTTGAACGTGTCAGACTACAGAGGAAAAGAAAACACTGCTGTTGTCAGGTTAGCTTCACTTACATCAAGTGTTTGACCCATGTCATTCCAAAGGAGGAAGTCATTGTATTATGTATTTAAAAAAACCTGAAAACCAGAAACAGAAATAGGTATCAAATCACACTACAATGCATCATCAAGTGATGCACTTTAAAGTCTCACTTGTCAGCCCAGCGCTCTACCTGTTCCACCACACACCTTCACAACCCAGCACATAAGGCTTTGTTCATCTTGAAACAATATCTAGAACGTACACTCCAACTGATATTTCTACACAGTTAGCAAATGGATGTTTTCATGCCATGCTATTTATACTCTTTTCCTCTGCAAGCTCCCTATGAGGAATGAAGTGGGTTAACATGGATGGAGCAGGAAGCATGACAAATTGCAAAGCCAGAAGCACCTGGATAACTCATTATCACTGTCAGAGTTGTAGTAAGGCTTTGCTATTTAATTTTTTTTAACAGATATTCTACTAATTGTTCCTGAAGGAATGAAATACATAAGTATACACATCAAAGAAAGGTGAAGAGGTTTAAAATTAACAGGCAGCCAATTATATCAGCTGAACGCAGCTGCTGGAAGCAGAAAACCTTTCCAGTTATGTGAAAACAGACACCAGCATGACTAAAGAGAGATTAAAAATTACCTTACTGTGGAACAACACGCTGGAGTGTATACTTTATTTTGCAATTGGAGTTTGGGAGGGTTTCTTGTCTTCTCGGTAAATGAGAACAATGACTAATTGTGACCTCTAGTGGACATCGGCTATAACAGCCACATCGGAGCCGGCAGTCTCTTAAGGGTAACGTGGGTATTTCTTCGAATCCCTCTCAAAGTGTTTTGTAGACGATGACGAATAGGGTTAAAAATAGTAGCTCTTAATCGCATTCTCCTTTAAAACATCAATTTTACTACACAATTAGTTTACTATCCATTTATTTTGAAACACCGAAATGTGCCTTACAAATCTCTGCTGAGAAAGTAACATGGCAGCAACAAAAAAAAAACCAACCCAACCCATAAAGACAAAGTGCCTCTATCTAGAGTAACAAAGGACGTGCATGGGAAACTACTGGTTTAACCCGGATGTCCTTTTACAGACAGAGACTTGAGCGACAAATCCTTGGCATTAGTTTTGAAAGGATATACTCACCTGCCCTTTCTCCTGACAACTGGAGGCACGTTGGAAGCACCTCACTGAGAGGTTAGAGCTGTATCTTGGGTGATTTTACCCCGTGATGCTGCAGAGGTTAATAAGCCTAGAAAACACCTCAACCTGGAGATCTGTCAAATTGGGGTTAAAAAAAAAATTAAATGAAATAATAAGTAGTGGGGAAGAAGAACTCCCTGTACGTAACGCAACGAAGCGAAAGCAAGGCTTTCGAGAGGAGGCAGGGTCGCGGCAGCCGGTGTGGGGGCTTTGATGTAGGTGCTTTTGACGATGACAGGTGTGGGGCCGAGGAAGGAGGAAGGTGCAGCAGCACAGACAGGAGGCTGTGCTGGGTAGAAGCAGGGAAGAAGGCACCACGGCTCTTCCATGCACTGAGGGGTGGGAAAGTGTCTCCTCATACAGATGTGGGGGGGTGTGGTGGCGGTGTTCCAAAGAAACCCGCGTTTTGCAGGAATCAGATGAGACGGGAGCGACGGGTCACGTCGTGCTCCAACGCTTCACTTCCAGCCTCTTTTTTTCCTTCGGGGAAAAGCATCCCCGAAGTGTTCTTTAGGCTTTTAGCACACCTTCGCCCCCGCAGCGGGCAGCGGGGCTGGAGGGGAGGCGCTGCCACCCCGCACCCCTCTCTCGGAGCATCCCCGCGGAGCCCCGTGTGCGCGGGCGGGGCGGGAGGCGTGTCCGCACCCCGCATCCCGCCTCCCTCCATCCTTCCCTCCCTCCTGCCAAGCCGGCACCGGGCTGTCGGAGCTGCCCGGTCCCACCATGTCCTCGCGGGGTCCCGCGGAGGCGCCCGCCCGCCGGCGCTGAGGTGCGAGCGGCATCCCCGCATCCCTCACCGCATCCCCGCATCCCGCCCCGCCAGCGGTGCGAGCGGCGCCGGGGCAGCCTCGGCCAGCCCTGCCCGCCCTCCTCCGTCCCGCCCAAGCCATGAACTTTGGCCGCGGCCCCTCGGTGGTGTTGAACGTGGGGGGCACCCGGTATTCCTTCTCCCGGGAGGTGCTGAAGGATTTCCCGCTGCGGCGGGTGAGCCGCCTGCACGGCTGCCTGTCGGAGCAGGACGTGCTGGAGGTGTGCGACGACTACGACCGGGAAAGGAACGAGTACTTCTTCGACCGGCACTCGGAGGCTTTCGGCTTCATCATGCTGTACGTGCGGCACGGCCACCTGCGCTTCGTGCCGCACATGTGCGAGCTCTCCTTCTACAACGAGATGATCTACTGGGGGCTGGAGGGCTCCCACCTCGACTACTGCTGCCAGCGGCGCCTCGACGACCGCATGTCCGAGACGCGCACCTACTTCTCGGCGGAGGAGCCGCCGGGCGAGCTGTCGGGGGCAAAGGGGCGGCGGCAGCCGGGAGCCGAGGGCGGCAAGTGGCTGGAGAGGATGAGGAGGACTTTCGAGGAGCCCACGTCTTCCGTGGCCGCCCAGGTCCTGGCCACCGTCTCCATCCTCTTCGTCATCGTGTCCATGGTGGTGCTGTGCGCCAGCACCTTGCCCGAGTGGCGGGCGCCGGAGAACCGCAGCGTGGAGGAGCAGAGCAGGTACACAGCAGAGTCAGTCAGGGAGCCCTCAGGGTAGGAGGATCCTTTATTTTCCCCCGCTGTCCGCTCCCCGTGTGTCCCGTCCAGTGTGTGTCCTGCCCCTCGTCCTGACGGTCCGGGCGGAGATCGCCCTCAAACTCCAGCCCCGGAGAGGGGGAGCTGGCTCCGAGCGGGGTTCGGCACCCGGGGGGCCCGGGGAGCGGCTGCCAGCGGAACACGGCTCCTGTGCTCGGAAACGGTACCTCCTCCTCCTCTCCTGGAGCTCTTTATACCCCCGCCTTTCAAAGAGCCACGGCGCTCCTTACCCACGCAGAAAAGTTCAAGCACTCGGAAAAATGATATTTTAGGCATTAAGATTGCGGAAAAAGGGGGAAATAAAGCCCTAAAAGAAAAGAATGCAATTCTTTCTTCTTTTCCTTTAGGAAAAGCTCCATCCTGTGTGTACTCGGTGTGTATTCCTACAGGTCCTTCTGCTGGAGCAGACCCAGCGCCTGTTAGGGTTCCCAGCTCGTAAATTCTCCTATGTGGGAGCAGCCTTACCCTCCTTTCTCTTTCCATCTCATATTCTTTATGTGAGCAACACAGGGGAGGATCAGGCTGTGCATTAAGCTCTTGCAAATGCATCGTATAAGCACTCCAGTGTATGAATGTAACAGATGTTTACGTTTCCTTTAGATAAAACATGCAAGCACACTAAACATAGCAAAAGAGTTGCGGAATCCAGGGCATGGGGTATAAGGCTTAATCCTGAGTGTTTCTAGTGAGAACCAACCCTTCTTCATCTTTTTTGTGACCTCAGCATAGGGTTACATCAATGCAGCTCCACTGACTTTAAATCATTTTTCTCGCTCGCTCACTCATTCACTCTTGTGTTCCTTAGAGAGCAGAATCAAGACCACTCCGGTAGGATTTCATATAAAGAAAGAAGTAAACGATTCTTCTATTTGCTAGTTTCTCCCTTTGAAAACACGCAGGATATTCAATAAAAAGTTTTCAGCTTCTGCTCTGCTAAAGGGGCCCTACAGTGAAATTGTAGCCTTGTCATTATGAAATCATCGTCTTTTACCATAGGGTTAATTGGAATGTGATATAGTATATCTTAGTAGCCAAATTAATGCCTTGGAAAGTATTTTCATATTTTCCATTAGCTTAATGGAAAACTGCACCTGTATTTCTTGTTGTAGCTGAGCCAAAGAAGTAATTGTATGAATAAAAAGAAAGCAGATACAGATTGAAAAGCTGTTGATTCCTGCTTGGATTCAGATATGTCAAAAGTTCCTCTTAAAGATTCTTCCAATTAAAAATTCTTACTTAAGCTTCGTAATGTTATTTCAAAGGGTAGATGCTCTGGGTGATCTTTTGTAAGGCAGAAAATTGCTTAGATACTCCCAACAGACAGGGGGAAATAGATGCAACGTCACCACAGTATTAACAACACCGGTCATATCTTTGTTATCTTTGTTCACATCTTCATGGTGTGGGCGTCAACAATAATTTTGCTCTTACTGAAAGAGCTCAACTTGCAGAGGAACAACACATATGACGTGTATTTTTTCTTTCATAGTGCCTTTGTGTTCAAGCACGTGTGTATTACATACACATAATTTTACTCTTCTGAAAATGATTGCATATTGTATACCAAGTGTTTGAAAGACAAGATCCTAAATATTTGGTAGGTACAGAGTAGCCAAGCACTTCATAAGGCAGTGAAAGCTGTTTTTAAAACCAGAAAGACCACTGTCAATAGTAGGACAAGTTTCTTCAATGCTAGTTGTAGTACTCCATAGTACTGCAACAAAAAAAAAAGAGAGATAACTGTAAAAATTGTGGCTGAACAGTTTCTAACCATCCTGTTGCGTATGAAGGCCGACAGAGGCTGGTTTATTTCATGTGCGACTTAACCCATGTGTTGTCACTGCATGGGAACTGATGGCAATTCAGTGGCAAACACATGGAAAACAGATACAAATGTCTTCCTTTCTATCCATAGCTGGTCACATGCTGAGGTGGCCTTGATCTGTTTCAGGAGACACTCCTTTCTTTATTGCATATGCTGCATTATGACTAAAAAGCCTGTTACATCTGGAGGGAAACAAAAAAAAAAAAGATGTGAGCTACAGTTGCTTTTAAGTGAGTGATTCGGTCCAGTTACAACTGTTCACACATGCCATAGGATTTGACCTAATGTACCCAGTTGTCATCTGACTTTATTTCTCTTTATTTGTTTATATTTTATTTTCTTTTCTTTAGTTTGTAGTTATTTCATTTGAAATGAGATAGCTACTTAGGTTTTTGGAAATGTAAGCTTTCGGAAACCTAACTGGATTATTTGAGAGTCTGACCACAGAGATCACACAGTGGCGTTCAGGATTGTGTACTGTGTCTGTCATAGAATCACCAGGTTGTAAAAGACCTCTTGGATCATCGAGTCCAACCATTCCTATCTGCCACTAAACCATGTCCCTGAGCACCTTGTCTAACAGTCTTTTAAATACCTCCAGGGATGGTGACGCAACCACCTCCCTGGGCAGCCTCTGCCAGTGCCTGACAACCCTTTCTGTGAAAAATTTCAACATGGTCCATCGTAGGTGAGCAGGCTTTTAAAAAATTGGCTGCTAGTTTCTGATACATTTAAAAGTTTGAAGCCAAATGATATCTTTTGTTTATTAACCAAGGTTCCTCATGGAATGAAATACCCCAAAAATATTTTTTTTTGTTAAGAGACAACGTGACAATAATGCTGTATGCAAGTGAATTCTGGTTCACTGTAATTACTAGAATTAAGACTTTACATTATTCTAAAAACATATATTGAAAAGTTGTAGAAATGAAAAGTCCATGCGCTTATCTAGAAGTCCTTAGGCTATGGATTTGGGATGTAACTGACTATTCAAATCAGCATAAGCCTCGAAGTGCTCGCCTTGAAGAGGTGAGCACTATTTCATGAAATTCAGAAACATTGATATTTTTAAATCTCTCACATGCTTACTAATCCACCCCCTGTCCTTCTCTCGGTGTTATGTTAGAGGTTAGAAGGGTGCCACATGGATGATTTCTGTGGCTGAACTGTCATAATCATCCCCAGAACTGCTTTGAGCAGCTGTAGTGAAAATAGCTTCTAGCAGGGTGTCTGCAGCTTACCTGGACATCATCTCTAGAACTGAGTGCCTCACCAACTCCGTAATTCACAAAATCAGCCTCTTTAATGAGGTTTGTGGTGAGGGTTACTGCAGCTGCCAGCTAATAGCAGCTGTGTTTATTCTTCTTGTGTGAACACCTTCACCAGAAGAGGAACTGAGTCCACCAAGCAGTTCTCAGAAACTATTACATTGTTAGGATTTTTCATGGTGAAGGACACTCTCAAAGGGTGAACAGCCTACTGCTATTTCTGGTCCTTTGGAACAACACCCTTTAGAAGGTAACAATGAACTCCAAGAGTAAGTCTTATTAAAGAAGGAGGAGTTGGGGAGTCTGACCTCTGAATCTCACTGATTTTCAGATCTTGCAGACACTGACAATATAAGTCCTTGATTTGCAGAGAAACTGGCTTCCCCAGGTCCGTTCTCAGGATTAGAGATGAATTATTAAATTTTGTGCATTTTAAGATTTTTAATCCCTTTCCTGCCTTGGCATGTTTCACTCATCAGAGCTAAAGATTTGCATCAGATTTGCATACTTTAGGAGCAGACAGCAGGGACACCTGTCTTCCCTTCTGTTGCTTCTGGCAATTTCAAGTCATCTTTGCTCTCCTCTGAACTGTGCCAACAGATGCATATTGTGAGTCTCTGACCAGGGACCCATCCATAAACTGATCGTAAGCATAATTTTCTGGGGAGAACTTCCCAAGCCTCTAATAGGAAGTCATCTAAAGCTACTTGACTTACTGCCAGTGCAGTTCTATCTACTTGCCTTTAAACTCTTTTTCCAACACTAAATACAAGTAGCTTGTTAGCACAAGGGCGACACTTTTCCCACTTACTAATCAGATTGAATTTGTATTGAAAGAACTACTTGGTTATCAAGCCTATACGATTGCTGTGTTCTTAAGCAAAAGCCAATTAACACGGTAACTTCTCAAAGCAGCTCTCAACAGAGACAGTGTGCCTTTTTTCATCTCTGCAAAACATCAGCTTAAAAAGTTACATTTGGATTTTAGACACACAAAAATCATAATTCCTTTATGGTGGTGGAATTTCAGAACACCCAAATGCTCATGTCCAACATCTGTTAAAAAAAAACCAACCAAACTTCTTTTCTGGGTAAGATCTCTCCTGAACACCACATTTTTGCTAGGTTAAAACAGTAGGCTGAAGGTAACGAATGGAACTACAAAGCCAAGTTAAAAACATGGGGGTGCATTCTTCTAATGAATTTACGAGCTTTTTGAAAAATAGAGATGACATAAAGAACAGACGTGTATCGCTGCCTGGCTGCAGGAGAACCTGAACAAACCCACCAGGACTAGGTGATACTTGCGTTCAAATTGTATGGCAGAGATGCTGAGGACCCGAGGGCTTGAGTTGTTCATATCCAGGCATCTTCCGAGAGCTGTGAAAGGCATTTGCCCCTTCCCTGGGGAGTGCTGGATTATTACTGCCTCTCAAATAAGGCATCGGACGGATTATTGCTACCAAAGCAGGGACAGAATGGAAAAAAGCCAGCAAGGTTTTTAATACAGGGAAACAAGCTGTTCTGCGGCCCTTACTCTGTGGTTTGTAGCGTGACAGAAACCCTGTTGATTTCCAAAGCATTAAAAAAGAAACCACATTTGCTGAAATGACTAGAAGCCTTCTTGAGCAGGAATTGGATCATTCTGGCTACCACTTGGACGTTTTTCAGGTTTAATGTGCTTTACATGGAAATAGGCTTTAGCAACAATTTTACAAATCAGTGCTGGCAGATATTACTTTTTAATCCTGTCGTATACTGTCTTTAATCATATCATCTGTTTTCCTCGTGTGTCTTGTTGATGTCTATGTTTTATTTACAAGCTTGATAGGTAATAGTGCCGCTAACAAATATTTTGGCTTGATTTCAACCAACTCACCAGGGGATATTGAAAGTGTACAAATTGGCAAGCTGGGGCAAAGAATAATGTTAAATTGAAATATTCTGAGACATGTGCAATATGATTTTTTTTTTTTTAGTAGTAACAAACAGAAAATTGAACAGTGCTGGGATTACAGTAGAAACAAGGCTCACAAAGCTTTTAATTTTCCGTTTATGGGCAAGAGACTCATTAGAGCAATCTTGAAAGATAAGTACCAAGAGAGTTAAAATTTTAGGAGAAAAAGCCTCTTTCGTGTGTTTAGGTCTGGGACAATGAACAGTTAAGTTTGAGCAAAAATAATCTGTAAGTAAATAAAAATTATGAATTAGTATTTTCTCGGATTATTTATGAATTTTCTAGGGAATCTTCAAGGAAACACTCCCTGAGTTTAATTTTTTCTCTCCTTTTTGAATGCCAGCTATTTTAAAACTGAACTCATTGGGGGAGGGGGGTAACCCAAAAACAGCAAGTTTAGAAAATCAGTACTACATTTTACCAAAATTTAGCTCATGATTTAATTATGTAGTTATAGATTTTAATACAGCATTACTCCAGGACTAGGCAATAAAAGGTAGTCTGTCCTGTGAATATGCAGCAAATATTTTAAGAATTGATTACAGAAGATACAGTAACTTCAGTCATCTGAGTGCGTGCATTTTATTTGGCTTTAACTTTATACGCAGTTAAGTTCTCTTGAGGACTAGCTGTTAAATTTGCTTTCCTTAGTAGATGTTATTTATCCATTAACAAGGTTAGCTATAAAGCTAAGACACTATAAGGAGAGGGAGACTTGACCTGGACGTGGAAACATAGTATGTAGCACCTCACATTTCCCAGCAGGTCACAGATTTCTAGTTGTTTTCACCAAAGCACGCACTTCTATGTGATTCCCCAGGACTGCTGAAATCCATCTACGCAGGAAAAAAAGGAGTGACAAGAGAGGAAAAATGAAAAATCTTTCACTGCTGACTAAGAAGTAAAGAGAGGAAAGAAGAAAATAAGGGACACTCATCTTCATCATCATCTCTCTAACTAGGATGCGTATAATTGAGAAGGAAGGATAGATGTAGAATGGAGAACTGGAAGTTCAATACATAATGGAGTGGCAGTAATGCATCTCCCACTGTCCAGATCTTGCTTTGTCTTTTTGGCATCAGTGATGTTTCTTAGCTCACTTCAAGTCCATTCTACAATAAAAGGTTTCTTCTGTCCTTCCTACTGAAGTATAACTGATTTACATATCTCTTGCGCTAGAAACTGCCAGAATAAAACAATGGATCAATCACATTTTATGGACACTTGCACAACTATTTACAAAGTTTCACTGGACCACTGAGTCAATGTCGATTCATAAAGACTTCTACTGAATCATAGTGATCAGAGCCTAACTTCCTTAAAGCCCAGCTCAGCGATAACTCGCCTAATTTGTGACAAAATGGAGGAGTTATTTTTCCAACATTATCAGGGCATCAGGAGGAAATATCAAGTGAAAAATCTTTAAATGGTATAATATACAAATTGCTTTTTAATTTAAATCTTACATGTCATAGGATACAGGCAGCACTACCAGAGAACTCTCATAAAATGTAATGAAATAGTCTGCTGGAATAGTTGAATATTCCTGGCTGCAACTTCCTATCCAGACACACTTTTTCTTTTAATCATTATATGAGATCTTAACTAGCCAATGTACAAGACTTAACCAGTGTGTCCATTACCATGATCTTGCCGCTTGACTGATTTTACCAGGAAAATGTTGAGTATTTCCTCATCATGTGTAAAAAGGATTTAAGAGAACTTACCCATTAACATTTTTTCCTTGATTTTTTTTTCAACGTAAAGGAATAATAATCCACATTCATACAGTAACTTCCATATATCTTTTGGAATGACTTTTGCTTAGAACACATTATGATCTGAGCATTTTTTAAAAGAAATTAAATCTGCGTCTGAGGTAGTTATCACTCACTGTCATTATTAAAGAAGCACTAATATTTTCAAGAGCTTAATTTTGAAGAGAACACATAACTCTTAAGAGCAAGCTATTTTTTAAATTCACAGGTCTTTCCATCAAAAGGTGCTAACGTGTTTTATAAGCCCTTTATGAAGAAAGGCCACGTGCTTCCAGAACTTGAATTGTTACTCATGAAACAAGAAAAACAAGGTCAGTTTTATGTGAAAAACTATTAAAATTTGCTGTGGCTGGAATTAGTGTACCTTACTATTTTCCATCAACTGATTGTTACTGCTTTCTCCAATTTTTTTAGTAAAACTAAAGTGAATGAATGACTAAAATGAAATTAATAAAAGATATCTAAAACATTAGTGTATGAAACTTCTATGAAAGTTAGTTTATTGAGTCTATTAGCATAATTACAGCAGTTACAGAACAATATTGTCTTTCTAACAAGTATTTTATAACAATAGATTTCAGAACTGATAAAAAATTATACTGATGTGTTAAGGAAGCAAAATTTTAGGTTTGAAGTGACAGTTGAATTCTTACTTGCAAATCATTATGTTTCTACAGACACTACCTTGTTAGGATCCTTGCATAGCAAAAAAAGCTCAGGTGTTATATGGTATTTTCAAATCCCCACTCTCACGTCAGTTTTGTTTCAGACCTGTTGGTATGAGGAGGCATTGGTGATTGGCTTTTTCTTTGCTCAAACTGTTGGTGAAAAAAGATAAACAAAGGAAAGAGGGGAAGATTAGCTTTCATTCCCTCCTATATTAAACAAGTGAGCATACTACTTACGAAAACGGTTATTTTCAGATGGGAGACTTGAGACTACATACACCACAGTTATTCAATAATCTTAAAGCAATATTTTAATCTTCTGTTTCTACCTTCTCCTGGTTTCAAGTTGAGATGTTCTCAAGTCTCATTCATTGCACTGGGACTTGAAAATATTTAAGAACATACTGAAATTGCCTTCCAGGATTTCTTTCTTAAGGCCATTATTTCTGAGTGGCAAGAAGATAATCTTGCCTGTTGCTTTGGTTACCTTGACATTTTTGCTGCAACACAGTTTAGGTGGAGTTACATTTAAAACAAAAGGAAATAATCAGTAATGCGGAACATATTGGTAAATGGGAGGACGTAAGCTTATAACTTTGTGTATCCAATAATGAGAAATGCAACACCATCTGTGTTGAGTGGCAATACCTATAGAGTCCTGAATACGGTTCTAGGTAAGTCTGTGTTTGGGATGCAAATCAAACAGACTGGTTTAGGTTGGTTCCTGAAAAGCCAGTTTGCACGAATTATCCAATGCAAAAGCTGATTTCTGCCTACTTCATCTTCACTTGCATTTTAGTTTAGCGGTATCATTCTATACAGTGTTTCTCGTAACAAGCCAGTTCACCGATCCACAGGCCTTGGCATCTGCATGTGGATCAGGCCTCACAGATTTAAAACAAATGAAAAAATGAACAAAATCTGCCAAACCCCAACCAACCACCAAAAAAAAATGTTCTAGATAATGTTACACTTTGGCATCAGTGGCATACAATTTCTTGTAAGGTTCCAGTTTTTGTAGGCAGATTTGCTGAGTATTAGGACCAGCAGCAATCTGTAGTTCGAAGGAAATGATCAGTGAGTGAGTTCTTAGCAACGATCAGCTTAAACTGCTTACTAAATCCTCAGGTTAATTGCTGAAATCTGGTGTTATGTGTGTAGGGTAAGAACAACATGCTTTCTGTTTGTCGTTTGTGAAGGTCTAAGTGTCAATTTGGCAATATCTGTCAATAAACAAAACATCCACTAGAGCTTTTGCACAGAACATGAATACTGTACTTTATTTCTTTTGACAGGATAATAGAAGCTATCTGCATAGGCTGGTTCACTGCAGAGTGCATTGTGAGGTTCATCGTCTCCAAAAACAAGTGTGAGTTTGTCAGAAGACCTCTCAACATCATTGATTTACTGGCAATTACTCCTTACTACATCTCTGTTCTAATGACAGTTTTCACAGGTGAAAATTCGCAGCTTCAGAGGGCTGGAGTCACCTTGAGGGTCTTAAGAATGATGAGGATTTTTTGGGTGATTAAACTGGCTCGTCATTTCATTGGCCTTCAAACACTTGGTCTGACTCTGAAGCGTTGTTACAGAGAGATGGTGATGCTACTTGTCTTTATCTGTGTTGCTATGGCAATTTTCAGTGCACTTTCCCAGCTTCTTGAAAATGGGCTGGACTTGGGAACAAAGAATAAGGATTATGCCAGCATTCCTGCTGCTTGTTGGTGGGTGATCATCTCAATGACCACGGTTGGTTATGGTGACATGTGTCCCATCACAGTACCAGGAAGGATTCTTGGAGGAATTTGTGTGGTTAGTGGCATTGTTTTATTAGCCTTGCCGATCACTTTCATTTATCACAGCTTTGTGCAATGTTACCATGAGCTCAAGTTCCGATCTGCTAGGTACAGTAGAAGCCTCTCTGCTGAATTCTTAAATTGACCAAACTTGCATTCTGTTGTAGTTATTGCTAAGCTTTGTCTTAGAAGAACATGGTGGAAGGTCCCTTCACGTGTCCTCCTTGACTGGATGGTCCTATGGAACAACATTCTCGCCAGCCTGGAGAAAGCCCGTCACCATTCAGCCAGGAAGGATGGCCATCTGCCTGGGGCACCTTGCAGGGAGAGGGAGTGATGTTTCAATTTTGAGAGAACAAAAAGACGATTCAGAAGTCCTCAACCAGACCAGTTTGGGCTTCAGTTTGCCTTTACACACAAAAGCAGAACAAAAAATGGGCTTAACACTGAGATCTGTCTTTCCCATAATTACATCTTATACCGTTCTAAGCAACATGTAGCAAAAGTTTTTCAAAGATTTGCATAGAGGCATTGATAATGTCTTGCATAAAATATCTACAGTTTTAACTGAGACAAGCAAATTAGGTACTGAAAGAGAATCGCTGCTACTTTTGAGCTTCACAACAGAGTAAAGCTGATTCTGTAACTCAGGAAAGATGAAGAATGTAGGTCTGTAGGGCAGAAAGTCTTGAGGCCTGATTCTGATCTTCGATGAAGCACACAAATCTGTAAAACCGGTGAAGTCAGTGGCATTGCTTTGAACTTGATAATTTAGAGATGTTCAAGAGGGCCACCTCTGAATGTTTTAGCAAGGACTTCCTTGGCCCCAATTTCTCCTCTGATCATTAGTAGAAGCAAGTGTTGTACTTTATAAAGATCAGCATTAAAAAATCATGCATTAATAAATATATTATTTGGTAGTTTAGTGGGGAAGCTATCCAAATTTTACATACATTCAGTTCAACTCCATCCACCTGAAATGACCTACTCAAAAGCACAAATTCCACCCCCCCATTTAATTAAACATATATCATAGTGAAAGTTCTCTAAGACAAATTATGAGATTCCATCACCTGAAAAAGTCTTGAGAAGTCACTGAAAAACAAGAGTACCAGCTCCCTGTCAGATGAGGCTTCATAATCTTTAGGTTCTGCAATCGTTACTGAAGGGTACACTTCAATGGAACTTTTAAAAACAATTGTAAAAAGCCCAGAGCATACTAAAGAAAGTAAAATATAGAAGTGTGAGTTGCACTTGGCAAAATGGTGTATTCTCCAATGTAACTAGAAAATTAAAATGAATCAAGTTAGGTTCTGAAATGTTGTTCACTACATTTCTCGTGTAGTACTGCTTAATAGCCTCATTCAGTATAATTCTGAAAGGCTGCTATGTAGAAATGTGCAGTTAGATACTAAAACACATTATGGTACAGTTTTACTAATATTAGAGTAACAATAAACATTAATGGGGAGCTTTCTTATTAACTTGGAAGTTCAGAGCCATCAGCATTGTTGAATTTGGCGTGCTTGCCTGAAAATACCACATTTACAATTACTGTGCTGTAGAAATGTCTTTTATGTACATATTTGTTAAAAGCTTTAGAAGAAAAAAGAGTATTACCTAGAAAACACATCTCTGGAATTGCTCGCATTGGTCAATAACCAGTATATTGAAGGCTCTACCCTGAAGAAATCATTACCATTTTTAAGTGGTCTTAGTTCTCAGTAGTTTTAAAGAATTACAGTGCAAATACAATTTTTATGAACACCTAAAATGAATTTTAGTAGCCTTCTTACCGATAAACTTGACTTTTCCTTCAGTAGTTTTTTTCAAGACTACATTGTTAAGTACCGTTGCAGGCATACTTGTGTTTCATGCCACTGACACATTCTGGTGTTCAGCAGGTTATCTCTGTAGTTCCTTGTACTACTATATTTATGCCTTTTATATCAGAAACACGTAGTTCACAAACTGGCTCCAGCATTCCACAGAGAGATGACTATGAGCAAAAATTTCTTCCTTACGTGAGATTCACAGCTGATGTTAGTTAGGCGAGTTGTGACTTCAGAGACACTTAGCTGGAGATGCTGGCTCTGTATTCCTGCATGTGTACCTATATATATCCTGCATATATTATATATTATAGTCAGTTGAAATGTTTTTTTTTTTCTCCTCACAAAAAACTTCCTCCTTGGCAAATTTGAGATTTCAGACTTTAATCCAAACACAGCTGTTGAAGAAAATGACATTTTCATCTTCTAATGAAAAGTTTATTTTGACAGTATCAAAACTATTTTCAAGAAGAAAATAGCTAATTTTTTTTTGTATTTTGCTCCATTTTTTTTTCCATCATTAAAAATAGGTAAAAAAAACCCACATAGGAACTTAGCCTTACAGATTTTCATACACTGTTTTTAATGCTTGGGAAAAAAATCTCTTTTTCATTAATTCCTTAAGACTTACTTTGTCTTTTGTCCGTGTACTGTATTTAACCAAATCAATACTCTGAGATACAGCCCTCCTCCCACAAAACGCCCAAACCATCATCACAATGACGATAGTTTGATATCTATATAATGTGAATATACTTAAAGTTCATTGCAATCTTGATCTCAAGAAAAAATAAAATGTATTTAAGCAGTACCTGTAAATTTAACATCTAACCTTTAGATGACCGTACAAAGTAAAAATTATTAATTAATGCTCGTAAGTTGTGAATACCAATTTGCAGCACAAATCATTTTGTGTAACCAATTAAGTACTGGAAGTTTTCAAAGATCCAGACTATATGTGGATATGAATAGAATGTTTGATCCTTTATAAAGTGTTTACCAGCTAAAGAATCCTTTCCTAGTGCAAAAAGATTATCTAATGAAAACAATTGTGTAAAAAAATAAGTCTGCGTTGATTATCTTAAGTCATAATTTTCTTTTTTTAGCAGCTTACGTTCACTTTTTATATGGCAAAATGTGAATAGAATGACCTAATGTATTTTTCAATTTGAATTATAATAAAATATTTTGAAACTGCTCTCTATGTAAGGCCACTACAGAGAGGTACTGGGGTGCGTTTGTGAGATTTTTTTGCTTTTTTATTATTGTATGGTTCTCACTGTGTAGAATTTAGTTTCCTTAGAAACCAAGTTGAAGTAATGTGATCTCAATGGTAGCCTTAAACCAGAATTTTATAGTAAGTAAACAGGGTTGCTGACTTCTAGTAATATATATCATCTTATTTTCAATGGACCGGTGTTTTTTTAGCATAACTTAAAAAAACCTTAATTATATTTGTAGTCAAAAATAAGCATACTTTTAAACAGACACAACTGTTCTACTGCAAGTTTACTTGAGACCATGATTTTTGCAGCCCTGGGGTGCAGCGATCTATTCTGTAATACAGCATTTCAAAGCCAAGTGAAGACAAGCTTGCTCATGTCTAACCATTGCTGGTTTGAACCCTATAGAATAAAATACCTCTTGCAATATCTGATACATTCGCAGTTCGACCAAATTAGATTAAACACAAATATAGTAAAACCGGGGATAAATGAGGAGAGCTTTGTTATCCAGCCTTTCAGTTTATCCAAAACTAAAACCAATGCCAATGAGTTTTGAACTGCCATTGTAAGTTTTGATGACAACAAAAGTTAATCATACATTGTAATAATTGGTTCAGTCCTTAGGACTGACCTACTGGGAACTATATATTGGCTGCAATCCTTCAAGGTACTGCATGCCACTTAAAAGCATTTAATCGTTAATGAATATCTCTAGAATGGAAAGCTGCCCAGGGGACATTTTCCTTCTATAGTTCTACATGGAACACCATCCCAAAAACTACAAGGAACAGAGGATTATCATTTCCCTTGATTTAAGACTTGGAACAATGGTGTCTTGGTGAATAGTCACCCCTCAAAAAATACAGAAAGATTAATTTGATTGATGATTCTAAAGTTTTATCACTATAGAGATCAGACATTTAAATATGTGATATTTATTCTTACTGTACAATGGCTTATCCTGGTGTACATAGCAGCAGGTTTGAAAAAGAAAAATCCTGTTAATGTAAGATTCATATCTTGATACCCATGTATTTAAAAGAAAAAGTAGTGTTTTTTCCTATCATGTACACTATTTGTTCCAGGAAAGCAGTCGGTCTTCAGCTTTTGTAGTGTTCAGCCTTCGTGTTTCCAAAATAAAACTGAAGTCCTTATGGGTTCAAAACACTCATCTCTTCCCCTCTGGGTAACAACTACAAAAGTCTTACCAGATCTGAACGTCTGCCAGGAAGTGGTCGTATGCACACACTAAGCAGCTAAATTCAGCAGCCCAGACAGCCAGTTTCCTGAGAACCAGCATAATGAACAAGCTATGCTGTGCTCTGAATTTTCTCCCACCTAAGAGGTTCAGGATAAAACTACTGATTAAAGTTTGATCATTTGAAGTACCTCGAAATTTTTAGAATTATCCTTTCAAATGAGCTTTTAAGGAGACATTTGCTGGAACATTAAATAAGCTATGCATAGCAAAAATATTATATTACTTTATTAAAAAAAAATCCCTATGATTTATAAAAGGAAACTGACTCTCATTTTCTGTTATTTCTTTGTAAAAGCAAACATGCAGGTCCACATATGGAACGCTAGTTAGACTTGCTACATAAAATAGACTCGTTTAAAATAAGTAGACTCAGTTAGAAAGGTCTTCCAGCTTTGCTAGAGCTGTAACAGTTTACACTAGCTGAAGAGCTGCCCCAGCCCATACGGAAGAAACAACAAAACACTGGTTTTATAGTGAAAAACTAACATGATGTATGGCCTGTGAAGTGCAACACAAAGTAGGGAGTCTCTTTTGCAGATGGCAGGTTAAGCAGCAAGAAGGCTGCACAGTGAGCAACCAAGACTGACAATTTGCTTGAGAAGAAATTTTAAGAGCCACAGAATAATAATAATATAAAGCTTTGGTCAAATTAATAAAATGTGAATGTTTGCAACTACTCGGTTTAGACCTTTATTCTTTACAAACAAAGTTTTATAATTCTATGGAACATTAATTTTATATATTGTTTGCTTACCTGTAAAGAAAAATGTATACTATTATTCAGAAAGGTAATAAATGTTGGGTTTTATGTGAATACAGGATTAGATACATAAAATCACAAAATAAAATTTGCTGATGGTGTTGCTGTATTTCATGGAGTAGTGGTCAAAACACAAATGTTTATAAAACATGTTCCTTCTAACAACTGAATTCTATTGATATTGGTATTGTACCTCCACAAAAAAACTTCTTTTCTTTTAAGGATTTTTGGCTACTGAGAAGTCTGCCATTTAGAACCTGGGAGTTTTGCCCCACAGAAAATTTGCATATTTGATCCAGAAGTTAGTCTGAGGCAAAAAATTAAATTAAACCTACACAGGCTTATTCTTCAGCAACAGACTATCTATTATAATTCTGGACAACAGACCTATTAAAACAAAATGAAAAAGCAGCCATGTAACAGATTATTATTCAGGGATTATTTGTAAGAACAAATCTGGAAAGTGGATTGAATCTGGCTTCAAGTATGCTGAAATGTATTCATATTAAAAAAAACTCAACAAAACAACATAGTGTTCATTTTGGAATTTCAAAACAACCAGAAGTTTCCTCAGTGCAACGCCTGCATTACTGTGAACAGATCTGACTCCAGTGATTCTTTTAATGCAGCCATTTCAAAAGTACTTCCAAAAATAATCACTACTACTGTTCTTTTCAAAAAATGATTGAATATTTTAAGAGTTTGCTGAATTATGAACTATTCTGGCATCAGCCCGCTACATTATTATGAAAATGAACAGACTTTTCATTTAGAAATCATGAGTGTTTTTACTTCTCATATTTTATTTATTAGTTTTAAAAGTTTTACATAAAATCAATCAGTGAAGAAATGAAGCAGGTGTCAGTCATATTTTAGAAGTGTTTTTCTAAAAGAACTTCTAATATATTGGAAGCAGAAGAATTTTTAAATGTTTTAACAGTTATTATTTTACAAATATGTTCAGCACTTGTACCTCCATGTTCAGCACTTGTACCTCCTAGCAATCTGAGATGCAACTGAATACACAGAACCGCCAAAATAAGATCAATTTTTGGTGTTGGAGAATGTTTTATATGTTTGTTTGCCATAAGAATTTTTAAAAGAAAACAGGAAAGAACTTCATTAAAATCTAGAGGTTCAAAATTGGAATTTGTTCCCTTGTACCCCAGAAATCCTCCACTTCAGTTTTTATATTTATTTTCACTGCTCTTTTACCAATATTGAAGTAGCAACTAGAAACTGCAGCGAGGACCAGGCTTCTGTTGTACTAGGTGCTATACAGCTATAGATAAAAATTAGACAGTGCTGCTCCCCAATCCGATAATATCCAAGACTGAAACACAAATCAAAAGCTGCAGACAACAGTGCAGGCAAACAACATGGCATTTCTCTATCGAGTCTGATATACTTTTAAAGTACTAAGTATTCAAATACAGGGGTTTTTTTATCCTCTTCCATTCAGAGAGGTTCCCAGAGAATGTGGCTGTTAGAAGACCGTCTTTTCTACATTGCTAAAGGCCTTGTCAGCGGTATTGGCTCTGCCAGGACAGCACAGCCTCTAACCATGACTCTTGTTGTTAGGGTTTTATATTTGAACAATGTCACTTGATGGGTTGTTATGAACAAGAAAAATTGGGGTTATTTCTTAGAATAGCATCTTGAATCCTTGATGCTATAAAAGGCCGCTATTATATAGATGCCATATAAGAGTAAAAGAGAAAAACAATCCCAACAGTGTATTCACTAAGTATAGTCATACAGAGGCTCACTGAAAAGCATCAGTAACAAAATTACTGCAATAAAAAAAACTAATTAAATACAAACTTAAAAGTGCAGATTTCAGCCAGAGATTTTTGTTTGTAGCCCTCAAATTTATCTGGATTCCTTGTATCCCTGCCTTTCTTTGGGTGCGGTGTCTTTAGGCGGTACCTGCTGAGTCCTTTGATACAAAACTAAGCCTATAGGTCACAGCAGCTTTTTGATCTCCACTGACTCAAGTGGCTTAAAAACCAAATGTCTGAAGAGAAAAATCTCCTTTGAGGGTGTTGGGCAACCAGCAGTGAATAAAAGCTAGCTAAGATGAATTTTGCTTGGTTTTAGAAAATCTATTTGTCACATGGGTTATGGGAGACAAAGTCTTGGATGTAAATGCCAAGTTACCCTCAACACAAGACCAGGGACCAGGAAGCTCATGTGTTTCCCTCTTCATAGTATACTCCCTCTTCAGCATCTCTAGCTTGTTTTCTTAGACCTCTCTCCTTTCACCTGATCCTCACTCAAGGAGCGTTAAGTTTAGTAATTAACATCCATGGACTGAGCGTGCTGTTACCTTTGCATTCTCTTCGTACAGACTGTCTCATTCACACATGAAATGCAGTTCAGCTCCAAATTAGATAGCTGAGAATAAATATCCATACATTTTTCTGTCTCAGTGTAGGATAAGAAGCTCTCCTCCCCCACAATAAATGTCATATATAATGGGAAGAAACAGTCATGCAAAGCAAAGCTTTTACAAAGCAATACAAAATAGCCTAATTTATCCACAACCTACCTTTCATCTACAGTTTTAGCCTGGCACCTCAAATCCCGCAGCCCATTCAGATCCACTTACAACTCTGCAGTAAAGATCACCTAAATGCCTTTGGCCACCTACTCCTGTGAACAGGAGAGGACCTGACAGCTGATTGCCGGTGGGACGTTGGATTTACACATTTGTACTTATTTACTTTTTGGCTGATTACTCTAAATTGCTATTTCTACCAAGAAACTAAAAGAAATTGGCCAAGCTTGGACACTACATTTCCACTGGCTGGTCCACTTCCACGTGCATATAATAGTCATGTTAGAAACAACTAACAGCCTTGGAATTGATAGGCTTTCACTCTAGTATTAAAGATCGCAGTTCAAGATCTATAAGAGTAATTACTATTTTTATGTTTCCTGCTTTGGGGATTTATCCCTACTTAAGAGTCCAGGATTGTCACGCAAACTGAAAGAGCGTTGTAGGGAGCAGATGTAAGGCTAATTAATGAAAAAAACAGGGTAGAGGCATAGGAAGAGATTGAAACTATTAAATCCAACAATGCAGAAGGCTCTGAGACAATAATTAAGTCCTTCCTAAGTAAGTCACCAACAACTAGGACCACACAATGCAGATAACTCTCAGACACTAAACAGCCCTCTTCAGCCCTCTTCCCCATTACTGCTGCTGTCCTACCATACCCTCCCTGAAAACACATCTCTGCTTTCTTCCTTTGCCAGATTTTTCTATCAAAACTCTTTCTCCTCTGGGTTTCACCCCTTTCCTAGCTTCCCCATTTTCTTTCTGCAACTCGCCACACTGCTAGGCTTCTGTGCTGGTACCAAATATTTCTGAAATCACAGTGCCTGCCCACTGTCTGCCATCCCATCCTATCTTTTCTGTTCTACGGTCATTTCTAAAGGTACATGCTTATATAAACTGAGCATCCTGCCTCTTGAGGAACTATGCTAAAAAGCAGTTCCCCTATCAACTCTGATACCTGCCTACTTCGTTAAAAAGAAAAGTTTTCAGCTATTTCTCTACATTATACACTGCGATGACAACTTGTATTGCCAACATTTGTAATTTACTACTTCCTTCTAAATGTTTTCTGAATGTGTCTGCTTGCAGACACAATCTCTCAGATCAAGAGAATAAAAGAGAATCTGGCAGCATCTCATGCCACTCAGCAGCCGTTTCCCTTTCTGTTGAGCGCTAATGACTACCAAAACCCACAAGGCATCCACACTAAGGGGATCCAGGGATTGGATTCTGCAAACTACAACTGAAAATACACACAAAAGCAAACTGAGTGCTTTGACTTAACACCTAACCTCCAATCCTCCCTCAAAAGTCTCATCCTTTCAGAGATGACCACTGGAAACTTCCATGGAGGTGTGCCATCTCGGCATGGAGTGTCCCTACCCTAGCCTTTAATCATGATACCTGGTATACTAAGCACAACCTTTCGCTCCTTTCACAGGCTAAAGTTGTGATCAGCACCATGTCAGCCAACTCCTCACATTCTAAGGCTAACAATACATACAGAGTAAACTGCTGTCTTCAGCTCTGTAACTTGGGCTCCTCAGCAACACCTTTATCCGTTTTCTCCCATTTTAAAGCAGGATTTACTACAAGCAATGCTTTACTTTAAAAAAAAAAAGTGTGAAACAAAAGCTCCCCCAAATTACTATAAATTGTCTTGGAGACTAGAGCAAGAAGACAAGCACTACAGTACTTGATTTGTTTTCACTGCTCAAGGCAAAGATACAGATCGCCTGAATCAAAAGATGTTCAGCTCCAATGTTACAGTTCAGAGGGAAACTTGGGTAAGTCCATTGTAGAAACCTGCAGTTATTTACCAGTATTTATCAATAATCCATAAACTCTCTACTAGGTCTTTAATTTCCTCCTCATCTATCAAATATGCAAATCATATTCTAGGAATTCCTTTTTTTTTGCCTTTTTTTTTTTTTGTAACCAGCTTTAAGAAAGATTTTTAAGCTTTAAAGCTGCAATCACCCAAAAAGGAACAGAAGGGAACACACAGAGGTATTGTTCCAAAGTTCAAATGGGTTTTATGTGTGAATCAAAGTCAATTCTTGGATTACACTGAAAATATACAGGACCTTAAGTAAAATCTTTTTAATAGCACTTAGAGAACGTTTCCCTTGTCTCTACACATAAAACTTTCCTGTAAGGCAAGCGTGTAGATCTCACTTCTAATTCATTTTTCCCTGAAGCACTACAAACATGATACTATAATTCAATAACCCAGTGAAAGCAAAGAAAGAACTTGGGACTAATTTGGTTGCTGTTATTTTAGTGTAATCTCTACACTATAAGGCAAGGGTTTAGCCAGTGCTAAGAAGCGCGAGTTTGTAAGTGCAAATTACATTAATCTGATACTGTCTGTTTGGTGGCAACTGGATCTGGGACAAACAGTTTAATGGGGACCAAAGCAGAGCCTCCAGCAATTCTGAGGATGCATAGAAGCAAGTTTCCATTCCTCCTTTGAACAGCGAGTAACTAAATACTGTCGTCTAAAGAAGGTGGGGAACCCTTCAAGAAACCATAACCACATCAGCTCCACACTGCAAAATCTAAAAAAAAAATTATATTGAGGAAGAGAAGCAATCAAGAAGTACACAAAGTGAAAAGCAAGTAAAATCTCGCCAAATCTTCATTTCCACACCTCCTCACCACCTCTTTTCAGTTCCCGCAGGCTGCAGACTAGGGTATAGCACTCTTAAATGAACATGCCTACACCACTAATGGGTACCGCAAGCTCTGATACTCCTTGGGAAAACAGAACTTAGATTTTCTCATTTAAAAAGCCAATATATGTTGAGCCAAATGAAACTCTCCATTAGCTATTGGCATCACAGAACCTACACAAGACAAGGGAGATGGGTACTGTTCAGCAAAATTTACTGTGAAAAATCTTTAGGAGGGAGAACGTTGTCAAAAGACATTTTTCAACAAAATTTTAACTCGGATGTTATTTGTGGTCAGCAGCTGAATCACACTGCTTCCATCTACATCATATACCTGCATTCACACAGATCAACTCTTGCTTGAGAGAAAATTATAAATAGAGATGCAAAGCTCAGTACAAAGAACCCCAGTCTAACTATAGGCTCTGCAAGGCTGTGTATGCTCTGCCAAAGAAAAGTTCCTGCACAATGCAGAGGCAGATGTTGTAGGCAGCATTCACTTGGAGGGCTCCCTATTTCTGCAACTATCCAAACCTTTAATGCATGCAAGGACTTGGCTCGGGAACAGCTTCTGTCAGCTTTCCCTGCTGTTACGCTACTCACTCCTGCACACTTCGGTCCTCTTCCCCTCACCCTGGACTTTACCAGTGTTGTCCCACACTGTTACTTCATCTTCTGAACTTCTTTCTCCTAGGCAGGGAAACACGGTGGTAAGGAAGTAGATAGTTCATCTGCTCGCACTCCCAGTTTTACAGCATCCCTTTTCTGATGGCAGCAAGGAAGTATGGACAGTTATACAGATGACAGAATATTTTAAAAGAAAAAAATAATTTATAATTTGGCAAGACAAAGGGGAAATGCATCAGAAAACCTGAAAGACTTCCTGAAGCAGATATGAGTTGCACTACCATATGAAGTGACTACACCATATTAGTTTCATGCTTATAGAATGTCAGTGAGACTATAGGATCCTGCAGAAAAGATAATCGGGAGACTGTCAGTTGTGAAGGTATCACAGGGTAATGGTTCTTGCTGCTGGCAGAATACAATTCTCAGAAATAAATGTATTCAAAACTATGCATTAATTTCAATGCAAGAGACACTGATCTCATGGCAGCAATCTATTTTTATTATGTTACCTCTGATGTGTTAAATGATTCATAAAGCAAGAATATTTTCTATGAGAAAGATTTCTCTAGTAACCAGACAGTTGACACTGGTATTACTAAATGTAACTATACCTTTTTTTTTTAAAAAAAAAAAATCAAATAGAAACTCCTTAGAATACAGCCTGTTGACAAATCTAGGCAAAGCTGGACTTCTGCCTGAGTATGGTGATAGTTCAGCCAGCTCTGAACGGTCTGTCCCATGACGGTACTTGGAAGAAGGGCTTACAGGTAGTGCTGTAAATGGGATTCTAGGCAGGCATTAGGATCTAGAAAACCCATCCTCACATCCCATCTTCCACAATTTACCAGGTTGTGCCTGCTATGGGAAGCAATGAAGACAAGAGAAGCAATGTGTAGAGTGAAACAGCTGATGCTGAGGACCTGGCACACCACACTTTTCAGGGTGGTTACTTCAGCTTAGTTCTAGTCTGGTCCAGTTGTCGGAATGCTTGTTATCAACTGCAGCACATTAGGTGCGCTCCTTAAGTGCGCCTTACAGTTGTCGACAAAGTGCAGCTTCATCCAAAAAGATACCCCATCTGTGAGCTCCAAGCCTGCTCAGTGATAGAAATCAAAACAGGGGTATAACTTGGGAGGTTCACTTCAAAAACACAAATCTGATTAAAAGCTTTCTAGTCAAGTACATCTGGAGAGAGTTCTCTTTTTGCTCCTTATATTTCAGTTTCTCCTCTGTAACATGATGGAGATATGTTGTTTTTGACTTTTGTGGATCCACGGAACTGCAGACATTTCACTGGAGTTGCAGGTCTGTGCTTTTCTTAGACTACATCTTGGCTGAGTGGCTATAGTGCACTGCTTGGTCCTAGTTTCCTATGCACTCTGTCTAGAGACTCAGCCAAAAGCTGCAGTATTTCACTTCCCATGGAAAACTGTGTCCTGGAATAAAGTAGGAGATGACTCTTTGGCTTTGTAACCTAGACATATCCTTAGCTAAAACAGAATCAGATGATTTTACAAGAAATGGAGATGCTCAGCTGCGAAGTACTACTGCTTGATGGCACCACCTTAAGAATTATTAGCCAACAGCGATCCTCTGGTGGAAGAGTTGCTGCTATACTTGTTTCTTTGTCCAGAACAGCATGGATTCAAAGCACTCTCTCAAATGGGATTGCCTCAGCATGTACCTATAGGTCACTCTGTACTATGTTGAGGATGGAGCTCTAATGAACAGCTTGTCTTTTTTTTTTTTTTTTTTGGAAACTACAGCCCAGTTGACAACTTCTGAAATGTATTACCTACAATAGTCATTACAAAAAGCCATCATGTGAAACAAGGCTTTCATCTATTCACGTTCCTTATATCTTGAGGGGTGAGAGAAGTGGTAAAATACGATCATACGCTGGTGTTGGCAATCCTGCATGGGATCTTTCCTCAGCCCATCACAGTACCCTGCTATCTATCTGCTTTATACTATACAAATGTACAGCACATTTCCACTAACACGTGTGCAGAGGAAGGGTCTTTTTTTGTCTACAAATCATGCGTTATTCAAGGAGGTTTGTTCCAATACTGCACTAAGGATGTTGTCTCTGGACTCCAGTCTGTGGATTTGCATATGAAAAGGCTGACACAAAGAAATGAAATACCAGGACAATACATCACCCTCCCAGTATCTACAACATATCTGAGAAAAATCAACTTTTGCTGTGGACTGCTGACTAACAGAGAAACACTTATAGCCCACAGAGGGAAAAGGAGGACATGAAAGAAGATTTTGGCAGCAGTGTGAAAACAGAAAATCTTGCAGGCACGTTTGACCTCTCAGTATTCAGAGATAGTGCTCACTTTATCTGGGAACCTATTTCATTATCTGTATAATGTTTATAGGAAAAGTTCAGGAAGAATAAAGTACTACTATTGTGAGATTTCCCTTCTGGTTGTAAAGGAAAAGACGTCTCTTACAGCAGAAAGCACACAGATAGAAACTTACAAGTTATGGCAGTCTCTATCAAAGTCAACAGCAAAAGGCAAAGTATACAACCTTCCACTTTCTCAAAAGTGGGAAGATTTCTAAGCCACAGAGATAGTACCTGGGGGTTTAGAGATTACCTTTTCAAAAGTAAAATAAATAGAGCTTTTGGGTCAGCCAACACTGATATCTCAAATCAAGTGAAAAGTTTACCTCCAGTTCTGCAGTTCTGAGAATAAAGAGGGGAAAAAAAGCGAAGACAACACAGCTGAAAAAAAAAGAAAAAAGCTTACTGTAGGTTCCTGTAAGGCTTTTCATATCTGGAGACTGGAGGATAAAAGAATATTTCATTGTTAACCTGGAATAAACAATCACTTTCATAATTTCCACTCTGCTTTTAAACAGGTAACATGTAACCACAGAGAAATAGTCTATAAAAAGAAGAACTTATTGCTTCAGAAGCATTTTTCAATCATTAAGCTTTACAATAATTTTATCATCAAGATTTCAATTCCTTAATTTACTTTCTCAGACAAGTTCTGCCTGAGAACCTGGCAAGAATACTATACACGTGTAACAAGAGGTACATACCCCCAAATAAAATCAAACACCTTTAAACAGATTCCTCATCCCTATCATACTATAGTCAACACAACGCCCTTACTGCCAAAATTGCTATTACTATTGCAATCAAGTATTTCACACATAGAAGACTCATGTCAAGACAAAGAAGTGCTCATGAAACAGACATGCAAATGGAATTATTTCTAAAGTCATTGAGAAGATATACATGACTGACTCTTTAATCTCATCTCCCTCAGGAAAAAAAAGTAAGAATATTGTATGAAAAAAGATACGTAGTAAAAACTTTGGTTAAATTTATATTAATACTGTAACAGTAGGCACAGTTCTAAAATTAACACTTCTTTTTATTAATTTTCAATATTGTTAAGTCTATCAACGAGAAATCCCCTGCTGTACAATAGCAGGCTATTCCAAGAGTCACCTGTGCTGTACTCAACACACTGGGGCATTAAAGCACCAATAAATTCAGGTACAGATTTTAGAAGTAATTACCGCCTTATTCTGTGCATACCCTTAATTTATTTCTTGCAGTTGATAACATGATTCAAATAGAACATGTTTACAATGTCACTGTCTTTAGCATTAACAGAGCTTATACTTGGTGATCATCCTCTAGTTTGGGGGTTTGTGTATATTATGTATACACACACAGACACGCAAAGCAAATATTAAGCAAATCCAATCTAGTATTCTTGAAAATGAGTACTGCATAAACAAAACATAAGCACACACAGCAATTTCATGTTCTACATCCACCCACACAGTTGTTCTCAGCAATTCAAGAGCAGAACTGCATGGGCAGATTCACAGAATTTGAGTTACAGACATCTGTGCTGAAATAATGATCAGCATATGAAGGTTTTATTCATTAAGCCACATAATAAGGTCTCGGTTTTTACTTATTTTATCCTCAAAAGGAAAATATGTTCACAAAAATCACAACAACAAAAAAGCAGAATAAGCTCAAGGTACTCTGCTTCTTTCATTCACTCCCGGAAATCTACTCATATTGAAGCATAATCTTAGTGCTATTCAAGGAACCAGCCATGACAAACTTGCATGTACGAAACCAGTTACCTTAAAAATCTGGAGAAAATGGAACAGATTAAGCTACAGTGTAGCCTGTAAGATCATATTGTATTTAGCTGCTGCCAATATCACACTGCAGATGAAGATACAAAATCCCTAACACGCCAGATGTATAACTGCCAGTCTCCTTAAATTATTCCTCTCAGTGTCTAAAAGTCAGAGCTCAGCTTAAAGTCCAGTGCAGGAAGTCTTCTCCTTCTGAGACAGTTAGTTTACCTTAACTGTGCATAGTTTTATGATCCACAAAAATACCCATTTTTTCTTTGAACCCTGCTGGGTTGAGTGACCTCATTTTGCCCGAGTTACTTCCTTTGGCAGTAAATTTTACTGTCTAATTGCCCATTATGTCAGAAAGTCTGATAAGCAAAGCAGTCTTGGCAAAAGTCTAGAGACTAAAGAAAAAGATGGACCAAAAGCCTAAGGCAAAAGCAAGTTTCTTCCTTTAAAGGAAACACTTACTGCTGTTCTGATTTTACTTTCCTTTTCACAGAATGTCCCCATGCCCCTGTTTTACAAGGAAGACAGCAGAAGCTTCCTTTGTAACTGCAATTTTATTCATGTCATCCTCCTATGCATTTTTCTTGCAAGGTAAACAATTCCCCATCTTCAATTTTATGACCTAAAACAAGAGGCAGCCAGTACCTAAGTTTTGTTGCAGCAGCAAAGTTTCACAGCTTATTTTTAAGCATCATGACTTAAACTGATTAACTGAAAATGGGGATATATTTATATGTTTTTCTAAGCCTCCTTGGAGCTCTAGGGCACAATCCTTTCTTTGCTGCAGCTTTCAGTCAATACTGAATGACTTTTAAAGAACTTGATTCAAGAGTATCAATGGAGCAAGAACTACAACGGCATTAGCTCCATGCATGACCTGCCACAAAACATGTGCTCCTCTGGGATTATAGCATGTATTTAAATTGGGGAAAAAAAGGGTAAAAAAGCAAGATATAAAGCAACCTTATAAAGCAAGCTTGCCAGGCACACCTATTTCTTCTGGGAAATGCTGAAATAACTGGACAGCAGGACCTATAGTGCATCTGCAGACAGATATGCCCAGGGATGGTTCCAGAGTAGTTGTAATACAAGCCAGATCCCATGGATTTCAATAGGTCAAGATTGCTACCATGCAAACCTAGCCATGATTCACAGCATTCCACTCTAAAAAATATGTATACTCCACCTTCAGGGTCTTCTGATCCATTACAGGTAGATTTGTAATCAAACATAACTTCTAGCTTAGTTTTTTCAGAAATAAGAATCCCGATCAGCAAATTCTTTTCTACCATAAATTATGCAGCACATGTTCCAGTTCATTAATACTGCCTAGTCTTGAAAACTACAGGGATTTCACAATTCTTCCTGTAACATTTACAAAATATTTCCATAATTTTTCTCCTTACTGAGCAAATAACACATCCTCTCCAGTTAATGCTCTCAACACCGAGTTAGAACATTAATTCAGGGTATCACGTATGGAGCATCCAGCTGGTTCTCTCAATGAGAAGACAGCAGAGACAGACCTTGTGGAATTGGAAGTCTCACCAAGAAGAAAACCTGCCTGTGGGGTAACAGGCATAGATAAGAACTGGCACAGCAAAGACCCAGCTTGCGGCTCTTAGCCCTCCTCTCACAAGTAAATGGATACACAAGGCTCACAGAGGCTTTCCTGATTATTAAGTAGTGGTTATCATGACTGTTCAAAAGGGGATAGAACAACACTCCATTTCGCGAACTCAAATTCAAAAATCTAAGTAGAAGGCGTAAAATAATTAGGAAAAAAAAATCACACAATACCTTTTTTTAAACTGATATTTTACTTTCTAAATTATCTCCTACAATAGATCTTCCCCCAGCTTATAAGCAAATAATATTTTAATAGTTTTCACTCAGTGCAGGACTACAGATATTTTTATAACAAGCCCATCTGCAAAACTGTACATAGGACTCCCAATAGGCAATATTCTAACTGGTGTGGGTCACTAATGATTAAACATTACCAACAAACTTCTTTTTTTAATAAGGCCTCAGTATATTTAATCTTAACAAAACTAGGCAATTCACAGGGTGAAATCAAATTATGCATTTGTACTGTCAGAGTCTTGATTGTAGCAGGATGCTCTGAATTACTAACAAGCACACCTCAGCTGGCAACTGCCTGTGACCCAAGGCACGCACAGAATCCAAGTGACCACTGAGCATCCGCAGGCCCTTAAGTCGAAAGCATGGCAAAACCTTACCATCACAGAATCATAGATTAGCTTGGGTTGGAAGGGAACTTAAAAATCATCTAGTTCTAACGCCCCTGCCATGGACAGGGACACATCCCACTGGATCAGGATACTCAAGACCCCATCCAACCTGGCCTTGAACACCTTCAGGGATGGAGTAGCCACAACCTCCTTGGCAACCTGTGCCAGTGCCTCACCACTCTCCTCATGAAGAATTTCTTCTTAAGACCTAATCTAAATCTTCCCTCTCAGGGCTGCCAGACTTCTCAGCAAGATTACAGCCACAACAGAAGCAGCTTCTTATCATATTCCCCTAGTTCACAATGCTGACATCGCATAACAAAAGCCTTATTTTATGAACAAATTATAGAATCATAGAATGACTAGGTTGGAAGGGACCCACTGGATCATCGAGACCAACCATTCCTAAAACTGCCTAAACTATGCCCCTCAGCACCTCATCCACCCGTCCCTTAAACACCTCCAGAGATGGTGACTCAACCCCCTCCCTGGGCAGCCTCTGCCAGTGCCCAATGACCCTTTCTGTGAAAATTTTTTTCCTGATGTCAAGCCTGAACCTCCCCTGGCAGAGCTTGAGGCCATTCCCCCTTGTCCTGTCCCCTGTCACTTGGGAGAAAAGGCCAGCTCCCTCCTCTCCACAACCTCCTTTCAGGTAGTTGTAGAGAGCAATAAGGTCTCCCCTCAGCCTCCTCTTCTCCAGGCTAAACAACCCCAGCTCTCTCAGCCGCTCCTCAAAGACTTGTTCTCCAGCCCCCTCACCAGCTTCGTTGCTCTTCTCTGGACACGCTCCAGAGCCTCAACATCCTTCTTGTGGTTCCACTCCAGTCCAGTGGAACTTCCCCAGTCAGCCAGGACCACTGGAAGATGATGGAAAGGGGTTTGGAAAGGACATCCGGCAGCTCCTTTAGTACTTTTGGGTGGATCCCATCCGGCCCCATAGACTTGTGGGTGTCTAGCTGGGCAAGCAAGTCTCTAACCATCTCCTCTTGGATTGCGGGAGCCTCATTCTGCTTCTCTAACTCCTGGGTTTGTACACAGGGGGAACAACTTCCCTTACTATTAAAGACTGAGGCAAAGAAGACATTAAGTACCTCAGCCTTGTCTTCATCCCTTGTCGCTGTTGCTCCTTCTGCATCCAATAGGGACTGAATATTCTCCCTAGTCCTCCTTTTCTTGTTAATGTATTTGCAGAAAGATTTTTTTATCTTTCACAGACTTAGCCAGTTTGATTTCTAGTTGGGCCTTAGCCCTCCTGATTTTTTCCCTGCACGATCTCACTTCCTCCCTCTAGTCCACCCAAGATGCCTGTCCCTTCTTCCAAAGCTCATAGATATTCCTCTTCTTTCTGATATCTCTCAAGATCTCCCTACTCAACCAAGCTGTTTTTTTCCCCCGCTGGCTCCATTTCCGGAACATGGGGATAGATTGCTCCTGAGCTGCTAGGATTTCATTTCTGAAGAGCACCCAGCCCTCGTGGGCTCCCTTGCCCTTAAGATCTGTCTCCCGTGGGACTTTGCCAACCAGCCTTCTGAACAGTCCAAAGTCTGCCCTCTGGACTGTTCTGCTAATCCCCTTCTTCATCTCGCTTAGAACTGAAAACCCTATCATCTCATGATCGCTTTGTCCCAGACATCCTCCAACCATCACATCCCCCACAAGGCCTTCTCTGTTCACAAAGAGCAGGTCCAGGAGGGCACCCTCCCTTGTCGGCTCACTCACCAGTTGTGTGAGGAAGTTGTCTTCCACGCACTCCAGGAACCTCCTAGACTGCTTCCTTTCTGCTGTATTGTACTTCCAGCAGGTATCAGGAAGATTGAAGTCTCCCATGAGGGCAAGAGGTAGCGATCTAGAGACTATCCCCAGCTGTTTATAGAAGAGCTCATCAGCTGCTTCTTCTTGGCTGCATGGTCTATAACAGACTCCCATCACAATGTCTGCCTTCTTGTGGGCACCTCTGATTTTAACCCACAGGCACTCAGTCCCTTCCTCACTGTAACTGAGCTTTACGGTATCAAAGCACTCTCTAACATAGAGGGCTACACCACCTCCTCTCCTACCCTTCCTACGCCTGAAGAGTTTATACCCCCCTATGGCTGCACTCCACTTATATGAGTTGTCCCACCACGTTTCCATGATGGCAACGACATCGTAGTCACCTTGCCCTACAATAGCTTCCAACTCCTCCTTCTTATTGCCCATGCTGCGTGCATTGGTGTGAATGCACTTCAGCTGGGCTGGCAAACCTTCAGCCCTCATAAAGGGAATAGAGTTCATTCCCGATTGACTGGTCCTTGGAATAACTAACTCCACAGCGCCAGTTTCATCCTTACTGTCCCCAGGCATACTCGCACCCCCACGTGCTCTGAGCTGATGTACTGGCGGTCCTCTCCAGCACACCATTTCTCAGTCACTGGAATCCCTTTCAGGCTCACTCCCAACTAGCCTGGTCTCGTCACCCTCCCTCTTCAAATCTAGTTTAAAGCCCTATTTAAGAGCCTAGCTAGATTTTTAGTAAGGACTTTAGTCCCTCTAGGAGACCAGCATGTCCCATCCCTAGTAAGAAAGCCTGTGGGTGGGTGGGTCACCCTATGATCAAAGAACCCAAAGCTTTTCTCCTCACATCAGGCTCGGAGCCAGGCAGTAATCAACTGTTTCTCTTTGACCTCCTGCTTCTCATTCCTTAGCACTGGAATGGAGCTAAACACTACTTGTGCCCCAGAGCCCTCCAACGCTCTCCCCGGAGTCCTAAAGCCTCTCTTGATGGCTTTCAGGTTTCTGCACTGTAAGTCATCATTGCCTATTTGAAATACTACTAGAGAGTAGTAGTCTGTCTCTTTCACCAAGGAAGGGATTTTTCTAGTAACATCCTTCACTCATGCCCCCGGTAAGCAGCAGACCTCCCTGTGGAGCGGGTCCAGTCTGTGGATTCCCATTCCTTTTAGAAGGGAATCCCCCAAGATGATCACTCTCCTCTTCTTATTTACTGAGGATGTTTTTATGGTCTTCGGAGGATGGCACAGCCTAGGAACATTTCTAGGCTGTGGGAGCCATCTTCTTCACCCTTAGGGATGGTTTCCACCTGCAGTGCTTCGTATTTATTCCTCAAGGGGATCTGAGTTCAGATGTTTTCAAATGACGGTGGGAAAGAAGGGAAGCACTTGATATTAGAGTGGAGACAGAGCTTTAAGTTCCAGAGAACAAACCCACTGCTGTCCCTTCCTGATTTCTATCAGTAAACAAGCAAAACAAGCCACCGCCAAAATCCAACCACCCTGAGCAAAGCAGGTGCAGGGGCATGGGGAAGAGGCAGGGGTGGGAAAAGGGGAAGGGAACAGAGAGTGGAGCAGGGGATGGGGCAGGGGATGGGGGAAGTGGGGTGGGGGAAGAGGGTGGGGACGGGGAGAAGGGCTGGGGCAAGGGGGCAGGGAAAGGGCCTGAGGCAGGGATAGGAGCAGGGTAGAAGGCAGGGGATGGTGCCGGGACGGGGACAGGGGACAGGGGACGGGGACAGGGGACGGGGACAGGGGACGGGCTAGGGCGGGGGATAGGGAAGGGGAACAGGCAACAGGATGAAAGCGCGGAGAGCAACCTGCGCTGGTGGGAGCTACCACGCACGGCCCCCGCTTCCCCCCCATGCGCCCTCTAAGTGCTCGCGCCCGCCCCAAGGCCCAGCCTCCCGCTAGCGCTGATTGGTCAGCGTCAGCCCCACGCACGCCCTTACTACCGCTGCCCTTCGGCGGGCTCCCGCGTTACAGTCGGGACTGTTAGATGTCCTGCGCTGTGCCTGATTGAAAATTGCTACCAGCTTTCCCTTTGAGAGAGCCAGGAGCCCCGTGACGAGCCGCGCTCCCTCCACGTCAGTACAGACGCGTGCGTTTCGCCGGATTTTTGTTTAACCTCTGTCCTATGGCGGCTTCCTTCTCTCACCGCTTTCAGGCGTTCGCGGCTGGGCATCCTGGAGCCGGCAGGCCCTCGCAAAGAGAAAAAACCCCAAGCCGGGTGGGGTCCTCCCGCGCGAGGCGCTGCTGGGCTGTGGTGGGCAGCGCGCGTGTCGGGGGCGCCCGTCATGTACTACAAGTTCAACGGCTTCACGCAGAGGCTGGCCGGGGCGGCCGCCTCCGCCGCCTACAACCCCCAGGTAACGGGGGACTACGACTCTCGTCACGGGTGCCCGTGACCTTCGCCGTCCTCTTGTGCGGCGGCGGTGGTGTCGCTCTCGCTTTCCCCAGAGCTGCAGAGCTCGCCCCCCTCCCCGGCCCGGCCCTGGCGCGCGAGGAGCTGCCCCCCGTCCTATCATTGAGGCCTTCGGGACCCGTAGGGGTTTGTATCGCTGGGGAACGGGCATTTCCGCTCCCCTCCTCCTTGTACTCTTCCTCCCTGCTTCCGTTGTCCTCGTGTGACCTCGAGGCGTTTCCCTCCGGCCCTGCGATTTTGGAATGTATCGCGGAAACTAACCTGTCTGTCCTCACGCAGGGCTGCCCCCGAGCCACAACAGAGGTTGGTGGCTCTTTGAGGTGACAGGTGTTGTGTTTAATCGGGTCAGGACTCCATTTGAGGTGCAAACGAAATCGTTTATTGAATGAAAGTACAGGGCTTTTATACTCTCTTCTAGCTTGTAGGCCATTTCAAACCCAAACGTGCTTTCTCCCAGATTGTGGCAAGCCAGAACAGCATTGCGGCTGGTCCTCTTCCCTCATTTGTGCATGCAGAAAAACTAATTTACTGAAAGCGTTAAAACCGTGGTTGGGGGGGACGCACATTGACAGAAGTTTGATTGAAACAAAATGATTAACAGGCTTTCCCCTGTAAGATGCTAACTTACTTAGTAAGTGTATACAGGTTAAAGATTGTGTTAAGCAGGCTTATACTTGCCTTACCTTATTGTTAAAATACATGGTTAATTCTGTGAGAGGCAGAGCGAGAATGGACCCTGATTACTACATCGGCCATTTCAAGCCATTGAAGAGCTGCATATGGGTGAAAAAAAAATCACAGAACTTGGTTACTTTTCTGTACCTCAGCACGGATTCCTAAGTAATACATGGAAGATCTGTAATGTGATTCTGTCATAGGATAAATGCAGCACGAGTGCTATACTATACTCAAGTTTTTGAGTAAACTTTGAAAAACTTAAGTTCTTCCAGTTTAATAATTAGAACAGATAAACCAGAGGTTAAGAATTGGAAGTGATTTTTGAAAAATCAGACTTCCACTGTACAGCTTCTAGAGAACAAACATATCAGATAAAATGTGAGGCTTCTAAGAGCGAAAGAAAAGATGGATGTGTGAGTACACACTGAAGTGGAATGAAAGTTGTGGTTTGTCTTTTTCCTGTTAAACTCATTAATAAAATGTAACTGAAAGACACTTAATACTTTTAGACTAATGTCTGTTGTCATGATATACAAATAATTTTCATTCTTTCTTAGCCTTGTTCTTTTAGTAACCTACTTTCAGTTCTGTGTTCTGAGATATCCTTGACTATGCAAGTTTTACTCAAAATCCAGTAATCTTCTGCAAGCGAGGATGTTGTGTTGAGCTTCTGTAAAATCTGAAATTCTTTCCAGAGGCTCAGACCAACTACAAAGCTTTTAATTTAGAATTTTTTTTTTTTTTTAAGTGGAGGTTATAATTTAGATGGATAGACAATTAGAAGGGTTAAAAGAACTGGATGATCACGCTTAGCGTAGCAGTTAATGGGTCATACTCTGCTGGTGTGCTCATAACAAATGGAATACTGCATTTACTGTGGGACTTTATCAAGTACCTGGAGCAGGCAATAGAGCACACTCTTGTGAAATTTACAGAAAACATCAAGACAGTGGCTCCAAAATGTTTGAAGTAGACCTACCATTTAGACTGGTTTATCTAGAGTGGAGGAATGGGTTGATAGGAACACTGAACTTGCATGAGGAAAAAAGGCGAAGTCGTGCCTGTGGGGAAGAAGAGCCCCTGTTCAGGATACAAGCTGAGAACTGACAGGCTGGTGGGAGCAGCTGTGTAGTAGAGACCCTGGGGATACTGCCAGACAGCAAGCTGGGTGCGAGCCAGCAGCGAGTCCTACCTGTAAAAGAGACTGATGGCTGTATTGCCATGTGCACAGCCAGTAGGTTAGAGGACGATTGTCACTTCCCTTACCTAACACTGGTTGGATCACGTTCTAGGTTACTGTATACATTTGAGGGCCCTCCAGTATGAAAGTGGTCTTTATCAGCTGAAGCAAGACCTCAACAGAGGTCACCAAGGTGGTCAGGGGGGTGGAGCATGTGCCCTGTGAAGAGAGGATGAGGAAATGAAGCTTGCCCTACCTGGAGAAGGGAACATGCAGGGGGAAGGGTGGCAGTTACAGACCTAAGACCAGCTGGTTAGCACCTACAAGGGGCATTATTGAGATGATGGAGGCAGGTTCTGCACAGTAGGAGGGCAATAGACAACAGGCAGAAGTTGCAACAGGGAAGGTTCAAACTGCATATAAGGAAAGATATTTTCACAGTAAGAACAGTCACGTAATGGAGCAGGTATGTGCCCAAGGCAGGCTGTGCAGTCTGCATCCTTGGAGGCTTTCAGGGCCACAGACCAGTCAAACCCCACAGCACCCTGGTCTCACCTTAGTTTGGACTAAAGAGCACTAGAGGGCCTTTCTGTTCTGAATTACCGTAAGATCTTAAGTAAACATTGAGGTACCAGTAACTTTCTGATACAGCAGTTTCTGTCCAAAGAAGATTTTTATGCTCCTCTTTCCCCATCACTTATTTGGAAGGCTTTCTGGGTAGCTATTGGTGGGCGGGGGTGAAGCGCACAGGGAACACACTGGAAACTTGATGAAGTGCTGAGGGACATGGTTTAGGGAGTGCTAGGAATGGTTGGACTCGATGATCCAATGGGTCCTTTCCAACCTTGTGATTCTGTGATTCTGTAATAAGTAATATGTTCTAGTTTAAAAGTTCATTATGTCCAGTGGGTACCTGTGCTAGAAAACACTCTTGCTGTTATTGCAGTGTTTGGGGCCCTTTTGACCTCTTCTACACACACAAAGTTATACTCAAAAAATAAAGACTAATGTACAATTTGTTTGCGCAGAGGAAAGCAAATGCTCAGGTTACCATTGGGAGGGTGCTTCAAGCCCAAGCAGTAAAATACCTCCTTTCTGGAAGAGTATAGCTTAGAACAATACGTATTAGTCTCTAGGTCGTTGTATCTACTTTTCTACAAATAGTTTTTAGGATTCTAAGAGAAAAGCCCCAACACAGAAATAAGGAAAGCTCTGATAATCTCCTGGAGATAAGTTGTCGTAAAGACAACACTCTTGGCTTCTGGAGCCCAGGTTGTGGAGTATTGTTTAAGTTTCCGCTCAGCAGGCTTCATTACAGTATAACAATCATCCCATTTTAAGTGTATAATTATTTGGGGGGGATTTAAAAGGCAGAAGCAAGATAAAAGGGAATACAGAATTTGCTGTTATCCCACATTCTGTTCTGTTGATGAATATGAGGTATGTGTGAATATCATTGCACCAGATACAGAAAGACACTATAAATTCTAAATTCTTGGCATCTTCTAGATTAGAAAGACTGTAGTGTCATATATCATATTTGGTTCAGGATAGGCCCGTGCAGAACTAGCTTCACAAATAAGCATCATTGCAGATAGGAGAAGAAAAGTCTAGATAGATCTCACTGCTGTGTTCTGCAAGGCAGGAGAGAGACTGTCCAAAAAGCAGAAATAGTTTTCTTCTGGAATGTTGTAGTGATTTCTCTTTAGGTCATCGTTGGGCATTGTAGTTCATTTCGGTTCTGAAATGTTAACCTAATTTTTGAGAGAATATATTTGAGAAGATGAGATTATATCCAAGCAGGAACATTTCACATAAGCCTTGTGAATATTGCCTTGCTTTATAAACCTGTGTTTTCATACTGATGAAAGATGCACTGTCTTTCCTGCATGCTCACCATTCACACAGCTTATTCCTCAACTGTGGCAGCAAATTTACTGTGCAATAGAATAGCCACATTTTAAAAAGTCACCTTCAATCCTTTTTTACAATGCTGTTAGGCCTGCTTTTTGGTACAGGTTTGTTTTTTTTTTTTTTTTTCAGTTTGACTCTACTGCCAGGTTACACATTCAGACACATCAGTCTGATACAATTGTTTGCAATAAGTAGAGATTAAAATATGAAAGTAATAATATGAGTAAGTAGATGTGAAGTCCAAAAGAAAGTAATTATTTTTCCTATTGATTTCTTTGCTGTATTTCATAAAAACATAGCTCAGCATGTAAAATGGTTTGCTTTTTACATTTTTTTTTATCTTGATGCTTCTGAAAAATTGAAGACATCCTGCAGTTCAAATTCTGCGTGGTGTACTCTGTTCTGTACTGTTACATTCCGAGTGGAGTACTTCCCAGTGGAGTGTTGTTCTGTTGCAGGTTTAAGCTTATTTTGTGGGCTTGCAAAATATCAGTCAAAATGTATTTTAGAAATTCTTTTGCTGACAGTAACATGAAAAACCCAAACCTCTTTGTTTGAAACCTGTTTCCTTCTTCCCATCTCAGTCCTAGCATGCTTAAAAGACTTAATTTTATATTTTAAAAAGTCGTGTAAACTAGAATGAACAGTTTAGCCTGTCTGAATAAACAGGAACTTTCTCAGCTAGTGCACGTGAGGAGTCAAATAGGTTAAAAACTGCTACTTGTATTTAGGAGGATAATGACTGCCATAACCCAAAAAAATAGGATTAAAAAACTGTTAGTTGAAAGAGTTGGCTTATGTTTAAAGTTCAGAGAGTGGGAGTAGTTTCAAATGCCATCAGGTGAAGACAACTATATGAACTTTTCCCTAGTTCTTCAAGGCTGATGGTGATGCTAGTAGAAATTTAGTCATACTACCACTCTTCACTTCAAGCTACTTACTTAGCTTGTACCTATTTAAAATCCTGTTATGAGTTGCTTGGAGTTCACTGGGAAACTATAATGGTTAACCTGTTATGCTGCAGATGGTACCTTAAAGGTACGCAAAATCCCTTATGCTGAAGAGTGTCATCCCAAATGCAAACAAAACTTCTAGTGGTCCTACCTGGAAGTATCCTTGTGCTAGAGTTAACAAATATATTTAACTTCACACAGTGAGTGTATGTGCACACTTCATGTGTGCTGTGTGCACACACTGCCAGTTCATGTTGAGATTTTCAACCACCAGGACCCCCACGTCCTTCACCTCAGATCCGGATGCTCTCAATCCATTCTTTGCCTAGTCTGTATTCATGCTTGGGATTGCCCTGACTCAGGTGTAGGACCTTGCACTTGACCTCGTTGAATCTGTTTGGGATTCCCTGCTTCTAATCCTACTGCTCTGATAGAGCCCTAGATAGTCTGAGTATGTTAGAAAAACAAGCAGCAATTTGGACAAAGTACCAGCACAGAAAAACTTATGATAGGTCTGAATTTATGTCATGAAGAAATTGGAAAGGAGGCTTCTATTATCCTTGCTAAGCCTGGACCTAAAATTGTAGCTGAACAATGAGTGGTCTAACAATGTGTCTTTAGCTCATTGTCACAGATAAATATTCTTTTTAATGTGTCCTTTTTATGATTGGCAGTGTGCCTGCCTAACGTGACCATTGGTACATTTGCAAGTGTTATATACCTTGATATTTTAATCTTTATTTATGCAGGGACTCAAACCAATAGTTTCCACTGAATCCCCAGCTCTGATTTTTGGGACAACAACTAAACTTGCTTCAGATTTACCAGCAACTGATTCTTTCTTGGGTAAAAACAAGGTGCCAGACCTACAGAAACTTTTTCAGGTAACGACAACTTTGAGAGTAACTTAAAGAAAACTGGAGAGTGGGACATATCTTTCCTTATTTTGAAGTTGTTAACTACTTTGGTCATTCTACAATACCAACATTTTGTAAAGTATAGTTATGAAAGTGCCAAGTACAGTATAACCTGTATACTTGCACTATACCACAGGTATACAAGCCTCATTATAGGAGATAAATACAGAAAGTGGGAAGTCTAGTAACATTGTCTGTCTTTTCATTGGTTTCAGAAGATGCTTATTGTATTGTTTGACATTTGGAAGCACTTTCTGTCTGGGAATCCAAGCTTAAAGTGATTCTGGGGGAGCAAACTAGATCATTACTGTTTTGTGCATAGTAATTTGAATATTACTGAAGCTGTTTATAATGCAGTATAAGAGTACGATAAAATTTTCAAAGCCAGTTTGTTAGCTGTGTGATTTTTAAGAGTACTAGGGCTTTTCATAATACAAATCAGTTAATAATTGTTCTAAAAAATCAAGAATGTGCTTTATATAATGTTCCCTTTTCTGTCTTACATGCCACTTGCATTTGGAATCTGTCAGTCCGACTTGGTGAATAATTTTTTTACATATCTTTTCATCTTCTGTTAGTGACACTTTTCCCATCCAGGTCCTCTTTAGAAATAATTCAAGATTTCTGCCTGCACTTAACAGCTTTGGCTAATGAAATTAACCTGCCTTTGCAGTTGTCTTGCTAAATGAAAAAAACATACTACACTTCATTGTAGATAGCCTGTTGGGAGGTTTCCCTCATGAAAGTCTCTTAATTTACCTGAGATAAATGAGACTTGTTCCTTATGATGTTGGTATGGGTGTTCATTTCCGTTTTTGTTTGTTTTCTTTTTAAACTCTTCCCACAGAAACCAGATGGAGTGCCAGTACACCTGAAACGAGGAGTTCCGGATAAGCTGCTTTATCGGACCACTATGGCTTTAACGATAGGCGGGACTATCTACTGTCTAGTAGCACTGTACATGGCCTCACAACCAAGAAACCAAAAGTAAATGAACCACAACTCATGGGACTCGTGACACTTCCCTGAAGGACCTCTTGCATGTATCTCTTTGCACTTACTTTAATTATGTGGTCATATAGGGTTTGTTATTCAGATCAAATTTCTTGGATAAAATGCTTTTAAATTGGTTGCCTTACATGTTCTAGAAATCAATATAAACAGACCTAAAGGCATAATTTTAACATATGGCTGTATCTTTGCATTTGTTGTCTTGAAGAGCGTGCGAACAGTTGGAGAACATTAAGGTTTTTCCTCCTTCCTTCCCTCCCCCAACTTAAACAGTGTTAGAGATGGAACAGGACAAATACTTGGTAGGCTATACTTCACATTCCTTAGTGGGAATATGCTGCTGGTTTCCAAAAGAGTAAAAGCAAATCATTTAATTATTGTAACATACTGGGAACCTGTTTCTGTCATACGCGGCTCATTTTGCATAACGGGGTGGCAGTGGAACTTTTCCAAATGCTGCTATATTACTAAATATTTGTACCTCTGGTGGTAGGAGAGAGTTTTAACTCCTTGGAGCATTTAAAGCGGATGTATTTCATAATGTTAGCAACACTGTTTGCAGCAGAGTGCACTAGCATTGTAGTGTCAGTTATGCCAGTTTTTGGACTTTCATTTGCCAAACTGTCTTATTGTGCAATAAGGATAACTACACACATGATAAAATAGGCAAGTCTGAAAGTTTCAGACCACTTCAGGTGGCCTGCTAGTGAAGTGAACGTTGGTACACTTTTGAGTTGACTTTGCAGATCTCAAACTAGACATTCGATTTGGCTACCTTACTGTAGTCTTTTTGAGATGGTAATCTTAAAACCCTCTCTCAGAATGCATTGGGTGTTTTACTGTGTTTTTTGGTGAAACAGGTCACTGTCATAGCTCAGCTGCATATTATTTGCAGTGCATGCACATATTTATTTAAGTACACGCATACACACACAGTGTGAAGAGAGAGAAGCCAGTAAAATCCTTTATTCATTCTCTCCCTTGTATTATCATAGCCTTGAACTGCGAGTTTCACACAAGTGTTTACGAAAAGCATCCTCTAATTTGATAGATCCTGACTGTGAACATGGAGTATTCGCTCTTGGTCACCCAGGCTCTGGATAAGCATGGACTCACTGGCCTCTGTAAAGACACATCTCTCCCAGAACTGTGCAGAAACTACCTTTCATGTAAATAAGGGAAACAGTTGATAAAGGAATATGAAATTCTTAATTTCATTTCTTCAGTCTTTTACCAAAAATGTTCTTATTTTTGTTTCCAATCAAGTTATATCAAAGCCTTATTACTCTTCCATAGAGAAGAAAATAGCTGCTTATACTGTGATCGCATGTTTCAGTTAATGTTGTATTTCAGGATGGAGAGTTTAAGTCACTGAAAAAAAAAATGTAAGGACAACAAGAGTCAAAGAATAGCAGAGAATAATTAAATTCTTCAGGAACTGACAGCTGTGTTGCCTCTTACTGATAAAATATTTTGTCCTCAGTAACTCGTGCTTCCATGGCACTAAATCTTGTGCTGTAGGCTGTTAAAGCCTCTTAAAAAAAAAAGAAAAGAGAGAATGAGAAAGCAGAATGGTAGGTTATTGTCTGTCTTCCCCGCATATCATATATTAAGCACTGGTTACAGGAGTCTTCTAATAAAAGATACTTTGCAGACAAACTTGACAGATTTTCATGAGGATGAGTTTTGCTGAAAGAATTTCTATGCACTTAGGGGTTTGTTTGTTTTGTGGATGTGGTTTTGTTTGGATTTTTTTTTTTTAAGAATAACTATTTTTAGAGTTCATATAGATGGTAACAACTTTCTGCTTGCTGTTAAGGCAGGTATAGAGAAAGTAACTAAACTTTTCCCATACCTCATTAACCTGTGAAAATACTCTTCCAAGAACTTGGAGAAAGAATGACAACAAAGACTTATCACCCATGTTCAGCTTTCTTAAATGTTGGAGCTATGGATATCAGAATTGTCTCACTATTGCCCTAGGTTTGACTTTTTCCAGCTCTTTGTCAGCAGCTAAAAACATGTAGGCTAAAGGAAAAATAAAACTCCATCAAATTTTGCAAATAACCAGGTACTAGAAAAACCATTGGTTTTGTTTGTTTATTGTTTTTTTCCTCCAGTGTCTGGATTTTGAAAAACTATTTTCACTTTCACTTTGCCTTTCTCAAAAAGTTGGCCTGATTGAAGCAGGGTGAGAATGCTGCTTCACCTTGTCAGATTTGCATCCCTGGCTCATTTGGGGTGAAATGAAGCATTGCTTGTCTGCAGTCACTGATCAGAGACAACTGGATTTCTATATTCCCACAGCAAAGTGCTCTGAATAACAGGAACACTTGCAAGCTGTAGCGAGAAGGCTAGGCTGTGGCAGCAAAATCTTAACCCTTTTCTCAGTTAATTTGAGATTATTGTAAAGAACAACATGGTAAGTCATTTTCCTTCCTAGGAAAAAACTCTGCTAAATATCCATATTAAAGTATTTGTGAGGCCAGACTTCTGTGAGGATTCAAGAGGTTTTAAGTGTTTTGAATTATTGCTTGTGATAAAGAGGCCTAGTAATCTTATTCTTAAGCTTTCTAGAACACCCTTACCTTTAAAAGGAGTAGTCTGTCCCTGGTGTGATGTTAAATAAGGTCTTAAGTAAGTAGAGCTGTGAGAGAATTGCAGTAGCAAGAAGAAGGCTATGTCAGTATTTTGAATTGTCATTCCCAGAAGGAAGAATCTGACTTGAGTACTACAACCTCATTATGTGTGTGTTCTGTTTGTTTGTTTTTTAAAAAAGACCCTCTGCTTTATCTTGGAAATTATGCAACCTAGCAGCACTCAGAACTGAGAAAACAAGACATGTTTTAAAGCGATGGTTTATACTCTAGTATTTTGCCTTGAATGCACAGTAGAGAATAAGTTATAATACGCTGTCATATCCCAAGGTGTACTGGGTTTGGAAGGGAATGCAGCTGAGATTTAGAATACTTGGGAACAAAATTATCTCATCAATAATCATCCATCCCCCTGGCACTATCGTATTGTTGAGAGACAATGGTTTTCCTACTTAAATGATCTCTCTGGCAACCTGAATTCAGTAGTTTTATCTTTGTAATGGTTTTCAAATAAGAGCTTCCTCCCTGCATTTTATGTGGGAGTAGTAGAGTAAATGCACTTGAGAAGACATTGATATTATGCACTTATGTTGTTCAGCTGCTATAAAACCAAATGTTAAGGAAAAGGGCCCTCTGTGGTGTTTCATTGTGACCATACCATCTCATCAGGCATTTGTCTTAACATTTTAAATAGTCAATAGCACAATTATTTCAATATGAAGAAATTAATTCATTGATCTAAGCTTGAAGTAAAGCTTGTCAAACCGAAAGGCAATGTGAGGAATAAAAACAAGAGAAACTAAGAAAATGGGAATCTAATCATACAGACGTCCAAAAGCTGAAAAGTGTTTAAGAGCTGTTTCGTCACACATATATACATATATACATAGTACTTACTCTACCCTCCTTCTTCCAAATTCAAGCCTTCCAAGAGGCTTCAGAAGAGTCACAGATCAGTTTTTTCCTCACTCCTGTCACAAACCATAACCCCTGCAGATCTTAAAATTTAAAAAATCCAAATGCTTTTACACAGAAAGAAAAACATGCGTGTATCGGGCAAGTTATGTGCAAAATCATGCTAAACTGTTCTAGGAAGAGAGCTACAAGCTACCTATATTTTATTAGTTACACTAACGTTTCTCCCTCTCTAGCTCTTAACCTTAGTGAAAAGTATCCCAGGAAGCCAGAGTGTGATGTCTGTTTTAAAATGGAAAGTGAGAAGAACTTGCCTGTAATCTAAGCATTAATTTTAGCAATAGGCATGAAAAACCACCTTTTAATTACTTTGTGTATTCAGTAATAAACTAAGATGCAATTAGTAAAGACTATTAATTTGAATCGATTCCAGTTAGCTGCCGTGCAAGTGATGCACAGATTGCTAAGAAGTAGAAGCGTATTTGCTGTGAAAGGGAGTACAAGCATGCCTGTGGATCAGGAAAAGGGGTATACACTATCACATCTCAGTATGGCATCTCACTAGCACCAGATCTTATCTCCCAGTGTTTGTTGTATGATTCCAGACTGCTTTTGGGGGTGACTCAACAGAAGGATCCATTTTATTTGTATATTAATTATCTCAATATACAAGAAACTTAGATTCAAAGGTCTGTTTCCCAACAGAAGGCTTTCAGCATCCTCTGGCTCTACTTTGCCCAGTGGATCCATGCTCTGGGCAATGCTAGGAGATTGGGTGAGAGGGGGAAGTATTTTGGCTCGCTTCACATCACTGCATACAACCATCACGTTTCTCCTTTCCTCACTCCCACATTTTTATTCTTAAAGACCATGAAAAATTTCTACTTTACTTCCCTTCTTTTCACAACACTTTAAAAGTATCCTGTGCCACAAAAGGAATGGAATTGTTTCCAAATGCTTCAGCAGAACTTCTATATATCAGAAGGTATACATCTGTCACATGTATTTTTTCTCTGCAAGTTGGAACAAACCCTGGAAATCTCCTTTGTGAAGTACGTAGTCCTGTCAACCCAGCAACTCGCATCCTTTCTAGGTACACAGGTGAACCCCTTGCTACAGTGGCAAGTCTTTGAAGAAGCCATTTTACAGATGTACAGTGTAGGTGGTATCACATGACTTGCTGCTTCCAAGCACCCATCTGTATTTCAAAGAAATACAGAAACTATGTGTTTCCTGCAACATTCTTAACACTGCAAGCCATGTTACCTTGGATGTATACCGTACCCATTTTTATATCTTCTTTGGAATAGAATCACATACATTAATTTGCTATAAATTGCTTTATTTCTTCAAGGTGTGGTGCTACCTGAAACATCTTTGATTCTCATTCTGATTTCATCGCTAATTCCTAATTTTGAGTACCCAAAGTTAGAAATTTAGGCATTAATTATAATGCACCTGAGAAAATTTTCAGGCATAGAACAGAGACGGCTAACAGTATCCAGAAAGTTCAGTATGACCTGCTACTATAAGCCAGATGTTCTTCCAACCACGCAAAGCCACCCTTAACATTTTGCTTAGTTTTTCTTACATGCAAGAAGAACGTCTGTTTAATCTTTAATTGCTTTCCTACTTTTAAGACAATATTGATTGTTATCTAACCCACGATATTGCCCAAGTACAAATTGTGCCTTCCCTTAAACTAAAACTGTAACTGCACTTCCTTGGAAGGAGGCAAGGAGAACATATTAGGAGGAGCGGAGGGGTTGTGTCAGTTCTACCAACTTGATCCTGACTTGTAGCCAAGACAGCAAAAACTAATAGAATGCATCTTTTCTGGCATAAAGAGCGAGTGCTGTTTTATTATTTTAAAGCTTATTGTTGCATAAGCCTAAAGAAAGTGTATTGGCATTCTGATTTGAACTGCTTAAACAACTCTGCTTGTATGCAAAACAAAAAACACTTCACCATAGTCATTATTAGTGGCAAGACCCTCAGAATTAACAGGAGTCAAGAGCTGAAGCTCTCATAAAACAGCAGCAGCTGTTGCAATAAAGCAGGCTGGAGTCCACATAGGTTCACCAGGATGTCACGAAACCAATTAAATAGCTTGTAGCACTGTGCCACCCTTACATTGTCTTTTCAGAAAAGCATACTTTAAAAACATGCAAAGGACGGTTTCTGGCAATCTTAAGAGAATTGCTGTTTTCTCAGAAGTTCACCTGGAGACCTTTCTAAAGCTTTGTAATAGTTTTTCATGGCCACTGAAGAATGGCGTGCTAGACAAAGATCTAAACTTCTGTTTAGACATGTTCCTAGCTATACAGAGCTTGCTGGATAATGCCCATACCGGGTCTGCCTGCAAAGAAGCTGTGTATTTGATCTCTATAATGCAACCTTTAGCAAATGTAATCATAATACAATATCAAAGTATAACTATTAAAATGTTTGAATAATTCAGGCACACATGCCCTTCAATAATTTTTTCAGCTGTGTGTGGCAGATTTTTTGCTTTCACTGACCAACGAGTTGCAAGAAAAGCCTATGCAATACGGATTTCCTGGATTACAGACTCAAATCTCATGTTCTTTATTTAAATTGTACGAAGTAAACCAAACTGAATAAAACCAGAAAAATCTGTCAATAGCAGTATTAAGTAGAGTCATTCCTTCTCTGTGGTTTTCTGCCCTTCCTTCCCAGGAGCGGATGTCAGTGCCTGTGCTTTTCCTGCTGCTTTTTTTTTTTTTTTTTTGCCTTGGAGCAGGAAGCAATAAGAAATCATGCATCTATTCACAGTGTGATTTTCTTACTTCTGAGCAAGGGAGATCGGGTGGACATAGATTAACCAATTTGTTTCCATGATACCCATTCCTTTCTTCAAGGATGCAACCAAACAGCTAGATTCTGCAGTTTCCTCCAAAACTACAGCACTTCACATTGAGTAAGTGGCCTAAGGGTGGGGATCTTCATGAGTACTCTGGCTGGTCAACAGCAGGCCCAGCTGCTACAACTGTCACTTAGGTACAAGCAGCAAGAGCGACGGAAAAGGGATATTTGCTGTGTCCGGAATCAAAGCCATCAGGACTAACTGCAGAGATCACCTATAAAGTGCACTATTAAATGTCAAGAGGTCTACTAGGAACACTGCTTGTGACCGTGTGTCAGATGACACGTTCCATATATATAGTGTGTGTGTGAGTACTCTATTTCAACTATAAGTTTTGAGTTTCATATTTTCAAAATCCAGCAACTTTGAACAGCTAGATGACAATCTGTTATGGGAACACTTGTATATGTTCTTTGGTTTGAGTTGGAAGGGACCTTTAAAGGCCATCTAGTCAAACCTCCTTGTAAAAGACCGATTCTTTTTGGCTGCCATGAACCACTCATTTTTGACTGCAGCAGAGGCAATGTCCTTTAACTTTATATCTCACTCTGACAAGCAGCCCAGCTGTGCTTGCTGCCCAGAGAGGTCATGCTGCAGTCTTGCTGGTAGGAAGAGCAGGGGCAGGACAATACCTTGGACTCATCTCGGTCCCTAGAGGGCCCCCCAGACTCAGTTCCAGAATTTCCCTAGAAGCAGCGCTGTGCAGGCCCACCAACGATTATAAATAATAGTCTGCAAGAGAGGCCATTTGTAGCAGCACACCTGGCATCCTGGGAAAGAGAAGACGAGCACAGGGGATGTCCTTGCACTTTTCTCTCTCTCTTTCCTCCCTTTCTCTTTTTCTTTTCCCTTATCACAGATTTAGCAAGCCAATGGCAATCTTATCCCTAAGAATGCCTGTACAAATAAATTCCTTTTTGGACCAATCATTTGGCATCTTTTTGCCTTCATTTAGCCTGGTGGGTGCTGATCCCATCAATTTTGCCGGGTAACCCAGGATCTTACCTCAGCAACCGTGGACTGTCCAGGCTGGGTCATGATACCGCCTGCAGTGAGCAGGGACATCTTCAACTAGATCAGGTTGATCAGAGGTCTGTCCACCCTGACCTTGAATGGTTCCACGATGAGGCTTCTGCCAGTTCTCTGGGCAACATGTTCCAATTTTTCACCACCCTCATAAAAAGATTAGTCTAAGCCTACCCTCTTTAGTTTAAAGCCATTACCCCTTGTCCTATCACAACAGGTCCTGCTAAAAAGTTTACCATCATCTTTTGATAAGCCCCATTTAAGTACTGAAAGACCACGATAGTTTCCCTGGACCTTGCTCTTCTGCAGGCTGAACAACCTCAACTCTCTCAGCCTTTCTTCACAGGAGGGGTGTTCCATGCCTCTTGATAATTTTTGTGGCCCTCGTCTAGACCCGCTCCACCAGATCTGTTTCTTTCATGTGCTGAGGGCTCCAGAACTGGACACGGTACTCCAGGTGGGCTCTTACTAGAGCAGAGTAGAGGGGCAGAGGAACCTCCCTCAACCTGCTGGCCATGCTCCTTTTGATGTGGTGCAGGATACAGTTGATCTGGGCTGCAAGTGCACATTGTGTGTTTATGCCCAGCTTCTCATCCACCAGTACCCCCCGATCCTTCTCCTCAGGGCTGCTCTCAATCCTTTCATCCCTCAGCCTGTATTGATACCAGGGGTTACCCTCAATCCAGGTGAAGGACCTTGTACTTGGCCTTGTTAAACATCATAAGGTTCACACAGGCCCACTTCTCAAGCTTGTCCATGTCCCTCTGGGTGACACACCATGCCTCAAGGCTTTTCAACCTCACCATTCAGTTTGGTATAATCTGCAAACTTGCTGAGGGTGCACTCGATCCCGGTGTCCATGTCATTGATGAAGATATAGACTTTCCTTTTCTGGCTGACATACATGACCATATGATACATACATTTAATCGGGATTACTAATCTGTGTTTATCTCTGAAAATTTTAACTGGCTGCAAATGAGTCTTCAAATGCTAGATCCAGCCCAAACCGCTCTTTTACCTTCCATTATTTTTATTAAGTTTTTCTACTCAGCGTTTTGCTGAGCAGAGCTAGAGTACCTTATCTTGTATGATTAGTTCTGCTTCTAATAACCAAGCCTGAAAGTTGCTGAACTCAATGCATTAATGAGCAATCATACACTTTTTCTCAGGACTAACACACATATGTGCATCCATTGGACCTGCAGGATTAATTCTGTTTTTTGGTTGTACTTCAGGAAAAATATATTTCCAGGAGCAGCAATAAATAAGGAAATGTAGTCTAGTACCTATTACAAACATTTTGCCTGGTATACACCACTGACTTGAAGAAATAAAACTACTCAAAATGCAGCAAAACCTGTCTTTACAAGGCAAGATTTAAAAAAAGAATATGTTTTTGCCTAATCTATTCAAACCTACTCTAGACATCGTAGAATTGAACTATTACTGCACTATCTACCCTTAGATACATTATGCAAAAAAGCACTGCTCCGCCTTTTTCTCATTAAAAATGGTTTGTTTTACACTGTGGGGATGTGCGCGGCTCTCCTAGAAACACCATGGTCTCCACGGCTTGTGAAAGGTTTCAGGTAAGTGTTTTTCTATTCATACATTTTCTGTGTGAAAGCTTACAAGGATCCTGTATGCTATAATTTTTAGAGTCAGTTTTGCTGGTACAAAGAGTTTTAGACCAGAAAGAGAAGAGCCCTGTCAGGTTGCCATATGTCGGATGGATCCTGGGGCAGAGTCAGAATAAGTCTTGATTCTGGCAAGGTATAAACTCATTTTTGGGTTGTATTTCCATGCTCTTCACCATTTTATCAGCAGAACTTGTATTGATTCAGGTTTGCATAGCAACCTCCCCAATGTTAATCCCTGCTGGTAAAAGCCAGGCCAAAGTGGAAAAGGTACCCCTGAAAGAAGAGAGTCTTTTATGTTTCTGTTACAATGATCCGTTACACAAACATTCAAGGTTAGAATGAAGAGCATTAGGGAAAAAAAAAAGAAGAGAAACAAACCCCCAAAACACATGGCAGAATTTCTGTCCATTTTTACAGATTATGACAGGAAATCCCTGCGGATTTTTCCCCTCTCAAGATTCTTTTCACATTTCATCTCTCTTGATCAGAAAGATCAAGTAGCAGAGAGCAATTTCTTTCTTATGAAGCAGTTTATAATAGGCCACATCTCTGCAGCTGTAGACACAGTACTCGTGCTGACGTCAATGGAAGTACTAACTGTGAATATGTGACAGTATCTGTCACCCACTTTGACACTCTTTTTGAGACTGAAAACTTAACAGGGCACTGAGTCTAGACTAAACTATAGAGCAATTATACCAAAATGGTCCTTTTGCCATCTGAGGTATCCTACATAAACAGGTGTTGTCCCACCTGCCTGGTGAAACAAATACAGTTCTAATTGTCCTGTCTGCAGAGACAACATAACACAAAATGCAAGATGGGTAACTGCTGGGTTTTACAACTCCCCCTTGTTTTCTGTGATGAGACCAGAACATTTAATAAAGGCACTGTTCGCATATGGTAGATTCATATTCTACCATTTACCAAACACAGTTACAGCAGTCAATAAAAATGTCTTTATATATATACATATACATAATATACATATATATATATAAAGATGCAGGATTTTTCACACAGTACCGAAGAATTTATAAACCTAAGATACTGCTTTGACTCCCCCTACACGGACAAACTTGCTTTGGATGTTGCTCATCCTGCCACCTTGTTCTAGTTAGTTTTATTTTTTAGATTGTTTTTCCCCTATTGGAATAAAAATAAAAGCATGCAGAAATGGTATGAAAAAAAATCTGTCATTGATTACGTGGGAAAGAGGAGCAAGAACTAGTCTTGTACAACAGAGACTGAAAGTATCTCACAGTTATTTCATATTTCTATAGATACAAAGCTCCCTGAAGCCTTGAGTTATATTTTGTATATACTACAATTTTCAAATTTTTTTTGGATCAAAATGCTTTTGATTTACTGATAGCAGTCATTACATTACACTGTAATGTATCACTGAAGCCAAATATTACAGTCCATGTGAATTATGACTAGAGTTTCACTTGAGTGATATATGAAAGAGGGTTGCAGAATCCGATATAGAAGTAATTGCTTATTTGCTATAATTTTTATAACAAAGAACGATTTATGCTCAGACACACTGGAACAAATCTGAATTGTATTAACTCTCTTAGGTATACTCTGAGACCACCTTTATCTCATACAAAATCCGTTGTCCTAGGATACAACAGCATTTTTAAATAGCAATGGCACTAACAATTGCAAACAACTTCACAGCTGTGTTTGTCTGAACTGTTTGAATAGTTCTGTTCAGTGAGACCTGCAGATCTGGCAGCCTAAGTGGCCTTGGAGTGTCATCTTGTCACAAAACCTTTTTTTTTTCCCTAGAATTTAGGACAAGCTCTAGTATTTATTACAGTAGCTCCATTTTTAGAATAGATAAATGCGAATCAGTCCTCTATTTCTAGTTGTTTGTATAATTTGATTACAAATCAAATGTGATTTACTCTATTAATCCTGCAGTAATAGCACTGTTAGGAATTAATTGTGCAGGATATTCATTTCAATGCAGTAATAAAAGACTTGAAATGTATTTCATGGCATGCACAAGAGGTTGTGGGTTGTGGGGTGATGGTGGAAGGAGGCCTAGTTCTCACTTATTTTATCAGCTGCAATTGTTACATCTTTTCAAAGTAAACTTAAAATAATGACATTTTAATTTAGTGGCCAGCTAAGGGTAAGAAAAACTTTGGGGCATTTCTATTTCCGGTTGATCTTATAAAGCAGACCATTCAATTTGAAACACAACTTCCTGATCTTGGATAATCTGACCTTCAGAAATTGTTAAAAATACAATACAATAGAGTACAGTACAGGACAACACAACGCAACACAGTGCACAATACAATAGAGCACAGCGCATACTGTTTCTAAAAGAAAGTGCATATAATTTCTGAAGATTTCAATTACAAAAAAGACTCTACAAGACACTAGAATTTCTGGAATAAAACCCTCACACAGAAAAACACATGTATTTCTTAGTCTTCTTTCCTTCTTGTGCAGATGAAACTATTCACTGAATTTAACCCAAGCTTCAGTATCATTTAGCTTCCACAGAAGCCAACTCCCTAAGCAGAAGTTTCTAAAGACAGAAGAAAATTCTTCTGGCTCCAGTGTAGAACACCATCAAGCCATTTAACAAGTGCATTGACCCTTCTCAGGGCTATATTATGAGAGCACGTGCAGTAGAATAGAGTATACAAAGCAGAAGAAAACAGGGAATTGGGACAGAGACTAATTCTACAGCTAATTTAGCATAATGAAGATGGGAAGAAAAGAAATATGAAAGAAAATAAAATGAGCAAGGTATTATAGTGAACTATTTTAGATGTTAATCAAACTAGACTAGTAAACATGAGATGAAACCCAGGCTCTACTTCATAAAAGGAAAACTAAAAGCAGCATCCAAAGAACAGAAATGATACAAATTGTGACATTGAATTTCCCTGAAATGTTTCCCTAGAACGTCCAAACTATTATGCAAAGTCATCATCCACATAGTTTTACTTCTTATTATTCTGTTAGGGCTAATACAAATAATTACATTTATGATGGAGCTATTGGTCTAGGAGCGTCCATTACAGACCATTAGAAGTTCCACATAAGCAGAAGCTTCTTTCTCTCAGACAGCAACAGGAGTATTCGGACATCTTGCTGAAGTGGGTTATTCATTTAGAAGTGGTTCTCCGACAAATGTATGCCGAGACCTCAAGATGAAAAGGTCGGTGGATGAATGCTTTAAATTTATTTGATTTCTGCTATTTAGGGGAACTTTGATAATGCAGAACACTGAAGAGTCTAATAACATAACATATAAGCAATGTTTTCCATCTGCTACTTAAGGCTCAATTATTAAAGTGACTATACTGCATCTTCTAACTGGAATGATGTAGAAATTATTTCCAATACATTCACTTCTGTGTTTTATGCTAGTTATTGAACTTAATTTTGCAACATTTCATATAAATGTTTGTTTTCCTTGTCAATGACCTGTCCTTCTCCAATCCAAAAATATAGAAAACTTAAGAGGATCACATCTTTGAAATATTTTCATTTCATTTTGATCGCTATCCAAATATTAATGCAATTTAAGATTATGCCAAGACTGACTTCCACTTTGAAATGAACACATGGCTTCAGAAAAACATTACTGAGCACCCAGAGGGTACATGAGGCATGAAGAACGAACAAAAAAATGGAGTCCGTTTTATACAAGGCTCTATGAAAAGGAAATAGGAAAAGTTGGTGAGATGGAATATTCTCCTTGGCTTTCTTTCATTCAAACATTTTCACTGTTGTAATGGGAGCTTTGCTGAAAATCTGTCCTACCAATGTCCCTACCCTGCTCTTAGTCCCAGAGAAGGGCTATGGCCCCTTTTAGGTTATCAAAGATTTGCAGTTCAGCTTCACAAAAGAAACAGTAAGCATTCTGCACCTGGCAGGATTACATGGTTACTTTGCCTGAAACTGACCTTGCGAATTTATCTTGTTTGAAAAACATGGTGGGGTGCAGAGGGAAAGCTCAGTAGCTCTTTTGAGCAGTCAGAATACAAAACTTAGGGGTCATCTGTGGAAGGGAGAAACTTCTGAACAGCAAGGCTTCAATCTTCCAAGCACAATAACTGAATTTGTTTCAATACACAGTTTTACAGATGACGCCTATCTGCCTTGTGATCTCACTGCAGAGGGGTCTTGTGTCAAAAATCAAACCCACCAAATATATTTGCATAAATCTATATAAATCCTCTCTTAGGCAATGTTAGTTCAGCCAAAGCTGCGAGGGTACACCGCATTCATGAGGCAGTGTGGAAGGATGCTGGTGAAACTGAAGACAAGCTGCTTTGTGTGCAGCAGAACAAGTAACGCCTGCTCTTGTACAGTGGTCATGCTTTCTCTTTCAGACTTGCTTCCTTCCCTTCAATGTAATGCATATCCTACATCCCCTTTAGTATCTTAATCACGGAATTGACAACATGCAGATAATCTGGAGCTACCCACAGGAAAGATTACAGCTGGCAAATTAGCCCACAAAACCACACAAGAAATAGATGAGTTCTGCTGCTCTTCCTGACGCTGGGAGCACAAATCTCCAAGGCATCCATTTTTAAGAATTTTCCATAAATTTAATTTTCTGTAATTTGAAGGACATTAACAAACTGGTTCAAACCATTATCAGTAGAGGACTGATAGGTAAAATCATTTATTGCATAACTGACTTGCTATGTTTTGATAAATGTTATTCCTTGATAGATTAAGATAGAGCTGCAAATAAGCCCTTTGGCCAAGACAGGGTAAATATAGCAGTGCATCAAGACACCATTAGTCTGTAGGAGTAAGATTGCTAGCTAGAATAAACTTGTGATGTCCCATAGGACCCGAACAACGTAACGAAGTTGGTTTGTGAACATGACTGTCCTCTTCTTACTGCATTATGTCGGAGATACTGTCTTCATGTGCCAGAGTACTGTAATTCAGCTGTATCTTCCTTCAGACACAGTATTGCTTCAAGGTGTACATATTTCCTTTAAAATGAAGCATTGTAGTCAATCTGTAATTCTATGCTGCAGTGTAAGGGTGTGCCTCTGGTAATTATACATTAAACATCCAGAAATAAAAAAGAAAAAAAAGCACAAACTTGAAAATTATTCTTTTCCTTAGGTAAATATAGGAACCTCAGATATTAAGCAACAGAAAAAGGGAGCAACAAGTGAGTTTTGCCCTAGAATACACGCTGATGAGCCTTATCTTTGTAGACAAAGGCACAACTCACTAAGATATGTAGCAGACAACAGTCAGAGCACTGGAAAACCCTGCTCAGTACATTCTACTGCATCTGAACAACTATTATCTGCAACCAATATTAAAAATTCCCGTGCTGCAATAAAATGCTGTTTAATTAATCACTTAATCAGGACTAGCAATGTTAGGAAACACTGTAACCATATATAACCTTGTGGGTCATCAAAGAGTGTTTGTGTTCAATAAAATAATAAAAAGATTTAGCAAGTTGCCGTCATGCCTCAGGCACATCCTTTCCACACATTCATCATGTATCATGCAGCTCCATTCCCTAGCAACACCAAGGATTATTATTAGCAGCTTAAGTCCCAAGGTTATTAGTGAGCTATGAACTTGCAATACTGGGAAAATAAAATAATTTTATTGCTCTCATTCACCAGCTGTTGTTTTAATCATAATATGTTTTCTCATTAGAAATCATTACATTAATTCCGTATATGATCAGAATCTGCAAAGCCTGTTGCACATTGCCTTAAAATAATCCCCAAACAGACAGCTTCTTATAAACCTGAAAGCACTCTGAGAGAATGTGTTGAAGACTTCCTTGAGGAAAGAATATAAAGGAATATCTGTACGCACTAGGGTTTTACCTTAAGGCAGAAACAGAGCCTGTGAAAAAGAAAAAATAGTCTGAGCAATAGAAGTGGGCTGTGTGTTAAAACCAGCTTTGTGCAACTACAGGTGGAAGGCAGGCAGACTACATAAGTTTTGGCTTTAACCACCAGGTTCTGAGCTCCTAGCACAGTGAAGCTTTCCCCCTCCCCTGTTCCCTCCAGCACAGTGGTGCCTCAGCTTTATTCTCAGAAGTGCTTGTCATTGGGCTGGCACTTGCTATGTGGGACCCAGGTGTTTGCTAGGAAGTTTTCAGAAGTTCATGAACAGTATTAAAAAATGTGAAAGCATTGCTGTGGAATAAAGTCCTCTAGTTCCTGGAAACACAGCTGAGGACTGCACCCATTTGCTCCACAAGTAAACTACAGTAAAGGAAGACCTTCAGCATTGTTGCATTCAATGTTTTGCTGGATCGGCTACAAGCCAGGTCCCTCCTTCTAGATGAAACTTCTGCTTCATCTTGTTTTGTTCTTTGCCCTCCTAATTAAGCTGCTTCTGATCTTACACAAAAGACTTTTGAATCAGTTTGCAGGGGCTCATGTTTAGGAAGAACTGGTTTTGCTGAGAAATTGCTTTTCCTGCCCTTCAAGACTTGCTCCCAGAGCATTGCTCTTGATGGATATGGCTGCTGCACACAGCATGGGATGAACCAAGGAGGCATCATTCATTTAGACTGCAGATTCAGACACACAGGATGTCCAAAATTTCTCCTTTCAAGCTGTTGGGTGCCACAGCTCTACTTGTGCAGCATTGCTCTCTGCTATGATGCCTATTAGACGTCCTTTCCCCCACAACAGAGCTGCTAACTCACATCTTAACAGGGAAAACTGAATCACTTTCTAAACAAAGAGTAATGGAAAACATCAGGACATTTCCTAACAGGGAGGATGCCAGTGTTCAGAAGCCATGCAGTTAGCGTTTCTCTTTAATATTGCAAGACAACTGCTACTGAGCAGAGCCTGGATTGGTTTCAAGGGGAAACTTACCATGAACGGGAAGGCAAGCCTACAGTCTCATCTTTTCCTAATTCCACTTCCAGACAATACGCACAGCTCCCAGTTCATTCCATCTAATAGGAGGATTGTGGGTCACAATGAATATTTTTCTTTTTCAGTGAACGCGGAAGCTATTGAGACTTTGAAGGCCTTGTGTGACTCCCCCTCCTGTTGGTCAGCCTTCACAAGGAAGCACCGTGGCATCCTCCCGAAGCTCTGAATCATGAGACAAATAAGGGCTCCTCCAAGTCACAGGTCAGGCAGGTAAAGAAGGTAACCTTGACTCAGCACATTTGGGTACCATTTTACCTTGAGTGATCAGTGAGTGCATAATGAGTCTCAGTCCCACCATCCCACTCCCTGGGCATGACCCTGTTCCAGTGACAAAGTGGGACAGTAACTGGCAGACTGGTTTATGGCCAAATTCACACAAACTCCCACTTGTTGGCATGGATCGAGTAGTTGAAATACCACATTACAGCACTGCCAGATCCCTCCCTGCCAATACAACCTCACCAAATGGTACCAATGGTGTTTGTTTGCACATAGAGACATTCTGAATCTTATCAGCCCAAACCACAGTGTTTCTCACTACGAACCCTTCCTTTCCACTCCTGGCATTTAACACTTATGTCTTATCCTCTTGAGGTAATAAAAGTATTAATTGAGCAGAAATGTCTTTGGTTTTGCAGCTTTTCTTTCTGAGGATTGAATTCAGAGCCTGCAGAGTGTGGTTCAGTGTCAATCCCTCAACACAAACTACAGGATTATAAATTCCCCTGCAAAAGGTGGATGGTTGTCCACTGGGACCAGGGCATTTTCTAGGGCCAGGACAAGGAGGTGGTCTTAGTGCAATTTGGGCTGATTCTGTTTGTAAGTAGTCTGAAAAAGAAGGTTCTGGCTCACCCTCAACATCAGTCCCATCCTCATGTCCCTCCCTTCCTGTCCCCGAGCTTTAAGCAGAAATCTTCTGGGGATGTTTCTAAATTAGCTCGCCAGTCGTTGTCCTCCTATTCAGCATGCAGCAGCAACTTTCCAATTAGCAGCTATTCTTTCACTGTAGTCTACACTCTAAGACTCATTATTCTAAATTTATCTACAAATTGAACAGCCTTCTTTCCATCTGTAATCAGGCCAGGTACAGGCATGTTCTAAATCCTTCCTCATCTGACTACATTTACGCTCATTAATTTTCTTCCTAGTGCTGTTACTTCGGCATCACAGTACTGGGTGTTGCTGACTACTGACACAAACAACTTCAGCTGAACAACTCAACTCCTGTATGTCTAGTGTTTAATATCAGTAAAATAGGCACATTTATGTTCACACCTATTTGTAAAGTTGAGCCCAGTTCATAAAAGAATTGTGTACCACTATCTAAGAACATCTGCAGACAGGATTAGAAAACCTCTAATCTAACTTCAGTTATTAATTCCTTTTTTATCCTCATTTTTCCTAGTTGGAATGTGACAAATTTCTGTCTGAGGCTGCAATTAAGAAACATGAGCACTAGATAGTTAAGACGAGAATTAAAGACAAAGGAAGAAAATACACCTTCTCCTAAACAGGAGATTATTGAAACTACAAAAAAAATCCAAACGTATGCCAATACAAAATATGATACATGGTTTAAAATCTGAAAAGAGGCAGGGACAGACACACAGTGTAGTAAACTTCTTCAGTATGTGAAGAAAATTCATTTTAGTTTGTGAGATTTAAAGAGACAAAACGGAGACAAGAAGAAAAAGGATAAACACTTTCATTTCTGAGATACGCAGAATCCAGGCCTACAGCAAACCTGTCTTCCTCTTACTTAGTCGACTTTTCTTTCTGCTTTATACACCTTCCACCCCCCCCCCTTGCGAGCAGTTTGCAACTCCCCTCCTGTCCCCTCCACTTCTTGCATTGCTGCATTAGAGCCCTGTGTGAGCAGAGCCATGTGGGCACAGACAGACCTTTCATCCACAACTACATTGTCTTCAGACACATCTTTCCCTTGTGGCATCTTCATACTTCTCTTGCTATGTAAACAGCAAAGGTGTACAAAAATCCAAATGCAGTGATGAAATGCAGCATGAGCTCCACAGCTACTCCAGAGATTCTGCCAGTTAACAACAGATTGAGGCTTCATCTTACTTCGCTAAACATTTTTCTCACCATCCTACCCAGTTTAAGATCCAAATTTTGGATCCAGATCTAATATTCAGCAAAGCCCCATCATCTGCAATTTTCTCAGAAAGTCACTCCACAAAAAGAGGATGGGTCCCTGCCGTTTTCTCTGCCCAGTACCCCCTGGGCTAGAGCATCTGGCCACCTGCAAAAGGGAATCAAATTGAGCCCTTTCAGGCTGTGATAATTCAATTTCACCAGAAGATGAAGAGAGCAAGCAGGAAAAAAACTTTGCCCCTACACAATTCTCAAAACACTGAAACCCATTATGAAGGTCTAACTTTTCTTTCTGAAAACTAAATAACAAGTACAGACAGTGTAGCACTGAGGTTTCTTCAGGCTGAAAATTTTTACATAATGTTTCCTTCAATCTTTGTAGACTTCAAATTGAACACTTGTTTATGTTTCCTGCGAAATACCATTATTTTAAGTGTCTTAAAATGCTTGTTCCAGTTTTCACACTAAAATTTTCCACCTCTTATACTCTGAGACATGTAATCTCTTACAGTTTTATCTTCACACTAACCAATTCAGGAGCAATCTGTGGATATCCTAATCTTTCTCTTTCTAACACCATAATCTCCTGATCTTTAATAGGGGGGGGGGGGGGGGGAAAAAAAGAGAAAAATTTGCAAAGCTGTTCTGTGCCTCCTGTTCATGTTAGCAGTTGCTAAGTCACTTTGCAAAATTATTAAGCAGCCAAGCTTTCTGCTCCATTTGATGTTTTCTTTTAGTTGTGCTCCCTCTGTTAAACTTCCTCTGTTGCTTCATTATGCATAATTTCTTTCTTCAATTCCTAGATTAGTTTCACAGTTCTTTATTACTCCTTGGCATAGCTCGCAACACTCCTCAGTGCCACATTTACAACTGGCGTATGATGCTTTATTGAGATAGAGCAGTGTAATGTGAATGCAGAAGACACATTTTCCAACACTTTCTAAGACTTTTTTGTTTTGTTTTGTAAAGAAGAGCAGATTAGAGGGAGTTCAATTTTACTAGATGGGACACTTACACAGAGCAACCTTATCTAACATCAAAGTGAGCCCTTCTCAGAGAACAAAGATAGACTGCATGATCTCTAGAGGTCCCTTTGAACCTACAATTTTCAATGACTAATTCCGGTCTTCCTCTTGCCCAGTTCTGTTCAACTTACTTCTTCCTTGGATCCTTCTCCTGCCTTGCCACCCAGATTTTCTTTCACCACAGGCAGTATCAAGTCCTTCTTAATAAGTGCCTATGCTCACATATTGGAAAAGGGCTACACCCACAATACAGCAATTCATGTCCAAATCTTCCCTGCCTACAAACTCACTCTATTCTCTCATGATCCAGAGAAGTGCTTTAAATATCTGCCATAGCCTACTTGGTGCCTAGCTTTTGAGTTCTTGCTGCACTTTTACTTTCACAAACTACACAGCAGGACTGAGATCTACCTTCTCCAAGGTAAGAGCTCTCACTATCAAATTGCGCATCATGTTCTCATCCTCTGGTTTTCTCTTCATCTTCTTCTAGGTGAATATCTGACTACATCACTGTGCCACGTAATGTACTGGAGGGAAAAAGATTGTGCTGTCACCTTTCCTTTGTTTTTAATTATGAGTTACTGTAATTATGGGGTTTGAACAGTGCACGCATACACACAGACTGCAGTCTTTGTTTTAAAGGGGAAAAGAAAAGTGAAGAACAACAGCACCTTCCCTTCCTTACTTGTTTTCCTCCTAGTTGTTCAGATGTAGCCTGAAACTAATTTTCACAGCCCTAGCAGAGTATATGCTGATCATTTCCCTTTTGTGGTTCCAAGCTAGTGAAACAACACCGATATCTATTTTTAAACCTCATTAATAGCACAAAGGATAACACTTGGATTATTTGCTACTTAGAAACTTGTTATAAATAATAACCTACTTCTGTGTCCAGTCAAACAGGAAAAGCTGTGGCTGGTGCAGAGAGGCCACAATTTTTACATCAATGAGAAAATGCCACATAGCATAGGAATAATTGCTTGTCCCAGAGTGCATCCTCAGGGCCACTTCTAAGGAGAGGCAGAAGGTCACACACTTAAATATTTCTCTCCTGCTTATTAGTCCAAGTACAAATAATAGAGCCTGTGGGGCAATGAAGGAGATCCTGCAAGCTTGTGGCTTCTGCTGAATCATGTAATTCAAAACTTTCACCAGTCCAAGAGGAGCTCATAAGAAGGCAAGAGTCACCTCCCCCCATCTCTGCAGATCCCACCCAACACTTCTCAAGAACTTGGAGTAAGGGCCGTGTCACCCAATGTGCAGGTGTAAGGATGCAGGACAACAGTTTCTGTTACAACCTTAGGACACCACTGCCAGAGGAATGGGTGACAACTGAGGTCATGGTGGGAAACACAACTATAGGCTGAAAGAAAACATGTCTGAAATAAGTATTAAATACTTCTTTTTTTTGGTTGATTGATTTCTTCAGTCCAAGCAACCAAGTGAAGACTTTGAATGACTGTGTGAGAGCATAACTGGGAAGTTAATGAGTGAGCAGGGTAGTATTACCATACCCCAAAGTAAATGTTGTCTCTGCACTATGAAAGAAGCTAAAAACGATACCTGCCAACTATGGAACTTTTGCTCTTTGAAGGAATAAGAGATTAAACAACTGCATGAAACACCAGAAGAGATAAGTAATTATTCAGTGAGGCATCTAAACCAGATTAATTATAGTTTGCAAACAGAATTCTTGATAGGAATGTTTCTGTAATTTGGCAGTAGGAAGGAAAAGTCTTCATGTTCTAGGTAATGAACACAAAAAGAATAATAACAAATACATAAGAAAACTCACTACCACCACCACAACAAAACAATAAAGACAAACAAGCAAACAACAACCCCAAAAATCCTCACACTGCAATAACCATTACTTCACGACGAGAATCCAAGAACTATTTAGCGGTGTCCTCTTATTCTCCTCTAAGCCAGGAAATCCAACTCACAGAGGTACCCTAAAATATTTTCTTAGCAGAATAATGAGTTTTATTCTTGTCCTTAAAATAGTGCAACAAAATAAATCAACAACTAAGTGAAGTCTGTTACAGAAAAATTAAATCCAGAAACTATGAAGGGGAGAACCTTCTGCAAAGTCAAGGAGACACGAAGGATATGAGTCCCTTCATCTTCCTTTGCATAAGGTATAGAGAGATGTAAAAGAAACTGAATTCTCTTCTGTTGGAGAGAAACCCCCTGTACCATATCTCTGTCCAGAGTTATAGAGATTACTTGGAGACAATTACACTAATCTTAATTGCTGTGACTGACAATTGCAGTAACAGAAGCCCTACATCACCGTGTATTTTGTTAAAGATATTATACACTTCAAGAGCAAAATTACCAAGATCCTGTTCTATCAAAACTAAGCATCCAGAGTTTTCATGAGATTTTTTGTCTTATATAGGTAACATCAAAATACATCATACCTTCTTTCAGAATGAGCTCAACATTTTCCTTCTTATGAAAACAAATATTAAGTTCAAGAAGCACCCCAATTTACTGTCATTTTAATTCACACACTCCAAATGACCGTCAGCAACTTTTTTTTCTGACAGCATTATATCCCACAATATGAATATATTAAATCTAATGCAATTTTAACACTTTTACTTATAGGTATCTAAAATTTGCTTTGACTAATTAAAAAACCCTTCCTATGCTCAATGTCCAGACAAAATTAAGCTTTTCAGTTCTCCAAGCCTAGTTTCAGGTGACTAATGGTCAGCCTATCTTCCGCTGTGATGCTTTCAGAATGGTTTAGATCTGATTCTACAGACATATCAAGCCCTACTTAAACAGAATCACATTTAGTTTTAAACTCTCCTTTATGAGTGAGCACTCTCCTTTATGAGTGAGCACCACTTTATGAGTAGGCCCAGGTTATGGAATCTCATACTGCAGTCATGCATGTTCGCCTAAGGGCTTCCTCTTGTGCTTTCAAGCACTAAAGCGTAGCTGGTCACCACCTTCACTTCATGGAAACTACCAAACTCAACACAGTAGGTCTTCACTTACCTCTAAGAACAGTGGAAGTCCTCTAGCACTTCCATTCCCAAGCAAAGAAAGGACTTGTAGCAGGGAACCAAACCAGGGAAAAGCAGCAGAAACAATCCCCAAGCAATTAGTAAGAACAAGACCCATCTGATACTTTCCATCCTCTGCTGATTGGATATTTATTTCCTTGCTATCTGGCTCCTTTTGGTGTACTCCCTTATAACAATATTACTCTCCCTGCCCTTCCTTTCTTCTTACTCTCTGATAGAAAATCCTCAAAGTTTTACCCTGAAATTAGGAAAAAAAATCTCTGAAGGCCCAGTTAAATCCTCCTTTTTCAAGGGAAGAGAAAAGATAAGTGGTCATCAGAAGAACAAGCTCACTACTGCTGCAGTCCCACTGATTGGTTTGCCCGCAAAGTATGCATGATTTTCTATCCTTTCTTTTTCGAGTCTTCACTCTTTTGTAGAATAATAATTTCTAGCTGTTCTGTACTTGCAGAATTTTTAGCATACATGGGTTTTGTTCCTGTTTGGTTCTTAATTCCATCATTATAAGAATAAAAAATGAACATTCGAAAATATTAAAGTAACACTTAGACAGAAGCCTGAATATTAGGAAACAAAAATAGTTGGCTTAAACTGTTTCAAAGACTGATTTTCTTACCCAGCAGACAAGCAGTGAAAATCTAGGCTTTTCAGTTCAGTTTTGGGTTTGCGAATTGCCAGTGTTCTTGAGAGCAGTTTGGAAGATACCCGGAATTTAATACGTCTGTACTTGGAAGGATGAATTAAGTAAGCCCAGTATTTCTTTTGAGGGCTGACGTCACTTAACAATCTTCCCTTATAAATGAAAACTATTAAAATGTTTTGATTTTGAAAAAAGAAAGAACACATGTTAAAGGGCATGCTGTTGTGTCTAATTAATAGATCAAGAGAATTAATAGTTCTTTACCTTTTTGGAGTTTCAACAAACAAACTCCAAAGAAATATCAAGCATTCCGTAGTTTGAGTTTTAGATTTATTTCAAACAGATTTTTCTCTGTTTTGTCTTAGAAGAAGACTTTTTTTCTTTCTGCTTAGGGGTCTTTAGAGAAAGCCAGCTATTATAATTGAATATTTTGCATCTTCTCTTCTAGTTAAAAAACTGTTAGTCCAAATGAACTTTTTTTTGCAGAAATTCTTGACCTCCTTTGGTACTCCTACAATTCTCTTAGGTAGAAAAATCGTTGCTATTTTTAAAATACTCCAGACTTTAACTCTTTTCCAAGCAGATCTCTTTTTATAACATTAAAAATTCCCATATTCATAGTCTATTTTTTCTTCAAGAATTTTCTTATTTCAGCACCTTTTGTATTTGTTCACCATTTCAATTTCATATTAATGGAAATGCACCACATTTTGAAATCCTTATTCAAAGACAATTCATGAAGAAGGTCTCGTCTTGGTTTGATGCCCTGTTTCAGCTGCTTTTTCTGCCTTTCTGTGCCTGTGCAGGAGGGTGGATTTTTACTTTCAGTCTATTCTTCCTACTGACACCAATTAATTGGTCAATTAACTGTGAGGAGGCTCACAGCTTTGTCAGTTAGATTGACACTGAAACAGGGATAATATCAGGTCAAAGGTTTGTTCAGCAGTTGCACTAATATTTTCATTAGTTTTAAAGAAATGGGTTTTTTTAAAAGGAACCTTAGGGCAATTTTAGGAAGAAATGGAAGATCTTCAGAACTCTTGCACCATGGTGTGAGACGTATCTTCAAGCACAAGCTAACAGCTTTGAGGAATACTGCAGACAGTTTAATTGCTGGTCATAGGAGATGAATTTCTTCAGTACTCTCCAACAATCACTTCCAGCTGACAGGTCTAACAGGGATTTGCCTGAGCGCTAACCAGTCAGTATGTATTTAATATGACTTCCGACTACCAGACCGAATAGTTCCAGATAGCATTAGATTATATATTTTTTTGAGGTGCTGTACTCCACATCTTGCTTTCCCAGCCAAACATACTAACAAGAAATAACAATAATAACATCATACAACATTTTGAACACAAGTAATGACTGATAGACCCCACTAGCAAGATCTGTTTGTCTTTGTTATCCTGTGCTGCTGCATTGCCACATTGGTCTCCTGAAGTGTTGATGCTGTGTAGGCAGGAGCTAACAAACACGAATCTTTTGCAATTTTCTTTGAATAAACTGAAAATGATTCCATTAAGGCAATGACAATGAAATATGTAAGTACTACAGGAACAGCTATATTTGGCAATAAATCTACCCTTGATTATATGTTTTTTGTGGGCATTCACTGACTGGAGATCTACTTTGTATTTTTAGAGAAAGTTTCAGTCCAGATAAGGCTTTTCAGTGGTACAAGATTTTAACATGAAGGTATGTCCTTAATCTGCTTAATTTCTGGTATCGAGTACAAATCAGAAATCAACCAGATCCAACTAGTCTGATAAAAGTTCAGTTCTTTCAGTTCTCTATCATTAATTTTTGTTATTAATTAACATCTGATGCCACAGACCCCATCAAAAGCTCTTGCAAGTGTAAGAACAGCCTGTGTGTGAGCATATACTCCAAAGCCATGCTTCAGTTACTAGAGGTATGCTGAAGCTGTGCTTCTGTTGCCAGAATCTCTAGAGAAATATCTTGCTGTTATCAGCACTGCTCTAAGCCACTTTGAGATTGTTTTGTTGTAAAGAAAAAAATTCAAATCCCCCTTTAGGAGACTGTGGCCAAAATAATCTCCTTTGTCGTGTTTTTCAGCACTCCATGAGGCAGAAAATAATCCATTTTAAAAAATTCTTTTTGGGGTACATTTTTTTTCCTAAGCATTTTCTGAAGGGTGAAATGTCGTTGTCTCCTTGAAAAAAGATCAGCAGTTGCTTTGCAATCCTAATCTGGTCCATTTTGGTTATTTTGTTTCCTTTTCTTACAAATAAAATTACATTAAATTAATTCGCAGAGACAGAACTCTTCAAAGATATTCCCATAAGATCTCCGGTTAGATTAAACCAGTACTTCAAATGATAATGAATCTATTTCTGAAAAACAAATGTTTGTCTCTTCCAAATTGTGCCTAGAGTTCCCTTGAGCTTTACAATTCAGTGAGCATTAATGTTACATAGCACAAATGATGGGACTTCTCTGAGAAGACAGGATGCAGCTGCTTATGCTTAATTAAAAGTTATAAGATTTGGTGTGCTGCTTTGATCTCTTGCTTTTTTTGTTTCTCCACATTTGAACAAAGCATCTATCAAAGTCTGAATGCGTGCTGCATGTTTGTCTACGAGAAGGTCATGCATAGGACCCTCTCTGAAGCTTTCAGAAAAAAAGGTGGTTCCCATCAAGGTAGTAACATTGAAAGGTTTAACTGTGTTTATATTAAATTTTTAGATCCATGTTAACAATATAAATGACTTATATATTCAGCTGATTGCAAGCAGATGGCAGCGACATAGTTTGTATACACCACCAAATATATGTGCCGAAAGCCGTAAACCAGGTGTATATACCTCATTTTAGTGAACATCATTTGTGCAAGAAGCCTAAGTTACAATATAACATATGGTATGCATCACCCTACAGAACCCTGATACACACATTAAGACAGGACAAGAGCGAGCCAGAGGCAGTATGAGATGCTGTTGGAATGGATGAGAGTCCACACTATTGCACAACTTATAGCAACAAGTATCTCATTGCTTTTATATCTGCCTGGGGAGAAGCACAGCTCCCAACAGAAGGACGATATTGCTTACTTAGCATCATTTCAGGAAAGGAGGCTGTGCTAGACCAAGCCAGATCAGAACAAAAGCAGAGAAATCTGCAGTACTCCCTCTTCTTTCTGTATTTTGCTAGGATGTGGACTGAACTGGGGGGCAGCGCATCTGAGGTAGCAAAGACTAGAGGGAGGGTGAGATATATGAAATCAGGTAAAGGTAGACTTAGCAAAGCCTCTTTAAAGCCTAAACAGTCTCTTCATCCAATTGTGCATTGTATTGCACAGATGTAGCAGTCTAGAAATAGCTTGGGAGTTTCTGCACTCTCCATTATGCACGCTGGAGAAGCCTTTACTTTAACCTCTGCAGGGTTAAACTGGTGCTTGGCCTATCGCATAGGAAGAAAAGAAATCTGTATGATATCTCTGTATGCTCTGCAGAGCACATAATACTCAGGAAATTTAAATTTGCCTGAGGGTGTCCCTCAACAGCTACTGGGATTAATTTTCGTCATCATCTCAGTCAGGTCCTGGGAACCTCTCTAATAAAAGCAATAACAACATCATAGTACTTCACTCTTTCAACTCAGTGGTTAGATTGTATGTTGCTATTTCAGGCAAATACAGTCCAAAACCAGCCGTGTTTTGAACATGACTTTATGCAGAATGAAGTGTGCAGGGGTTGCCTTGATCAAGTCATTTGGGATGAAGAACATGAAAGAACTCCTTGTAATTTTAGCATGATTTGTCTAACATCTCTCTTTTAAAGATCAAACGTTCATTTAACATAATCTTCAGCCACTATTGTTGCCATGAAATATTTAATGAAAAGAATACTCAGCTCAGTATCTTTTTATCTTTGAGAGTATTTAAATAAGCAATGATAACAGACTAAAGCTTCACCTTCTGTTAATTTTGATCATTAGTGATTTCCTAAGTCACTGCAAACCTTACACAGAAACAGAAAAATTGTCTGAAGAAGGGGCAAAATCTCTTCTGAAAGTATAATTGGAAACATGTGACCATTTTGAGTATCTTGACTTATTGATAGAAACATTTTAACAAAAATTAATCTCTGTGATTCATAGCCTGTTGAAGCCAAAGGAGAAATGCATGCTTACTCTAAAATTTTGATTGGACTCCATTATACCTCAAAAGATTTTTTAGGCTTACATTTTCAAAATTACCCACATGATTAAGGAAGATACATTTTACAGCGCTTTGAAAGTGTTTCTCTTGGCAATGTTTTTTGACTTTAAATCTCTCTGTGTAAGAACAGTTGTCTGACCTGTGCTCTTGATCACAAGTTTGCAGGAGAGACACGCAGAACAGTGTGAGACAAATTCAACTTCATTGCTCCTTTTCCATAGTGGTCCCAGCTTGTTATATCCTCCACAGCTACTGACAGTCTCTGCCTTCCTCTTGGTCCTCTTCTTCCTCTGGTCCAGCCATTGCTGCAGTGGTAGCACAAGTGGAGGCTGTTAGAGTCCCTCCTCTCCCATCCTTTTTTCAGCTTTATCTCCTGTGACAATCCTCTGCCTGTGTGTGCACAGCCCAGGACCCCATGCCCGTTCCCACCCTACTGCAGTGATGCTGCAGCAGTGCTGATCTCTAGCTCCTCACAGCCCCACTGTGCTCAGCTCTGGGCTCCATCAATAAGGGCTTATCCGCGGGCTCATGACCCAGCCCAGCCTTGGCCTGTCCACATCCCCAGGGAGAAGTCCAACACCCAGGGCTTGCCCAGTGCCCTTGGCTGCCCTCTCCAGGCTGGGCTGATAGGACACAGGAGAGTGTCTGGCTGCCAGGACCTGCCGTGCCACCCCAAGGAGCCCACAGTGCTGCTGGCCCCTGGCCCCAGCAGCCGCTAGTTCCCACAGCACCCTGACAAGGAGACTTGTGGGGTCTGTTCCTGATGACCAAGGGTACCTCCCTGGAGGCTGGGCTTTAGCACCTGAGTGTCCCTCTGCAAGTGGCAGGAGGCACCCAGAGCTTTTCTTGGGCAAGGGCTGATGGGTAGCTTTGGTCAGAGCTGGTCTGTGTGCAGAGGAGCTTCAGGCCAAACCTGGAGCTCCAAACCCCATTAAGACTTGTAATGTTAGTCATAAAGAGATGCACAGCCCTTCTAGTGAACAAAATCTTTAGCTTATCACTGCAGCCCTTCAAAAATCTGAGGAATGAGAAGGTACGCTAAGGGAAGCATGGAAGAAAATTTAGTTTAAAACACCATGGCATCAATTCTGTAGGGAATTGTTCTGACATTCCCTGCAGCCAGGATTTCATCCTCACTGTTCTTGCTGAAAAAAAAAAAAAATCATCTTGTAACTACTACTACTAATTTTGATTGAATAATCCTTGCATAGTAACCTCACTGTGTCCCATGTGTTTCCATCCCATGATGCTCACCTGTTCCACGGTGGAGGTATGTTCTGTCCATACCATCAGTCACGGGCATTCAGAAGTAACTTTACACAGTCTTTGTACTTTACTGGAAACTGTTACATAAGAGTTTATCTTTCAAGATTTATATGGCTTAATTTTGAACATTTGCCTCTTAATTTAGATACCAAACAGATTTCTTTTCTCTGTCAGATCAAAAATATTTAGAGTCACAACCTAAGAAGAGGATTTAAGAGTAAAAGAGAAAGCTTAACTGTATATACAGTGGTATTAGTAATATCTACTTCTTAAAGCTCTTAGGATAAAGACAGAAGTCACTCATCATTGGCAGTCATGCCATCAAAGGTGGCATCTAGGTACTGCATGAGCACCATTTGTATTTCTTTGTCAGTGGATAATGACTTCTGGCATTAGAGCTTCATTTCATTATTATGGAATTTGAAAGGCAGTCCTTCTGTTCTCCTGAGAGCAAAACATGACATATAGAAACAGAATTTGTGCTTCTTTTTGTTGCCATCCAGACAAAAATGCAACAGCATGCCCTAGAGAGTGGCATGGCCGCACTGCCTTTGCTAGCACCTGGAAAGCCAGGCTGGCTGCTGCTTCTGGCTGTGCAAACAGATGGTTTGTCAGGCAAGGTAGTTGCTATTATTTGAGGAGCAATAGTGCAAACATAAATGGCTTTTTAGGATTCAGCTGCCTCTGACCTATCACTAGCCATCTCCTCCTAGGGATGGCAAAATTTCAGCATTACCTGTAGTGCTAGAGAATCTTGAGCCAATAGCTATGAAATGAAGCTAAAGTTGAATTGTACTCTTTGCTCCATCTAAAAAGCTACAAGCTTCTAAAAGTTGGAAGGTCATTAGCTGTGCCAGCAATAAATAATGCAGAAGATGGAATTTTTAAAGAGGGTATAATTTGCCTGAGAGCTGGTACCAGGCTTATTATTGATTCCTTCCAAAATTAAGGATATATCTTCATGGATGGATGCAGACAAATACCAAATCTTGAGCTCTTGCTTTGAGCTGGCATAATTTTGGTTGGTATTTACAGTCTGAAAACAGCACAGATGTGTTACAGCTGGGAGCTCATGATTAGCAGGCTGCAACAGGAGCAGAGGAGCTCATCTACTCATTTTTCCATTTGGATTTATCTTGCCCTGCTATGGAATCTTACTTTCTTTTTCTGGATCACTTGCTATACAATTGCCATGCAATATTAGATTTGATTTAACATCCATTTTCAATAATGCTCAGAAAGATATGAGAAATATAAATTTACCAAACATTTCTATAAGTAAGACAATGTCCTGAAAATTATTACATTCCCCATCCTTCTCTGCCCTTACACCCTGCTCAGACATCAACTCTTTTGTCTTAACATGCACAGTCCCTTCTACTGTGTAGACTGTGCCACAGTACAAGAGCTGCCTGTTTTATATTGAATAATTTTTAATTATAAATTGCAAACATAGTGTTAAAGAGCATGTCTTCAGTGTACCATAGTTTAGCTCTTTGTTTTAAATTCTCTTCTTTCCTGACACATGAATTCTCAGGAGATTTGTAACATTGCATTTTCAAATGAAAATTTCTGGTTTTAAAATTAGTTTTGTATTTTGGCACAAATGTGACGAGGGGGAAGGTAGCTCTGCAGAGAAGGCAGCTGAAACTGATGTATTAGGAAAGATAGTAACATGCATGAAAAAAGACTAATCATTTCATAGTTCAAGCCTAGCGTTAGGATGCTAATTTGCTAAGTGCGGTAACAGCATTTTAGTAAATGAAATAATTAAAATGTTCCTCTGGTATAGAAAACTAGACATCCACTTGCAAGGTGTGTGTGTAACAATATTATTAGGCTGGGTTTTTGATAGGTGGTAGTTTACAGAATTCTAGCACCTTCTAATGTTTGCCTTGTAGTCTGAGCTGCTATGTCATTTTTCCAAGTTACAGACGAAAAAATGCAAGCCCTTGGACAGCCTGATTTGGTTGAAACGCAGCATGAAAAGAGCTTGAGAATGTTAAAAAATATATTTAAGAGGTTGTGTTATTCAAGAAAAAACTGTCTTCTCTCCTGAGTGAAGCAGACGTTCTATCTAGCAAACCATTTAAAAGTATTGGTTAGGGATGACTTGTGCTCGATGAAAGCTGTTCAACTTTCACTTTCTGCCAAAACTACTTTATTTTTGTATATTCACAAGCTTGGCACTGGTTTAAATGCTTCATATTACAAACCTCCTTCAAAACAAGGTGGTTACCTTTCAAACACCTGAAGAGACACCTTCACAGTTTGCTTACTGTGAAAAACATATCAAAGCAAGTGAACACAAATGGCTTTTTTTTTTTCCTGTTTAAAATATATAAGCTCTTTTATGAAACAACTCAAAATTTTACATCAAAACTCAGTCAGATACAACAATCAAATATAAATGCATGTTCCAGACCACTGAGGAATTCGCACGGCATTGTGTACTACTTGTGCAGGTATGTAAATGTGTGAATAGATGTTGTCACTCTCTAATTGCTTTTACATATTTCAGATTGAAGGCAGAAAATCACAGAAGCCACCAGACGAGAACTCTAAGAGCTTAAAGAGAGCTGAGGACGAAGTGCACAATAAGATAGACTACAAGCTGTGGTCAAAGGAACAAGATCTGCTGTCGGTTTATTTGACTGCATACAGCAAAACACAACCACGTATGTTCTTTTCAAAGAAATACGATTTTATTAAAGAAACCTCTGCTTTCATCAGGTTTGCTTTCTAAAAAAACCAAAAACAGTGTTTGCTTCATCCTTCCAGCTATCAAAAGCCCAGTGTATTATACTGTGATATGCACATCTTGCAAGTGGATGTCTAGTTTCCTGTGCCAGAGGAACATTTTAATTATTTCATTTACTAAAATGCTGTTACCTTGCTTAGAGAATTAGCATTCGAACTCTAGGCTTGACCTACAAAACGATTATTCTTTTCATATACGTGTTAATATTTTTCATAATACATTAGTTCAACTGTCTTTTTCTTGTACAGCCACCTTCCCCCTCATCAAGTCAGTGCCAAAACACAAATAGTGGGGAAGTGTAATATTATTCAACTCTTTACTAACCCCTTTCCTCTTTGAGCCCTCCTTAGTAAGCTTTTTCTCAGACTGAGAGGCGGTCATCGCACAACGGAGTAAAACAGACAAATAGTAGATATGAAAATACTCAATATTATTGATAGTATGTTCAAAATTACAATTCATATGTTTCAATTAATGGGATTCACTTACAAACATCTTTGAAACTTGTTGCATAAATGAGGAAGGAGATGTTCTGCTTGTCTCATGACCCTTGGACCTGGAGTTTTCGGCAGACTCTGAAACCACAAGATTTGCAAAAAAATCATAAGGGCAGGGTTCAGTAAATCACATCTCTTCATTTCACCAGTAAGCAGCTAAGTCAGAATTTTTGCAGACTGGATTCTTAAGATTTCAGGACTACATGTGCACGTAGCCAATGCTGCAATTAGGGTGAAGCTTTTCTGACCATCTAAGCTACTAGGTGAGACCCAGATTTCTTACTGCATTCATCTGCTGGTACTAACGGATCGTACCTCCAGATGATTGTAGCGTTTCATAAATCGATTTTTTTGAAAATGTATCTTCTATATTGGTGCTGAAGTGGGAGCTGACAGCAGATGCGTGTATATTAATTAATATTTAGATCATACCGGGAGAGTGCTTTTGCAGTGTATCTCCAATCCATGCCCATTTCTTGTGCTGTGGCTCAACCTGTGAAGCTGTCTGAGAGCATGCAAATACGGTTCCTTCCAAATCTACATTCAGCTGAGAGACATGCCCAGGGAGCACCTCTACTGTGATTCAACCACATAGAGGAAGCCGGTCCACAGGATCAGGCAAAAGCCAGTCTGAGCTAACCTTCCCACACCCCCTGCCTACGCAAAGGTAGGTAGTGTGAGTGCTGCATCCTCAGTACCGACTCTCCTGTTCTGTAAATCTGCTCCTGTTGCACTGTATTTCTTGCTAATAGAGACACAGACATCTTCAGAATAATTGTCACTATACTCCTGAACGCAGGGTTTTAGTGGAGAACAGGAACACAATAGATAACAAGGCAGAAACACAATTTGATTGTTTCATCACTGAGGACACTGGGAATAATGTGGATAAAGGTTTCCCAAGCAGGAAGTACAACATCATGCTTATTCAGTTTTATGGCTTTCAGCATGACCTCAGTTTTGGTGCACACTACTGTGCTCTGTCATGGGACTATATCAAGATGAGGTTGAGGCTAGGAGTACATCCCTGCATGTTGATGCTCCTTCTAGGCTGCACTGTCCTTTCCTACTGTGGATTTCCTAGGACTCAGCTCTGAGGTAGCCAAAGAAACATCCTTTTTATTGTCTTTAGTGCCTCCTGATGTTAACAAGGTAGCACTGATGACAGAAGGGTTTATTCTAGGTAATAGTATGCTGAGGAATATAATATTCAAAGCGAAAGGTAGCAGTTCTAATGGAAGAGGGAAGAGAGAAAGCAAACAATGTAAAATGCAGAAAGTAAGTAATTCAGATTTCTGTGTGCAATATACATTGACAGTAATTGCTAGTTGCATATCAGGCTGAGGGAGATACAATGCAAACAAAATTAATTTCTCTGACCTTGTGCACATTTCTTTCTCATGGAGTAGATCATTATGTTTGATTTGTGCTTTCAAAGGCACAAGGGAAGCGTTAGAATATTAAAAAATCCCTATTGTATAAAAGCAATGTGTAGGACAGACTTTCCCTTGTAAGATGATAGAACACCTGCACAAAGATAAATAAATTAGTTTTGTGCCAAATAGTGCCCTACTAGTTTGAGGTAAGTAGGTGGAAAATGTGAGAAAGCCTAACAATATTTCTTATTCTGTGGCTATCACCATGGTACCTGAGAACATTCTATAGCAAATAGGACAATTTGGAAGCTAGCAGTGGTTCTGAAACTTATTCATATGGAACTAATGTAATATATGAAGAATGCATCTGCAAATGTACAAGAGAATTATGAATCCTGCACTTTAGGTGAAAAACCTATCAAATCTGCTGCTTTTCTCCAGGCATTAACATTTAACCTTAATGTCTTCCTTCCTTCCTATAGGAATAGTTACAATATGAATCCAATTCAAAGCCCAAGGAAATGAATGCCATTTGCCCAAGTACATTAACTTCTGGCTAGACTGGGTGGCTGCAACCCCCTTTTTTTTGTGGATTTAATTGACACCTGGGGCAAGTTTGTTCTTAATGCACTACCAGCTCAGGACAAAATGGCATAAGTTTTAACAGATCCCGTCATACACGGATTAGGTCTCTGTCTACTGTAACTTACTTTATCTATTTATTTATTTAGTTCTGCATTGCCAAAGCAACATTGTATGTGAATGATTATATTGGTAGACTAGACAACTCAGTGCATGATGCAGGTATTTAAGTTACTACTCGTAGGCCCATGGTCAAGGACTTTGAAAATTCTACCCAGAATGCTGTCTCTCTTTAGTCCTTTGGTTTGTTCCTATTTAATCTTAGCTTGAAAACCTATTAAAAGCTGAAATGAGTCGAACTCATAGAAGCAGAAAAGCACCAAGGAGCCAAGTAAGACTCAAATTGAATTCCAGCATTTTAATGCAAAATAAATTAACAAAGGTGTCCAGATGGGTATCTAGTATCTTCTCAATATCACAGACAACTAAACCATTAAAGTCCTCATTAAAGCGGCTAATGCTGTTTTCACACGCATTTTTTAAATACATATTAAACAAACACATAGCAGATTTTAAAAAACCCAAACTATCAAATCACACACCGAAGCTGCATAAGATCTGCTCCAAGTCAAAGGACTTGTACTTTTAAATCCCTTTTATTACTTTGGATTTTAAGAGATACATTAATATATTTCCCTCCCTTTTCATAAATTTATGCAAACTAACATTTAAAAAGAATGGTAAGTAGAATTACTATTTTGAAATACAATGGTAGATCTTAATATCTGAGTTTAATTAACTATAGACGCTAAAAATGAAGTTGTAGAAAACCATGTAAAATTTAACGATTCAAGGCAAGAAACAAATCTCCAAACTAATATCTCCAAAATCCAAAAATGTGCACAGCACGTAGATTAAACACTGTGTTTTAAGAAAGCCTATAAAATGGCTAAGAACTCTAAAGAGGCAAGAAAACGCTTCTGGAAGAGAAGAAAGTTGAAAAGAAAGGAATTTTTGTGCCTGGAAGTGCACCAACATTCCAAGCTGTACTAGAAATCCATACAACAGGCTAGCTTAAAACCGTTTGCTCATTTGGGTTCTTGGAGCAGTGACTATACTTTACCTTTTCTGCTTTGTATTTCCAAGGCTGAAAATTCTTTGTATTCTCAGGCCTTCTTTAGGCACTTTCTGATAGCTGAAAAAAAATGAGCTACCAGTCAGTCCAGACCCTGTGATTGTTACCTCCAGCTGAGGAAAAACAGCCACCTGAAGCCTGGCGGGGGCAATTACACCTATCCTAATACCTTGGCACTTTGCTTATCGCTATAAACCGTACCAAACGCAGTGCACTCTAGGCTGGGAAACTCAACTTGTTAGCTCCAGAGCTGAGGATGCTGCTGGCTTTAGTGACCACCAGGATTTGTTCCTTGTATTTTGCTGAGTTTGACTACTTCTTTGTACCTAGAAATACAGCAATTGCAGGAAAGACACGTGTAAGCATGCACAACAAGAACAGGATATAGCTTACATAACTGTGAGGCTACCTGAAATCATGATAAGAGATCGGCTGAACTGCTGGAACGAGACTGCCACCTATACCTCAGCTAGGAAGTCTCTACCTAGATTGGATACCTATGTGTGCTGTACTTTTCACAGCTTGGTTCTTATAATGGCAATGTTTCCTTAAACTGCCAGGTCACTTGAGAAGACCTGCTCAGGAACTAACTTTCTGCTCTTCCTTGACTTTGTTTTTTTCCCTTCATCTCGACCAAATATTTCAATGGAAAATGCTTTATGGCAAAGGTGGTATTACACAGCAGAACTTGAAGGAAGAATAGAGCACTCAAAGAAAGCGGTTAATGATTGAATTATCAAAGGTTTCTATTTACTAGAAGGGGGACAATTTGCTCTGTATCTTCACAGAAACGAGAAACTTCAGATGATCCAGAAATAAATGGTAGATAAAAATTTAAAAAAGAATCAGTTCTAACACCCATGGGGAAATGACCTTTTCTGTACTTTATAGAGTCTCCACATTAAACAGATAAAATACAGAAAAGAGTTTTAAAAAGGTGTGCATTTTCCCCCCTTTTCTTATTTTTTTAAAAGACACTTCTTCAAATAGATTATTTTCAATGTATTCCTAAAAGAGTACTGCTGTGTGTTTGTCTGAGAAAGTGGAGGGCATGTTTTGTGTGAGGTGGACAACAATGCTATCAGTCATGCGCAACTCAATTCGTCAAGAGAAGTTCTCTCCAGCACAAGGCCTATTCATGCAGTTTCATTTCAGATATATTCTGAGAAGTACACACCATTATCCAGTAGCAAAAAAGCGATATATATATATATATATATATAAAATGAATTATGGGGAGGAAAATGGTAATGTTCAAGGAAACTCTGCACTTTGATTTCTTATTTCAAATGCATTGCAAGCATTTTCAACATAAAGGACCAAGAGAAGCAGGCGATTCACATGCTTTCTCTGTGCTTTATTTAAAATGAAGTTTGCTTTGCTTCCTGTGCATTACCAGTTTCTGTTAAGGCAAACTCAGTTTAGCACAATGGTGCTAATTTTTTTCTTGCTTATAACTGGTTTATGTCACAAACACTGACACGTTTTTTGGAGCCCTACAAGTGTCTTGAAAAAAAGGATAACCAGGAAATCCCAGTTGAAGCTATACTTGTGTTTTCCCTAAGAACATGATTGAGTTACCTTTCATTTTAGTAGTTTATTTATTTATTTTCTTTAGGAAGCATTGCTTCTTAAGCAGCTCACTGTCTTCTGTCATACTTCTTTATCAGCTAAATGGCAAGAAATCCAAACTAAAACCACTAGAGTGACTCTTGAATTTCAATGTTGTAAATCACAGAAAACTTTTCCCTTGCTTTACATCTGTTGATAATGATTCATAGATCTGAACAGTATTAGTAACATACTGACACCTCATCTTCAACTTCTCTCTTCCAACTTGTCTTAGACTTGTCATAGAACATGATGAAGTTCCAAGCAAAGGACATTTTGTGCCTGAGCAGATTTCATTGCTTGGATTTGAATATAACAATGGAAAATGCACCCCGCCCTGTCTTCCTTGTGAAGGCTATCGCACTGACATATTAATGTCCTCCTCCCCCTTACTGATGCTAAAGAGCAAAGTTTTAGTTCTTCCTTCATTAGTTAACTAATCCAGACAGAGCAGAAATCATCCTACCATGCTTTTATTGCCTCTAGCTCTAATGGTTGAGCTGACATTTCCAATGCATAATTGTGTTATTTCTTGAAATCTTTTTAATTGTGATTTTTACGTCTGACAAGAACACTGCTCCTTATGCTGGTGGTACATTATGCAACACTTCTTTAATTTCTGGTATGTTTGCTGATTCCAGGATGGTGTGGGCTCTCACCACAGTTTTTGTTCAGGAATAAAGCAAATAATTAATTGTATGAATTCATTTGCCCCAAGCTCACTTCTACCCCAAAATAGTGAGTCACCAGGTTTCTGTATTTGAGTGTGAGCCAGAGCCAGCAATGAGCCACGCACATCAGCTGTATTTACATTTGTATATCAGAGCAGTTGGTGGTTTACGTATTGATACAAAATAGGTTTCATATGGAAAAAATTCTGAATGACATTTTCACATTTTCCCATTCATAACTTAAAAATTTCCTAATAATTTAGTCATGTTCAAGAGATCACAAATGTTCTGCTGAAGGCATAAAAGCGTTCACAGAAAGTAGACGACAGAAAGGCAAATTTGCTTCCAGAGAAGTTAAAGATCAATAATCTTTGAAAAAAAGAGCTGAATTGAAGCTGAATGGAACTCCAAGTAGAGGGTTTAAGACAAAAGACCATGTGTTTTGACAACACATTTATTGAGTGTACAGACTGTGCCAGCTCGCTGACTCCCCAAAAGCCTCATGGCCAATCCAACTAGCATCTGAGAGTCAGGATCTCAGGGGCTTTCTGAGGCAGTGGCTTCAAAGAGACTGTTGCATTTAGTAGCTGTCAACTGACATATGCAGCCAATTCTGTTTAATTCTTTTTGAAGGCTATTTATACCTTCAACCTCTCCTTTTGATAAGAGTATGAGAACATCTCCTACTCTTTCTGCTATAAGAAACGTGACTAATAACCCCTATTCACCTTCTTCCCACATTTCATGACATGATATACTTCAAGCATACCTCCTTCTGGCTGCTTTTTTCAGAGTGGAGCGTCCTCCTATATTTCCATTTCTGCTTTTGGCTCTCTGATTTAATCTCTTCCCATGTGGAAGCTGTCTCATATGCCTGTAACTGCACCTGCTTATTTTAGCTCAGGTACACTACTTTGCATTTATCAATACTGAAACCTACCTACTGTTTTGTCACTCAGTTTCACAGCATCAGGAGAACCTACTGGAGTTGGTCAGGCAGCTTTGTTTTGACTATTCCGACTATTCCTGTAGCAACTGCAAGTTGTGGCACCCTGGGATGGCCTGCAGCCACGGCTGGCTATGCCCAGCAGCACCAGACCTGAGCCATCTCCCAGATATCTCCTTTCTCATCCTGCTTTCTTCCAGAGAAGTGACTGCTCATCCCCACTCCAGCTCCTTGCCTTTTTAAAGACATGCATCTTCCTAAATTCTGATCAAATTTGGAAAGGGAATAAAATATTCTGTCCTTGCCCACTAGAGGGAAGTACCTCTGTGATTAGGATTTGATGCACGACCGTTCAGATCAAGGAAAATAATCTTTTGTGTTTCTAAATTGCGAGGTGACACTCATTTTGAACTTTAACAGTACTAATTAAATGAATAAATGAACAACCACTTTTTGTATGGACATTGACACATTAGGCAATAAATAACCTTTTAAATTGAATTGTGTTAGGCTTACCTTAATGCAGACTTTTCCATTCAATAAAAGTTTGCTTATGGCTTAATGGAGTCACAGGAAATTGCTCTAGAAGAACAATTAAAGAAAATGAAGATTAGATTCGTATTTCTAGCAAAAATCTGTGTTGTATTCAACTCCCTTACAGCAGAAATACCATCAACCTTTCATGAAGCGATGTTAAATTACTTTCAGATAATTGTCATTCTAACTAAAGATGAATCATAAGGAGAAGTCACCTGAATGATGCTATATTTATCTCTGCACTGAAACCTATGTGAACCTATCCTTTTTCATTCTTCTGCTATCTATATGGTACTATCAGAGAAAAACTGATAAGGTAGAGGTACCAGTCTAAGGAAACATTTAAGCATATTAGTTATTTCATGAATTTGAACAGAACATGCTCACAGCTAGACACCCACTGTACATGAATACTTTATTCCCACAAAGTTAAGGAACTTTTATTTGAAAGCACTAGGTCATATATAGACACAGCATGAGCACTTTACATTCTCCTTTTATTTCTTTCTTACTGCACTCAGATAGAGACCCTAACATTTTTAGCACTTATCAGAAATGCAACAAGAAAAGTAGTACTGCAATATCTTCAAAGACTGATCATTAAACTCCTCCAACATACTTAGCAGCTTACAAGATTTGGGATATTAAAACCTTGCACAATGGCTTTCTATGCAAGTCAAATGAGATTTGAGCTCCTACTTCGCCGAAACCCTTCTCTGTCACTACTTTGAATTTCCATAATCAAATAAGAGTGCGTCAAATGCCTTAACATTGTCATTTAAGCATCTCCTGTGCAAAGGAATTCTTATTTTATTATATAAAAAATTACTTTTTATTATAAAGCAATAAAATAAATAAGAGAGAAACAGGTCACAAGATGCCAATGCAGTGACTGTTTTTTCTCTTCCAGGGCTCTGCAGTCCATGTTTCACACTGAATCAGCCTACTGAAATGTTCATGTCTTCAGTACTCTGGATTTCATTTGAAGCCTTTATGCCTTTCTTCAAATCTTCCTACTATTTGTTCCTACCAGTTAATACACTAATATGCTGTCAGGAAAGGACAGCTTCTCTTACCGCACCACAAGGAATAATTTGTGCTTTAGGATACTACTACCTAGGAATAGCTGCCAAAATAGAAAATAACCCCTTTCCTTTAGGTTTCAAAAGGAGAAAGCAGGGTTGTATTTATCCTATACTTATTGTCTTCTCTTCCATCTGTGATCTCTTCATATTTTAGGAGGAATAGGGATGAGAGGCAATCAGCAGCCTGTGCCCCTGTCTGTACTGCTTTATTGTCCTGGGGAAAGCAGAGCCTCCTGGGACACTTGCCCAAGCCGCTTACACCAAGGCTGCCCTGGGAGTCACTCCGACCGGGACAGCAGTCAGGTGGACTTTCCCTGCCCAAACACACCCAGGTGAGAGGATACATCCTTTCTACAAACACAGCCCTCCTTCAAAGCAGTTCTGGAGGAAAAACAGGTAGCAGAGGCTATGCATTCCCTAACTCCCTCTTTTCTGGAGGGTTGGGACACCTTGTGTGCAAATAGGACTGGTGCATTAAAAACAGATCATAAGAAGAAAAACCTGCAGTATTGAGGTTTGTACAGACAATTCCCTTCAATCGCATGGTAGAAATTATTAAAAAAAAAAAAATCAAAACTATGTGTATCTGACTATTTTTTCTTTACCCTTAACACAAAATGACAGTTAACTAAATAGGTCTACATAAAATTTCCATTTCCATTTGAAAAACTTACATTTTCAATAAACATCCTTCTCAGGCTCTCCTCCCAGACTCAGGCTTCACTCTGGAGAAATCCACAAACACTGAAATAAACATTTTCAAACTGCTTTCCCCACCACACTTTCTCCTTCACAGCTCTGTCTTTTATGAGGTGTTTTCCACTTTACACCAGCAAACCATTAAAGAAATTACTTGCCTGAAAAGTGAACTCTACTTAATGAGCGTTTTGCTTTAGATTTTGTTCTGGGCATAGACTGAAAAAAGAAGATGCTCATTTACCACAGAAGAGTCACTGCTGGGTTTTGAGCAGTAGAACTGTGAATGAATAGTGCACAGAAAACAGCCATTAAAAGACAAAGCTTTCCATTAAAAACCAGAGAATTTTGACCCAGCTTTCTGAAGTCTAAAAATTGTAATTAACAATGACCAGACTGTTTAAGGCTAATGGATTCTCTGCATAGCCAGCCGATCATTTTATTTAAACTATAATGGAAGTGAAATGCTCCTCTGCAATCAGCAGGCTGCGGCAGCAGAGCAGGAAGGAACACAAAGAATGGGTGGGTGAAAGAATGATGAAGGGTTTCAAAAATAGAGTGTAAGAAAAAATGTTTCACACTGAATCGGTCAAAAAGAAGTCCCTGCTTTCTGAAGACACACAAAGCTATGCCTAGCTTATTTTTCACTGCATAATGCTTTCATACTGCTTCAGACATGCACACAGCCTTCCTGGTGTCAAGTGATATAGGTGTTGTGTTAGACTGCTCAGGACTGGCTTACCTGTCGATCCCTGTCTGTCTTTGTCAAGTATCCTCCTACAGAGTAACTGAAGGGTAAAATTTCTGTAAGTGGCACTAATCTGGAGTCCCTCCAGTGCTTTTGTGCATCTACCTGAAAAATGTAATTGGTAAAGAGAGAGGTCTGAGCAATTTGGTTCACCGATTCCAACAGAAGTCTTAGCATTCCTGTATACTTCAGAAGAGCACAACATCAAACAAATCTGACCTCTCTTTCTTGTTTTAATAACATCATACTTGACAGTTTTTCTAAGTTCTAGTTTCCAAACCTATCTACAGTATTACTATATTTATAGTAATATAGTTAGCACTCTCCTCTACAGAGACATTTAGACATATGGACAAATAATATTAAAGTGAAGTTATTAAAACCAAGGAAATAAGGTTGACTGGCAGTAGAGGTCTTTTTTTTTTTTTTTAAGGTCCATTATTGGCAGACCTGTTCCTTGACCTTTAAAAAAAATACTCAGTATATCTCTGGTGACTAGACATAAGCAGAACGGACATCTGCTAACACTGCAATAACTCAAGTCAAAAAATTATTTCCATTATAACCGTCTTTCCTTGGTGATTTTCAGGCATTCATAACTTCCTGAAATATTAATGTGCTGAAATTTATTATGCAGCTAGGGCTCAGTCCTGCCATAGGTGTAGCTCCATGGCCCAAAGCTGACACAAGGGCTCATTTTCACATGCTCTTCTAGCACAGAACGAAAACAGCAGAAAATAGGGCTGGAAGGCACCTTAAGGGATCATCAAGTTTGTCTGCTGGCATTTCCATACCACAGACGGATAACCATACATTTTTCTAATTTATTCTTAACTACCTCTAATGACAAAGAATGTTGGTAACATCCCCACTCTCAGGCCTCTCTGTGCTCATGACTGGGGCTTCTTCTGTTGAACCTAAGCCTTCTGCTAGCTCTCTGCGTTGTGGTTTTCTTTTTTTTTTTGGTCTTCTTGTTAAGGCTTAGAAAGAACATAATAGCAAGTTTGAATACCCATGGGAAAGTTATTGGGAAGATGGAGCCAAGCCTGTACTGAGGTGTGTGGCAGGGGACAGAGGTTATAAATTAAAGAGAGGTAGTGATCATAAATTGGAACAGAGGCACCAGCTGAGCATGAGGACAAACTTTTCATTATGGGATCATTACGGACTGGAAGAGGTTGGGGACCCTCTGTCCTTGGAGGTTTCCAAGACTTGATTATTCAAAATCCTGAGCAATCTGGTCTAAATTCAGCACTGATCCTCCTTTGAGGAAAAGGTTGATCTAGGGACTTCCTGAAAGCTCTCCCAACCTGAATTCTGCGAATTTAATTTTCTCTCTCTGTTTACACAAGACTCTTACAATTAATGTGATTTTAGTTCTCCATTATCTAGATAAAAATAATAGCAGTGTATTCAGCCTCCCTTCAGAAGCTGTTTTCCACAATCCTGGTTACTATTACTTCGCCCCTCTGGGCAGTCCCTGGGGTTTTCCCATCTCTCCTGAAGGGCACTGAGCCTCTGGCTTGATATGTTGAGAATGCTTTTCCAGATTAAGTCCAGAGATATCAACAGGTGGAAGAATGAAGATTCTCAGGTGCTCAGTTGCAGAATCTTCACTTGAGATGGTTACTTAAAACACCCAACACAGGACAGCATATAGAGCATGGCATTTTGAAACATATGTATTCTGTAAGCAGGCAGTTGGAACCTACTCAAAGTGCACCATATACTTCCTCAGCCATGCAAGACTTTAAAATTTAAACACTAGAGCTACCCTGCAATTTAGCATTTCATGCTTCTACTTTTCGAATGATGAGATCATTTTCTTACTCGGAGTGTTTGTGTTCTTTTCCAGGGTAGTTTCAAAGACATCATTTTCCTCCAGAAACCTTCAACCTGTTAATGTTGCGCCCAAAGATGAATGTACTAGGAATCTGACTCTTGAACAGAACAGAAAGGGGTTTATGGCCCTAAATAATGGGTAATATTTTGACTGCAGTATTTTTCAGTTTTAATTTTTGTAAACAACCTTATCCCAACAGAATTATTGAATGTCCTGCAATAAGTCCTCTTCAAGAAAACATAGAGCAAACAGTTCCTTTCTATTGTATGTGTGAAACAAATTGCCAAAGCAGTCAGGTTTTTTTCTGAATCTTTGTTCCTGGAGAATCAGAAAAAATATATACCTACATTTGAATGTACAATATTTTCAAGGCACCATCTAAAGCTATTTCAGGAGTCTGCATAAAGCTTTGCTTCTTGTTTTCCTACACAGACTCAAAGCTCCAAACAATACCTCACAGTCCCTATTGCTTCCTTCTTCCCTGTGCTGTCCTCACTAACGCTCGCTTTGCCACAATCAGGAAAAAAACCCCAAAGAAGTCAATGTTCTCTTCTGCAAAGAGTTTTCCTCAGGTCTATCTTGATGCTCTTGGTGATTTTAGGACAATGTGAAGTTTCTGTAGCAACATGACTCTCTTTCCAGTCTGGCACACTACTTGCTTATCTTGGCAGAACCCTAGTGAATTTAAATAGACAGACAAACATTTTTTCCTACTTCAGCTTATTCCTTATCCCTTTCAAGGGATTGGCTTGGTCAAAAGAATGTCAGGCTTAGCTTGAGTTAGGAAGCTCACAGGTTACTTCTCTCCTTCCAAACTACTCCATGTATCATCTTTATAAATATCCATATCAGTGTAAAATATTAAAAAACTCACTATTTATGAATGGAGGCATAGTGGAAGTCTTCATTTCAGTACCCATCCTTCTGATTACTTATAAAGAGTTACAAGTAACCAAATCTCCAACACATTGATGTCACGATTGCATACATTTAATTTATCACTTTTTTCCTAAAACTTGATAAATGCGTATTTAATCTGTGTTTGCTACAAGTAAAACTGCCTCTGAAGTACTAGATATTTATTTCTATAGTTGGTTCTGAATCCAAATGCACTGGTCATAAATAATTTCTGAGGCCCATGCAATATTTATTCAGGAAATCTCAAACTTCACGTCATCTTTGGAAAAAAGAAAAGCAGAGAGCAGAAGTGAATTTTTCACTGAACCAGTGTAGGCTGAAGTATCTGACATGGTACTACCAGTGCACCTACAAGAATGTGGCATTAGTGGTTGCACTGCCATTGCTGAGGGGCCTGAATGTCTCCCCTTGGCAACATACATGCTCTGCATTACCTTCTCAGTTTGTAATACCTTCTCAGACCATCCCCATTGTTCTAGCCCTTTGTAAGACTGCGTGGTCTTACTTAAAGAAGTTATGCGCGCCTTCTCAGATCTATCCAAATGTTTACATCCACTTGACAGAATATGGAAAAGCAATTGGTTTTGATAATTTGCTTATTGGCCTGGTTGGTTTTTGGAGGAACATGTGTTTATTACATTGGTCTTAGCTGCCCCTGTAGAGGATAAATTTAACTGTTGATCTTTCAGATGAGAAGTAGCTTACATGACTTTAGGAATCTCCAATTTGGACGGCTATGGCTGAGCTAGATTTCCTGTATAGTCAATAGGAAGAAATAGATAGAAAATGGATAACAAGTCTGTAGATGACAAAGCCAGGAAGGGCTAGGAGGATGTTGAAAGACAAAATTATAATTCAAAACAACCATGAAAAGCTGGATGACTGCAAACTTTTGCACTTAAATTGATCTAATCGGTTGCAAAACAACTACCTAAGCGTAGATCTGCTGTAGATATCACTGTATTATAGGCTGAACACGTGTCCACATTCAGTTCAACATAAAGAAGTTTTCATGGAAAGTCCTCCTGACACTGTGTCCTGTTTCAAGAACAGTAATGCCCCTTGCCGTCAAGGGTGCAGTGTATGTGGGGTAAATATCCCAAGGAACATGAGTGAACATAACCTATGAAACCAGCTGGATCATTTCTTCTAAATTAAAGACTAATAACTGTGGTGACAGTCTTCAAAAAGGAAAGAAGCAGCTTATTCTCTGTATTTGCAGCAGGGAGCACAAGAAATTATTGACCTGAGGTGAACCAAGAGCTAACTGAACTTCTGGAAGACTTCTAAGTGCTAAGAATACTAAAGAACTGAAATAAATGGCTTTGACAGGATGAAGATCTCCATCGTCATTAAGAGACAGTCAGGAATGTTGTGGGAGAGGAACAGACTCTATAACTTGCCAAGTTTTTTTTCAGCTTTATTTTCTTAGAGTTTTGTGCGTAAGCAGCTGATGTAGAAGGAAATAAATGCTTGTATGGCATACCACTAACAGTAGGTGATCTAAGCACCAAGTGGCTTGCAGTTGCATGGGCCTCAGGTTTATCCAGACAGCTAAAGCATCACACAGACCTAAAACCAGAGCAGCAGACAATGTTAAACTAAGGAAGTATTTCAAGTGCTTTTATTGCAGTATTCTGAAAGATAGCTTAAATGTCAAAATAAAGCTGCAGTGAATGGAATGTTAGAAACTAACCATTTTTGATCACTGAGATCCACAAACCTCCTCACAGTATTAAAACTTGTAGTCAGGTCATTTTAGAGGAGACCGTGGTCAGAAACTCTAAATGTATTAATTGACAGAGAAGAGCATGGCAGTAGTAATGACTATTTTGATCCAGCAGCCTAAAACTGCACCAGAAGAATGTTTAGAAATAGATTATATTGCTTAGGTCATGAAGTTAGAACAGCAGTAACATTGGAAACATATTTTATTCCTACTCCTTTCCAATAAGACAGGGAGCATTACTATTCCCTCCAACTCCTTCTTTTAATCTTACATTGCCCAAGTCTGATTACTTTGGAAGACTAATGCTAACGCTAAAGCAAGTGAAACTCAACTGAACAACTAGGATTTGTAACATAACATCATGAAAGACAAGCTGAAAGTGAATATGTTGGCAAGGGTGCAGAATCATTGCAGAATATTTAGTGCAACAATAATTACAATAGAAAGTCTCATTAAGGCAAAACAGAAACCGAAAAGGTAGAGAAGAGGTTTAAATCTTTGGATAATGCAAAGAAAACCATTATGGAAAGCAAGGGCTTTGAAGTGCTGACACTTCAAACATACAAGTGCTTAAAAGGGAAGAGGGAGAGAATCACTAATCCAGCTTTGACTGACAAGTGAAAATTATGGTACCTGACAAGGAGAGTGAATGAAAACATTTAGTGCCTGCATCTTTTTGATCCAGACATTTTCTGATGGCAAGATTACCAGAAGAAAGATCCTTCAGCAATTTTTGGAAACCATTGGGGCAGTCTGCATTAAACATGCTAGCATCTTAAAAATAAATGAGCTGTTTTTCTTGGAAAAGGTTTTTTAAAGAGATGACAGTGTTACAGATTCTGATCTTTAAGGAATTAACTGTTAAAGAGTACTGTAACATAAGGGACTTGCAGCAAAACTAAGTCTCATTCTGGACAGCAGAGCAAAGACATGGAAGAAGGAGAATAGCAAGGGTGCGAGGTACAAGCCAGGACTTCGGTAAATGGCTTGAAAACAGATGCAATGCCTTACTACGGTAATACTGTGCCCATATAGTAAGAACTTGAACCAGTAAGACCTGAAATCTTCAAAGCTACAACGTATTGATTAGTGCCTCAAAGTGAAATCCCAGTGAAATGCCCTAGCTGGGCATCTAGCATTTCTGTATAAGACGAGAAATCAGGATTCTTCAAAAGATTGGGATACAAGCATGGCCACTGAGAAGGAAACTCCCTGAAGCCAGACAACAGCCAGGATAATGAAACACAGGAATGTATATGAGCTTCTCATCTCTCCAAGGGTTTCATATCCAACCAGCCAGTTCTTTCCCTAGTTAGGAACAAGAACTTGTAGCAAGTCTTCAAACAGGGGAAAAGCTTGAGAAAGTTGTTTAGGAAAAGTGATCATCATTCTTGTTCAAATTCAGCTGAGAGAAGAACATAATTCTTATTTTTTTACAGCCTTTATCAAAGCAGAGCCAAATGGGACTTCAATCCAATCCAATCCAATTCAATTCAATTCAATTCAAAAGAATGCTCTAACCTTTGCCTACAGAAACCAATTCCGTCTTGCTTATCTTTAATTCCTGGATTTTATGTTCCTGTTCATGTGGTGAGAATTTCAAGAATAAATGCTATGTCAAGAATGAAAGCCACCAAGAGCAAGACTTACCCCGGCTCTAGGGTATTTCTGTAGGAAGAGAAAGCTGAAACTGATGGAAGAGAACTGAATCCCTCCACATGCACAGAACAGCTTTCTTCATAGCCACTGGGCTACCATGAAAGTTTTAGACCACCACTGCTCCAGGTCAAACCTTTAGCACAAACTGCCGTTTGTGAGAGTCTAAATATATATTCCTATACAGATAATTAGAGCAGCTCTGAAACTTTTTTCTTGCTCTAAGGTCAAGCGTACAACTTGGTTTGTATCCAGTGAATTTTCTCCAGTGCAAAGCTGGAAACTCCCAAGATGCTTATTAAGAAAGTTTCTAACGTGTTATCCCCCATACCCTTTTACTGTGTCTTTGAGAAGCAGCAGATTACCAGAGGCCAAAACAGAGGCAGGGAAAATGTTAACACCTAAGCAGGATGGATGATTCTCGACTTGCAAATCCCTTTGGGAAGTCAAGGATGTCACCCTTTCACTAACAAATCCTAGATTTTCAGGCAGAGGATATGAGGGATATTTGCACAGCCTACAGCGTTTCTGGAAATGCAGACAGAAAATGGAGACCTCCAATGAATTTAGATTGTATCAGGACCAGGCTGCTGTTGGGAGGGAACAGGCAAAAATTTGGATCACGGCTCTGGACTGCAGTGCGTTAATCCTTGTTTGAATCTGGCTGTTCAGTTCTTCACTGGTTAAATGAAGCTATTATTTCTTGCCTCCTTTCCAACGCTGTTGTGAGACTAACTGCAGGACTGTGAGTCAATGAGATACTTCAGTAAGTTGCCGTCAGCACCCCTGGGGACATTCTGCCTCTCATAAGCAGAAATCCTGCAGGAGCTGCCAACACGCAGAGCTCTTCCTTAGACTTCCTATAACAGACTGTTGCTTAGCCACAACACAGCCCTGGGAGGCTATATAACTCCAGATGTCAATGTGTGGTTAATCTTTGTGCAGGCAAGGGGCCAGAGGTACAAATGTCCATGTGTAATTACCATTCTCTCATAAGCAAACACCAGCCTGTGCTCAGCGCCCAATGACTCGAAAAATTCTTTACAGGTTTGAGTCCTTCCCTCTTCCTGCTTGATCAAGAACTGCTTGATATTGTGACACTATTTTAATGATTATTTTTTGCATGAAGAAACGAAACACGCAGTTACTCTGCTAACACTATGTTTTAAATGATATTTACTTTCAAGCAGAGTGCACCCTGTGAGCCAAGGCAGTGTGCCCGATATTCTTGTTAGTGGAATATAAATTTATTTTTTCCCTTGCAGTTTTCACAGTTCCTACTAATATATTTCGTCAAGTGAAGAACAGGAGAGCCCTCCTGTGGCTAATTTAACACCTGTGATATCACACATATGTCATGTACAGCAGTGAAAAATATATCACATATAAGTTTTGTTTTGCCCTTACCTCTAGCATCACCCCCTTTAAATATGGTTGATTTAATAACCCTCAAACTGGTTTTCGAGGCAGTTATATCTCAATATTTTCTTTCACTTAAAATGAACAAGCTATTTCTCATACCATATCTGTGCTTGATTTCCCAGTTTTGACAATAGGAATGTAAATTTTAAGGTAAACCTCTCTGAAATATTTCTCATGTGGGCTGTAGGGCAGAAGAGAAGCATATGGGGGATCTATTATGCACAATGACCTCATTCTTTCCAAGCCTCTTCACTCTCAGAAGACATATTTGCAATTCACACACACAGTTCAAAACTAGTCTGCTAAACGTATAGACACAGAGATTCTTACAACCCCAGAAGACAACAGGCAACAAACCAATGGGAGTGTTCATATTATTTTTGCATTAGAGCTCTCTCCAGAGCTAAATGAAGCCAGTAAGTGTCTTAAGATTAGTGTTACAGATTCTCTATGAGCTTCTCAAAGGCATTGCAAAGATAAAACAGTCAGACCGTGTAGAGTCCATTTTTAAGGAAAAAAAATCCCTCATGCCTTATACACTTTCAGTGTCCAGTGGATAAGTTCAAGGTCAAAAAAAGGCAATCAACTGAGCTCTAATGTTCCCTTATTATTTACTTACTACATTCAGGGATAAATTAACCTAAATCTTGTGTTTGAAGTCCCACTGCCATCAAGAGAACTTGAGTCTTTCTTATGTGTTTTCTTGACCCTGTGTTTAATCCTTAGGAGGCACACATTACTATACAGGTCACAGACTAAATTGCATCTCAAAGGAAAAAGTCTTCAGGCTTCTCAAAGGCACCTCTTTCCTGCTCCGTCTTTAAAGCACACATCAGACTCACCTCCTCTTCCTCCATATCTAGTCAGGTTTTTTTTCTTCACTTCCTCATCACTCCTTTGTTGGGGATATATTGGATCTTGAGGAACATTATGGCGGAAAAGAAGTATTTTCATTTGGTTGCTCCATTTGGGTTTTTTTTTTTGCATGTGATTTCTTTTCTTACATAACTTAAACACATTGTGACTGAGACAAGCAACATACCAAAATACCAGTGAGTGATACAGGTTTTGGTGTTTTTAGCTGGCCAGACTGTCAGTAATAATATAGCAGGAAATTTTATGACTGAAGGCTGAGTACTTTGGAAAACTCCTGATCAAAGTACAATCTAGTAACAATCAGTAACAATCTCGAAGCACAATTCACCAGTCATGGGTGTCTGACATATAGTTCACAAAAATTTTATTCTTGAACAGAAGAAAAAAAATATTGAAACAACAGATCTAGAGGCTCTATGTGCAGAAAATGTTTGAATCAGCTCAGATAAAAATTCACAAAAGCTTGATCAAACTGAGTTGATTGATAAAAACATAAGACCACCTTAACTGTCTTTTCAGAAGATAAGACTTTTCCCAAAGCTAGGAGGACTGGGAATAAGGGCGCTAGATTACCTTCTCAGGGGAATTGATTTAGGCTAATTGCATTTAAGAATACTGGATTTTAGGACTCACCTGGAAGTAAAATTACTTATTTATGTTCCTGTCTTTCAGTTCTAACCTTGCATTCTTTTCCATCACAATGACATGATTTCAAAAATATAGGTGGAGAATCTTCTCAAACCAAATAAGATGATAATACACAGGTAGAAAGTTTCATAAGTGGTTTGAGCCTACTAAGGCTGAGACAAATGTCTGGGCAACAAATAAGAACCTCTAGAAAAACTGGTACCAGTCTGACTACTTTCAGCTCTGTGTTAATAATAAAGGAACATATGGACCAAATTGGTGTTTGCTAAAGATGTGGCACCACTCCATGTGGTGCACTGATACAAACTTCTAATGACCTGCCTCTTAAATCAATGCTTTGATTATTAAACCATTTTTCTTTTCCAAAATAAATTATATTTACTTCTTAGTTTCTTCAGACAAAGACACATTCTTTAGCTAGATGTCAATGGCATTTGAAACCAGACTATCTTCCCATTCTTTAATTCTTTTCTGATCTCTGGTTAGATGATACGTACAACTTCTCATTGTGTTCTGGCTACAAAAGCCAGGTACAACCTCATAGATTTGTATGCACACACAGATATACTTATTTAGGAATGTGTGAATAATATGCCTTATAAGAATAACAATTTTAATAGCCCACCCATAAGCGTAAATTGTATCCAAAATGAGACTGAAGTTTATGCCTCTATTTTGTTTGATGAACAAATGCTTGACAGTCTAGAGCCATGAAGTTTAGAGCTGAAAAAATTAGACTAAAAATGTTCTTTGAGATAAAACACAATTCATCTCAGGAACATGAGGTTAGAAGGAATTTCCCATTGATTTACAGGGATCCTTGTTTGAAATGAAATTTTATTTTGCTTCCTCAGATTACAAGAGCAACCTTCTTCTGTGTTAAGTATTTTATGCCACAGAGTGCAATTTCAAAAGGTTTGATATTGAGCTGTTTTGAAATACCTATAGTTCTTACCAGTTGCTTAAAAAATTTGTACCTCCTCACTTTAATTCAGCCATTTAATCTTAAAATCAATTTAACTTTGATGCTTTTATTATTTTGCTGTCATTTTAGTAATTCAGATCTTCAAAGGTAAGAATACATTAGCCATTCAAAGCCAAAAATCAAATAAAGCTACACTCTCTGCTCTTTAATCAGAGCTTTCATCTGAACATTTACGATCTCAGGAAGAAGCCAAATAAGTCCTAATTACCTCTAATTTAACGTGGCCACTCAAATAGGATATAAGATCACATTTTATCATACTGTAAGTGCTTTAATCACTAGTGTACACAGACCGGAGAGTTTGCTCTGCACTGAAAAAAAGCTTATCTTATCACATAGAGGTTAGCCACACTAAAAATTCCATGTAGAAACAGATCTGACCTCTTTTTCATTTAAAACTACAGACTTCAGATAAAATATGTTCTCTGTTTTATGTACATTTGGGGTTTTAGGTTGACTTACGATTTTGTGCTTGAAATAATTAACATTTAGGTTTTTGAAGCCTTAAGTGTCCTAACATATCAATTTCAATTACTTACTTGAGGATACAACCTTTTGCCTAAAGACTTTAAGGAAAAGCGGGTTCTGGGAGAAGACACATTTCAGAGCTCTTCAGGCAGACCTATGTTCCCAGTTGAATTGTGACTGCATCCCCTGTCACCTGCACAGCAGCAGCTCCTCAGGTCTGGCTGCAAGGCAGGACAGTCCTGCCTTTACCTCCCACTTCAAGAGTTTTGTAGGAGAACTTGGAAATACTTGACGGCAGGCAAAGGGCTGAAGCACTGATATTAACATCAATGTGCTGGATCAGCACAAATCAGAAATTCTCTAAGTTTGCTTAGCATGTTAATTTTAATTTTCTACTCCAAGTGAAATACTCAATTATCACTTCAGCATTCTTTTTGTCGTGCTTAATTATGCACCAGCTTACATCTGCTGATACTATCTTTCATTTGAAGTGAAATGATCAAATGTAACTAAAGACTTTTAAAGAATAATCTTATAGAATGTTTAAAGCTTTTTGCTGGGCAATGTTGATACTCCTTAGAGAGTCTGCGAAGGCAGGGGCAAGTCAGGAATGTTCCTGACTATAAACTAGAGAGGGAGCAAATGTTACACATTTATTTTGAAGCAGAAGAGCTGGGCAAGATAAATTTTGTAATCAGAGACCCTTGAACTGTCAAGCCTATTTCTAAAAGTTATGTGTAACTGGAGAATGTGAATGCCATGTAACCTCTGTATTTAATAAATGTTCAAAATTTGAGTGTTTTTATTACTGGAAATTATTGGAAAATCTACAGACCAAGCATTATTCATAGCAGGTCTTTGGCAAGTAAATTTGGATACTGGAAGTGCTGAGAAGCAAAAGAATCACAGTTGTTAGTTATTGGCTATAAGTTATTTTCCTTCCCTACACATAGGAGCTCAAGCTATTTCACTGGCATTTGTTAAGGAGGACGTTTTCAGCAATATAACATCTCATTTCAGAGCCTCATTCCACGGATACTTAATTCTCGTCTGCTTTTGGAAGAGTGCCCCTAAATCAACCCACGCCTCTACTGGGCAGTTAAACTGCTTTGGGACTGAGAAGGAGAGCAGCGTGTGCAAACATAAGTAGAAAACCCTCTTCTGTCAGTCACCTGGATTGATGACTGGTAATGCGCCTCCGCAGCAAGATGGAAACCTGAGCACATGGGCATTGGGGTGGTTTTCTTTAAATAAGTCAAAGAAATGTCTTCCCTCCCCACAGAACAGAGAAATCATCTAGAACAAGACAGCTTTTACTTATTTTTTCTGCGGGGGTCTGGAGAGAGAAAGTGACAAGAACTGCTAAATATTATTTACAAAAGTGTTTCTTAGATGAGATTGAACATGGCAACATTTTCCACCAAAGACCTTCATGCTCCTTGGCATCCCTAGCATGAAAACAACTCCCATCTCAGTGCTGCGTTTTGAAGTTCACCAATGCATGTGGCACCAGTGGTGGAGATTTCACGTATAAATATAGCGTGCCAGCACAGCAGTCTCCCGCCTTCATCTATTCTGTCTCAACTCAATCTCAGGATTTCAGACAGAGCACTCCTGAATTTGCACTACAAGTAATAAATAAAGGCAATTAAACATCGTAAAAGCCATTTTTTTTCAGAAAACTGCCAGAATAAGTCAGAGCCCAGGTTCACTATTTCAGCCAGTGGGCATTTCCAAGAGCCTCTCAGGGGCAGGAGAACACACAGCCGCTGTTCTACAGCAGCCAAGTTAGTTTGACAGGAGAACTTTAGATAGGCATGTGTGAGAACTTTTGAGACACTGCAGCATTCAATCACCAAGTTGTAGACTATCTGTATTAGTATTTGGCAAGTGTGCACCGTCAGTTCACTTTAAAAAAATAATCTGTGTTTGCTATATACTATTTGGATGCCTTCTTCTTGTGCACTAGGAGTTGACCAGTTGTAGTTTTGCTAGCAGAAGATATTTTTCAGAGTTAAAGGCAAGGCAAGTAAGACCAGCAAGGATAAAAGAAATACTCTTTAATGAAGACTAATAAAACTGCTGGAGAAATAGATAAAAGTGTTCAGTATTACAGCTGTGCATGGGCCAAGTTGGAGCTTTAACTGTGGATTGATAACTCTGGGATGAAGATGAGATGGCTCAGTCAAATCTGCCTTTTTGATGGTCACATCTGTCAGAGGGAATATATCACAAGAGAAAGATATGTCTGAGATTCAGAACAACTAATGGGAGAATAATTTGGCCCTCCTCCAGCCTTCAAGTGAACGTGCCAGGTGTAGGTTTCCACTCTAAGGGTTCTTGGCTCACAAAAGAAAACAGATCTCAGGATGATTAACTAATAGTTTCCCTAAAGAGGCAAATATTGGGGAAAGGGATGAGAGGAATAGCAATTACAGGGCTTGTGGATCAACCTCTCCCATTTGGAGCCTACTGGATTGTAAATGGGTAGAAAAAGGCACTCATCAGAAATCTTTCCAACTACTGTTTCTCATCTTATAGAATAACCCCCAAATATTCAGTGACCCTAAGGTCTGTTGGCCCTAACTACAAACTATGCATCTTAGGCTTCCAGATTTCAAAGGAATTTGGATTCTTGCTTCAGTAAGCAATTTACTAAGAAGAGTTTGGATGTTTCTTTATAGTTAAGGGAGAAATATGATCTTCTGATTCCAAATTATCCTGAGAATGTTGGGTATTTTGGAAGCAGAAAATCTTCTTGCTGAACTCCTTCAGAAAAGTAGCTTTAAATCAGACTTAACCCCAGGGTTTCCAGATTCCTCAAAACTAAAAATAGTTAAGATTCATAATTTCTGCTAATGAAATAAGGCATACATCTACATTGTTGTATAATACACTTTGCATATGTTGGCCATTTAAGTATATTAAACATAATTTAGATGTAGTTCTGCTATCCCATTTTTTACAGTTCTTGCTGGTTTGTGTTGCCCTCATTGCTCTGTTGCAGGGGATGTGTTATTACTTGACAGGTTGTGCTGTTGAAAGTCTGATAGGGTTTGTTTTCCCCTTATTATTTTGTTTACTGCTTTGTGTGGGAAGACAAAGAACCAAATATGGAAACATGTCATGCATAGAGGAATAGTATAAAAGAAGAGCAACAAAACTGCAATTGTTCTAATCACAAGCATGTTTCTTCACCACTTGAAATTTCAGCATGCTTTCCTCAGGTAGAATTTGCTGACACTTTCCACCATGTATTTGGGTTCCTAGTTGCTAGTTTCTGACTGAAGGCAGCACAGCTAAGTCTGTAGCAGCTTGGCAAAATCCACCTCCTTACTGCTCAGAGCATCAATGATGCTCAAGATTGTTGACACCTGTTACCTGTTTGAATTTTGTTTCATGGGTCACGATATACAAGTTCCCCCCTAAAGTGCAGCTGATGCCCTCCACAGCATGTCTGCAAGGTGGCACTGCTGACACCCTTGATTTACCTACAGGGACCCAAGGCATAAAGACCTGAAGGGCAAGAAGTGAAACACTGCCAGCTGAAAAATTGTAAACCTCTGACCCGTGTATTTAAGGTGAGGTCCTAAGCAGTCAAGTCCAAGTGGCCAGTAAAATTAGCTGGAATGTTATCATGACAATTACACCATCTGAATGCTCCTCAATCATTATACACATGAATATTTGATTTTCAAGTTATTTAGAAAGAATATTGAGAAGTGCAAAGGATACTGGAACAGCACTGCCACACTACGATTTCTAAGGCCTTTCGTTCAAAATAAGCTTGTTCTCCGAGTGAAAGAACTGACTCCCCATACTCAGTACTCAGGTGCTTATCCCCGCTTTTCTTCATGCCTGTGTGGCTTTTATATAGTCTCTACTAAGCTGGCTCAGGTAGCTGAACCAGCTGAAAAATTAATGGTTTTCATTGCCTTAGTGGTTTTTTGGGTCTGGAAAAGAACCATTTGGTTGTAACAGGATTTCTGCTGCATAAAGGATTCAGGGGTAAAATGTCTTCTGGTAATCTATAGAGAGGAACAGGAGCAGAACAACCCTATGGGCTGCTCTACTAAATTCTATCAGATTTAAGCTGTTTTATAAACGGAGCACAACACACCCTAGAAGCTTTTGGAGTACAGGAATTCTGCATTTCTGTCTGCATTTTCCTACTGGCTCAATGGGTGATTTTCAGAAAGTTTTGACGTGTTAGCAGTAAAAATATTTAGGATGCTTTGCTTAGCAGAGCCTAAAGCATTGGCTTCATGTAGCTTTTATGAGGTCTCTTATGCATCTGTGCCTAAGTCTGGCACAGCCAAGAGCTGAAATATTTCCTGTGGTCAAATCGATGTATGGTAATTATCCTAAGAAAATAGTATGACTGCACATGGAGACAACCACTAGTGCAGGAGGCAGTGTGTTTATCATAAAGACAGCAGATTATTCTTCTTAGAGGAGTATCTTTTTACGCTGCAATAGCTATACAGCCAGGAGCTTTCCTACCTTAAAAGACTATGGGGATGTTATGCATGTTTTACAATGTAAATTTACATATATTAAGCTGCAGTTGAGCTATGTGACTAAAAATTATGGTATCTATATACCATAGTCAAGATAGTTCATTAAGTGAGAGACTAGACTGGGGCAGATATGGTAAGTGCTGCAGCCAGGTGCTAGATCAAGGCAGAAAACGCGCCCTGTGAAATGAGGGAACCCCCCAATGGGGAACGAGGGGCAGACAGCTCCCCACTCTTAGTCTCAGCAGCTGTCACGTGGCAGCTGATGCAGCGGAGTGGTCCTAGAAGCAGATGCAGACTGATAGAGACATAAGTCATTCCTTCAAATGAAATCGCACATACTTTCTGTTTCAAGTGTTTTCTTTTGTCACAGGTTGGGAGAAAAAAAAAACAAACAACACACCTTTGAAAAAACTCAAGGTAAGAGACCGAAAGCTCTAGGTTAAGGTTCTCAGATCCAAGGTGGTACATGAAGTGTTGTTTTCTGGTCAGAATACACCAAAACCATGCAAATGTCCCACACATGCTGGTCTCATGTCTTTAATACTTTGATTCTTTTAAAGGATAAATTCTATCCTAGAAGAAGTTGCCCTGTGTAATTGCTATGATTTTAACTCTCTGCCTTAGGAACATATAATAAACTACACTCTACTCTGGTGAGATTCTCGCCTGGAGTACAGCACCCAGCTCTGGAGTCATCAGCACAGCAAAGACATAGTCCTGTTGGAGCTTGTCCCGAAGAGGGCCACTAAAACGATCAGAGGGCTGGAGCACCTCCCACACAAGGGCAGGCTGAGAGAGTTGGGGTTGTTCAACCTGGAGAAGAGTAGTCTCTAGGGAGACCCAATTGCAGTGTTTCAGTACTTAAAGGCGGCTTAACAGAAAGGTGGGGACAGACTATTCAGCAGGCCCTGTTGCTACAAGACAAGGGGTAATATTTTTCAAGCTAGAAAAGGTTAGATTTAAGACTAGATAGAAGAAAGAAATTTTTACAATGAGAGTGGGAAACATAGTAACACATTTGCCCAGAGAGGTGGTAGAAGCCCCATCCCTGGAAACATCCAAGGTCAGTTTTGATGGGGGTCTGGGCAACCTGATCTAGTTTAAGATGTCTCTGCTCCCTGCAAGGGGGTTGAACTAGGTGCCCTTTAAAGGTCCCTTCCAACACGAACTGTTTTATAATTCAACAATAAACAAACTTTAATGTCCTGAAATTACTTCCTCAAAACAAGAATTGTTTAGCTAAGAAAGAATGTAGGATAGAAGCGTTATTTGACTTTTTAAAATATTTAAACCTCGCCTGATGATTAAATATCTAATTATGGGATCTGAATGATTCTAAATTCCTTAGGGACTACAAATGGAACTTTTGTTACAGGGCTTTAGCAATTTTTATTCTGGATTGCTTGCACTTATTCTTCTGCAAACTTTTGATTAATTCTTTACCCATTGCTAACAATCACTCTTAGGGGAGCCTGGCCAGCAGGTTCAGTAGAGAGGTCAAACTGGGGCTTCAAACTGATTGCTTTTGAAATTTGATGGTAAGAGCCATGAAATAAAAGTAAACTAAGCAAGAGCCAGTAAGCTTTGAAGTCTAGTTCTAGTACAAGTTTTGGCTTTCTAGTTTAAAATACATTTTAAAGTGCCATTTACTTTGTAAAGTAAAAAAAAAAAAAGTTATTTCCTTGTGTTTCTGCAAATTTCTGTACTTTACAAATTGTGTTTGGAGAAACGAGATTCTAGGCAGGAGAGACAGAGGATCTTGCCAGAGATATTGTGAGAAACATGAAGCCAGGAGTTCAAAGGAATGTAAATTTAACAGCAGCAATTTGGAAGATACAGCATTTTTACAACAGGCTGTAAAGACAATGAAGTCATAGGGAAGAAGATGTGGCGCTCGGCTTCTATCTATACAACAGGGAAGTGAACCCAGCCCTGACCTGAATAGCTACAGAGAAAAAAAGGGACAAAAGGACTTAGAAATATGAACATAGTCTTGATAGGAAGGCTAAGTCATTGGTACTAACACAGAAAAGCAGACGCAGCCCTTTGGGTAAAATCATGCTTGACTATGTAGAAATCCTTAATTAAATGACTTAGAATTATTTTTTCTTTAATTTGTAGTTCCTCTATGCCCTTTATTTATAAAGGCTTAGGGAGTCCCATGTTTCTTCAATTCCGCCTATTCTCTGAGAAACAGCTGATCATTAGCGTTAGATGGTGGAGGTTTGTAATAGAAATATCAAGAGATTGTGGGCATTTGTAATAAAAATATTGAGATGAGTATGAACCAAGAATGTATGGAAATGTGAGCAAGAAAAACAGTGATATACATTAATTACTGCAGAGCACTACATGCGTGATTCCATTTGAATGACCAGACAGGAAGAATTAGTCAGCCTAATGATTAGGGAACTAGATAATGAAAAACAGTCAGGGCGAAAAAGAACTATGAAATGCAAAAATTTTGCCCAAGACTTACAAGGAATAAAAGAAAATAATTAGATGAAAGAAACCGACACACCATCAACACCTAGGGGGCATATAGAGCACATATTCAAAATTCTGGTGATTGCTGTGGATCACAAAAGAAACAAGAGATAAGAGCACCACAGCCAACATCCCTCATCCTGGCTAAACAATATGGATATGTGTCTTGGCAATAGACGGAATCTGTGAGTGGCAGGGAGAGATCAGTTTTGTTTAAACTGTCACATCCTCCTTCCATAGGGTCTTACACTGAATTTTGTTCTATTAATTCCTTACAACATTAACCATGACACTGGGGTTGCAGAGCAGAAGTACCACCCCACACTGTGTCTCCTTAATGACCGATAACACATTCTCCCTGGTAGATTGGGGGTTTGTCACCACATATTTAGTGGAGAAATAAGTTCAAGACCGTATGTATACCAAGAACAAAAGAATAATTCTACATCAGTGGCTGCCCAATAGCATTTTGTTTTTATTTTTTTTTGTTCCTCTCACCACCAAACCAATGAATAGTCAATTGTCTTTTAAAGTGCTAAACCCAATAAAACTCCGAGAGACTGCCATGCTTATAATACTACAAGGAGCTGTGAGGAACAGCGCCATAAAAGGAATGGGTTCACAATAGTGGAAGAGAGCACAGTTAATATTGCTGTACAGTGTTTTATGTGGCAGTAGAGCTACCATCTTATGCCACTGTTGCAATTGTAGAAAACTTTATGTCCTTTCAGTTGTAGCCTATAAAAAGTTTGCGCTGGTTCTCAAACAACAAATGAAGGCAACTGGAAAAACATCACCTAACTTGTTCATCACCCAAGCACAATTATAAGGGAATTTTCAAACCTATGTAAATCCCATCACACCTAAAAATACATTGAAGTGAATTTTATAGGCCAATCTGAAGCTGCAATAGAGAAGGGAATTAAAAATGAGAAATAAACCCCCTGTATGTAGCACAGCTACAGAATATTTTCATGCCAGTTGGTGTTCATGGAGCAATAATTTGCTGAAATACTTGGCTGTAACAGACCAAGCTCTTAAATCCTGCTTGTAAAGAAATATTGCCAACTACTCTGATTTTTTTTGAGTAAAGCAATGTCCCATCTTCACTAAACATGTCTGAGGGTGCATTTACAAGTTTTCAAAATACTTGAAATTAAAGTCGTGATGTTATTTCACATGTTCCTTAATGGAGTCAAGTGGGAGTAGAAGCTGCAGGTACAGGTGCCGTATCATATCAAGTATTTTGTCCAGAGAGAAAACAATTTATTGTATGCAGATTAGCTAAACTTTGTTCCATGAAATAAGCCCTACTTTATTTTAAACTATTCTTGCTAGATCTCAGAATAAAAATAAATTGGAATTGTTCTCTATAATCATCAGAACAGAACCTAGATGTCCATGCTCTGCTTTAAAACTTTTAGGTATGCTGGGCAACAATACTCTTAATATAACCAAAAATAATTCAAGATAGCACTTTTATTTATATTTACTCCTCAATATGGTATTATTTTATTGCAAAATCCCTATTTCTTCGCTCTATTTTGTTACAGTTGCAATTTATGGCATCTCTCTAGACGTGGTACTGATGTCACTTAACAGTTTTAATATTTTCCCAAATGGATAACCCAGTTTTGAGGATCTAGGGTCCATTAGGAATTAAAAAAAAAGAAGATGACAGGACTTTGTTTGATGCTACTCTGCTCATTTTCAAATTCTTATTTTTTACCCCATTATGCTAGGGGCAATAACAAGCAACAGAAGTTTGTTCATATGTCCATGAGGACTTTACACTGGGAGAAGAAAAAGGAGGTTTTGGACTGCTTTCTAAGTCCTGTTGAGACTCCATTAGTGACCCTCCCACAGCTCTTCCATCCCATCTGGATCTCTCATCAATACCACAAACTCCACTGACCGGCAGTGGCTTCACCTTTAAATTACTGCATCATTGCTTTGATCAACAACATGTGTTTTAGATGAGCTTTCAAAAGGGAGAAGGTGACCTTTAAAAAGTTGACATCATGTTCAAATGAGGAAAATAGAGGAGAATGAACTCTGGCAGGTTAAATGTGAAAATGCAGCAAGGCAGGCCAAACATTTTAAGGAACAACTCACAATAGGCACAAGAAAAAATAATTTTACAAAACCATAAAAAGCCAAAACCTGCTAGGAAGACTGTACAACAATAAATGACCAAGGCACAAAGCAAGCATTCATAGAAGATAAGGGCAGAATGAATTTTTATACATAGTGAATGTGGAAGAATTTAGAAAATTCTCCCACCAGAAATGTGCTTCTCCTCACCACACAAACACTCTTTTATGTTTCAATGGATAATGCCTCAACAGTTCTGGATTCAACTGAAGTTCAGAAAAGTCTATAAAACAGGTTTGTCAGGACCAGAGGATATTTATCCAAGAGCTCAGAGGGAACTGAAGCATGAAATAGCTTAAGTAGCAAGTGTGGTGTATGGTTTCTTACTTAAAAATTCTCAGATACAAAAACAGATGACAAATGGGATGGAATTAGAAACCAAAAAGGCAATGAACCACAGAAAAACCTCATCCCACACTCTGGTTCTTTGTACTGTGTTAAGTGGTTTGAACTATAAGAATAGAGTTCGTGGACGTATGAAAAATGGTATACCAAAGAACAGTCAGCACAGTTTTTTTTTAAGGAAAAGTCAAGACACATCTCTGAGGGTTTCTGAAGATGTCAGTAGATCTGTAGACAAAGGAGGTGAAGCTGATGCAATATAATTTTGTTTTTTCAAAAGGCATTGGTTCTTCACCAAAGGCTCAAAATTTAAAGTTGGGAGAAGCAGAAGGTCATCACCTGACTAAATAACTGTTTAAAAGTTAGGCACCCTGAGGTGCTAATTATCTGTTACATTTATCAGTGGAGAAAGGCCATCTGTGAGGTCTCAGAAGAACTACATCTTTCCAGACATTTCCATTATTTTCTGTTCTGTAATATATCCTCATACCATGCATATTCTGTAGCCATTATTATGCTAAAAGGAATTTAAGCAGTGCAATGTTACCAGATGGGGTGCGCTGGAAGAGGTTGCAGCTTCCCCAGGACACAGTAGAGCATGTTTGAGAGACTGCAGGGATGTGGCAGGCTAAAGGAGCAAATAAGGGATGTTTGTCTGGGTGAAACTTTCCTCTGACCTGATCCTGATGTTACCATTTCTCCCTTCAGACACCACAACTTCTCCAGTTCTCTCAGTTCCTAAAGAAGGATAGCTTATGAGAAACAGTTCTGCTATCTGAGACTTGAAAAACATTCCTTCAAACTTATACTCCAGTATCTTCCTCCTCTCCTGTAAGAAGGCATAAAGTAAATCTGTTACATCAAACAACCATTTCCCTGGAAGGGAAGGCAATACTGAGCCTGTTTACGATGAGCTTTGTTCTCTAGTTTCATAGTGGGCAGCATAGTTTTGGGGAGTTTTATTTCAGTTTGGTTTTGATTTGTTTTTTTGTTTTTGTTTTTTTTTAAATTCATCACCTTTTAGTTGTATAATGCTTGCATATAATGTTTGCAATCTCACTATTACTTCCTCTCACCAACAAATAACCCAAAAGGTGTGTGCCTGCACTAAGTTATTTCTCCAGCCTGTTGTCACCATAAAGAGGAAACGATTTTTTGATCTACAGTGATCATCAAATTTTCTAGAAGTTGGTGTTTTTCCTGTGACTCTCAGAAAAGCTTTATTCGAATTGTGTTGAAGCCCTAACTATTTATTTTAACTATTTACTCCTATATGGCCAAATGTCACTGCCTTTCTGATGAGGTATCTGCAGTGCTTGCAATTCAGCCTCAGATTCACTTAACTTCTGGTCTTTATTTTTCCTTATTATTTGTGTAACTAATAGCACATTAAGTGTTCCACAGACAAACATGAAAAAGTGTCAGATGTTTCTTTATGGTCTGGCATCTGTGCAGTCACTTCAGATGCTCAAAAGACACATTAAATGGGACCATTATGTTTCAATAGTAATTTATGCCTGATTTACACTACTACAATCAAATTCATACCCTGAATGAGAAACACAGAAACAGAATATTGCACAAATCTTGCTAGAGTCATAAATAAGCGAGTGCAATTGGTGCACCTTTTCCCCCGTCCTCTCAAAGGAAGCATTTGTGGATATATTTACTTATACAGAGCTACGCCATTACCATAGCTGACATAACTTCCTTGACTCCAATACAGTAATTTGTGTCAGCTGAGTTACCAGCCAAAGTGGCTGGTCAAGCTGATGTAGCAGGCACTAATGTACTCTTATCACTCTGCAAACACATTACAGTTCGTGGTATTTACCAAAATGAGTCTTTGTCTTCATCAAAAAAAATTAAGTGGTAATTCCACATCTCATTTGGTGCCTACATCATCCAGAATAAAACCAAACCAACAATTTGTTGTTGCTGTTCCACTTTATGAATCTTGTAATGGTTGGGTGTTACTAAATAAGGATAGGATCGATAGAGTTGTCTACTTAATTCATGCATTGTGAGCACATATTATGAAGCTGAGATGTAGCTGTGAAATGAACGTTTTTATCCTTCAAAAATGGTAATGTTTTTCATGAGAACACAAATGTGCATTTTACTTACAAAGCTGACTTCACTGTTAGTCATATATCATTCCTTTTCCTCCATGAGAAAACAAACATGAACAGCATTGAACCTAGAGCACTCCTCTGTTACTGATGATACGGTGAAGCAAGGCTACACAGTTGTAATTAAGCATCACAAGAATCACTACCTCACCTGACAGAGCCCAAGGAGCAGTTTGTAACTGAGAAACTGTGTGATAGCATCCCTGAAGGGCTTTCCTGCAGTTGTACATGTGATTTGCTCACTGGCAAGAGAAAAGTCATTCTCTAGGGGAGGCAAACCTTCTTGAAGCCCTCTGTAGGTCAGAAGTCAGATAGTTTTGCAGAACTGAGGCTACTTAGTTTTATAACACATTTGGAGGAGCAATGCTAATGGCATGCTGCCCTTCTTTCCACGGTGAAGCTCCCCAAATCAGTTCTTCCAGTTTCCATTCCTCCATCATGACCCTCAAGCTGTGAGTGGTTATGTTGTTATGATCCCAAAAAGTAGTAGTCTAGAGTTTGTAATGATAATGAAGATTCGAAAAAGGCTTCAAAAGAGCCTCTTCTCAATCTGGCTTTCTTGTACCAAACAGTATTCAGCACCAGCAGTATTCAGAGAGAACCACACATCAACTGGCTATGAAGAAGTCAGAAAATGCAGTAACATCCATCTCTAATAAATGGTGATAGAAGACCTTCCCCGAGGAGAAGGAAAGTTCCTTTCTAAAATCAAGGACGGTGTCTCTGGGCCATTTCCTACAGACCAGGAGCACTCGAAGGGCAGTAGGCAAGATGCACATCCATTAACATCTTGCTCTCCTGTACTCTGTTACCTAACCTTCCTCTGTGGGATGCACTCAGGAGCTCTTGCAGCTGATCTTGTGACAGAGTGGTGATGGTCTCCTTGGGACACCTGGATTCATCGACCTGAAACGAGTCATACATCAGAACTCATCAATCTGTATCTCGCTCTCTTAGTGCACCTGTCAGGACAGTTCTTAATATTTTTAACTCATAGCTCTAAAAAAATTTAAATGTGCCAGTCCTTTGAGGGGTCAGCTTGCAAGTACAGCCACTGTCTGTGCATGACTAAGTTTATGTCCCCCCATGCTCTGAGGAGCAACTAATCTTGCAATTGTGGCACTGTGCTCTAAACAATTTAGAGGGGTGCCCAACCTGTGAAGGGAACTGGATTTGACTGCCCACCTCCCACCTCTGGGCGACTGATCAGACTACAGTACTACTGACAGGAAGATTTCATGCCACCTCCAGCTGCTGTGGAGGAATTGAACTCCCTTCTCTGAAAGAGAAAGAAGGAAGGCCAACAGCAGAGGAGTCAAAATGGATTTTGAGTGGACTGAAGTATGTTTTCATATTCATATGTCTATAATTTCATGTTTTGAATATGCTATATTAAAATTCAGGTGTATATGTGTATGCCATATATCATAAGCATATGGGCCTTTAAAATAATGGATTAATGACATATGATTTAAATCTCTGATCAAAATTTGATGTTAGTCCCACTTTGAGGAGTAGGTTTGACTAGATGACCTCCAGAAGTCCATTTCACCCTAAGGTCTTCCAGAAGTAGAAGTTACTTGCTGTCTCAACGTACTTGCTCTAATTACTTGCTGGTTATACAAAAGTGGCCAGCAGAGACATTGACTGTTTAAAGCCCCCCACATCCTTATTTAGTGGAAGAAAGGCTGTCATAGTAAAAGAAAACAAGTCCAAAACACTGGCCCTAAGAATATTTAAAAGCATCTTCACCTGTCACTTCAAATTGTCTCTTTTTGAGTGAACACACATTTACTGAATGTGCATTTATTCATATTTTGTGAATAAATTCACACACCACTGACCCACTCAAACTTTTGCCAGCCTTACTACAGGGTTCATAAAAAAACCAACTTGAATGATCAGATGGCATAAATTTGACACAGCACACACAAGGCATAGTGATCTCATTTTAGTAACATTCATTACCCTTACAAGGTGGTATTTCAATAGTTGAACAATCACTTTCATAGACAAAAGAAGGCTAGGGTGAGTTGCAAATGAAATTGAGTGGTTCAAGGTAATGATTCAATAGTAAGCTCTTTTTTCCATTCAGGCAGACTCCCCATCTCCTCATGTCCCTCAGTTTGGGATCCTAGTCTGAAAGTCATCTTATGTAGTCAGATATCTAAACACTACTTATGAAAAAAATGCAATTGCACGTTATCCAGGGCACTCAGTACCCTGATGCACACAGTTGTTTACATTTGGATGTTATTCAGCAATTCAGGCCAGGATGCAATGGCTCTGGTCTATAAGCAGCCCCATAGCCACACTGCTTGGCTGCCCCGTGTCGGCACCTGTCACGTCCACTGGCCACAGAGCTTCTGACTGTACTGATAAAACACTAACAGGGCTAAAGGTGCAACGTTCCTGATAGGACTCCTTAACAGAGGTTCCTAAATAGAGACAGACAGGTGTAGCAGAGGTAGATATACCCACAACACAGCTAAATACCCCAGCCCTACTGGCAAGGAAAGGGGGGAAACTGTGGTTTGAGCCCACCTTGGTGCTGCAGATGCTTCAGGGTAACTTTAAGCCCTTGCTTCAGGCAATGCCACTTTTTATAGGAGTGCTGTGTTCAGGGAATCCAGGCATTTTCAGAGTTCAACAGCAGATGTTAGGGAATACCAAAGTCACCTAAAGGGTGCAGTTTGTACTAGGAACACAAATACTGTTGAAAATGTGGGACTTGCAGGTCTGATGTCTTTTGGAGAAGAGGTTTAAGATGACCATACCTTGACCTTCCTTCTGTAAAAGGAGTCTTTTACAGTAAAAATTAAGTCTTCCTCTGTCCAGTGAGATTCTAACACTTAGGAGCCAAAGCAGCCCAGCTTGTACAGTGATGAGATCCTTAATATCCCACCTTGATATATGATGTAGTATGTGCGCACTGACAAAAAACAACTAATATTCTGTATATCAGAGGAAGAAGACATTGCAAATTCAACAGCAAACATTTATCTTTGAAGCTCAAAGAAAAAAAAAAAAAGGGCAGAATCAGAGCAAATTGTTTTGCAAGTCCTCAACATCATAGCCCTACCACTTGAACAAGGTGATTGTTATCACAATTGTACTTTTCTCTACAGAGCAGCTGAGAATAATTTTAAATTAAGCAGGCGACTGCAAGATTTATATTATATGCATATGCAAACAGGAGCATCTAAGAACACTCCTTCGTGCCTGCTGCAGCAACCATACCGACTTGCACTTGGCATCTCCCCCCTGGATGCCCAGTGCTTGCAGTAAGGGCAGGAGCACATCTGTTGCAGAGCCTGGCAGGCACACGGTTATATATGATGATGGATGATACCTCACAAGAACTAAAACTTACAGGTGTCAGTCAGCTTAAAGAAAAATACCTGAAGTTCATGGATCATTTCACAATCACTTAAGGTTTTACTTTCCTTAGCCCGTAAGAAGTACAGTTTTTCCACATCAGAGAGAAAAACAAACTGTAAAATAATCTGTTTGTTTCACTGTATTCCTGAGGCTAAGACTGTTTTATAATACATTAGACAATCTCCAAGTTGTCACCAGTCTGCTAAACAGAACAGAGAATATAAGAAATCTTTTATAAGGAAGAGTGCCGTAGATGAGAAAAAAACCTAAAACCGTCAAGATAGATAGTTTGACAGCTGCCACATTACCAGAAAAGTTGTAAGGTATTGTAAATTCTGCAAGTATCTCACCACAAAATACTAATGTGCTTTTTTACCTCCCAGCAGACTTTGATCTAATGGTCAAAGATATTGTTTTAAATAGTCACAAAATGGGGTAGACTATGCAAACCCCCCATAAATAAATTATTTCCAACTTCTGATAAAAGAATTAGAGAAGATTATAGAAGTGGAAGTAATATTCTCAAGATTGGCACAAATTCAAATGACTTTAAGGGAATGATATATTCAGGTCTGAAGAACAAGGCTTAGGAGCAGGGAAGGGTGCTGTGGTAACAAAGCTTATCTGCCTTCAAGGTCCCAAACACCCACACGGCAGTTTGATATACATAACAAGATGTCTATGAGAATTACTGTGTCATTTAACCAAAAGTCAATTATCCTGAGACCCCTCTTCTAGATGACAGCTGTATCAGAAGATCTAGAAACAGTAAATTGTGTGATAATTAAACACTGGATTGCCTGATTATTTCCATTATAAATTATTCCAAGGACGTAACTATTTAATACATGTACTTATTTATTAGATATATTTTTTTATTACTTTGGTAGTGAGAGAAACAATTTTTTTGGTTATTTATAAGTAAGAATCAAATGGTGTTAAAACAGGCTTGTGGAGATACTGATAAACTATATGCAGGGCTGGTAATAAACTGTATTTCTTCATTCAAAACTGTATTCAAGTTTTTGAATGGAGCTCATACTTCTCATTTTTTCTTTTACAACTTCAATAGAACATGATCCTGAAATATTTTATTTTCTCCAAAGTTACATACATAGTAGCTTGCTGTGGTTGAGGTGCTGCATGCTTAGGATTTTTTCCACTTGAAAACAGCTTGAATACATAGAGCTCAAAGAGCTCAGAAAATATAAGTGGGATTTTCAAACAAAGAGTCAGGTTTAACACTAGTGGGAATGGAAATATTTTAACTGATTATTATATGAAGTGGTCCAAAAGTTGCCGTGATCAAAGAGATTTTTTAAAATACATTTATTTTGGGTTTGGTTGGGTTTTTTTAAGCTATTTTTATTTGTTTTGTTTTTAAATTTCAAACTAATTCAGTGCTAATTTGAGATAACATTTTTGCCCTTTTTAGCAGAGATACAATTGAAAAAACAGTGAGACTGATGTGGAGGGCTGTGGTCTGCCTATACCTAATGAAAACAAAGCCAATTTGTACTTCTTAGCCAAATTAAGAGATTCTACAATATATTTGCCACAGGAATCATCTTCATAGTTGAAAGCAAAGGCCTGAAATTGAATCAGTGAAGTATATTATTTTAATCATAATGATCAGATCCAATCTAATCAAAACTGAAAATCATCAATCTCTCAATGCATCCAAAGACACTCAAAGAAAGTGGTGTGGAAATTGAGCCTACAAGAACTGGCAAGTGACTGCCCTGCCTTTGCTCGCAGCCAAACTCTGTGTCTTTCCCCCAACTCCCAGACACTTCAAACAGAGTGCAAACATTGTCTTCAAGTACAAATGGTAGGAAAGCAGAATTTTCCCTTTATCATCGGCAGCTTCATAGCAACACAAAAGCACAGGCATTTTACAGTCAACCTTTGAGCAGAATCCATTCTCAACACAAAGCTTACAACTTGAGAAGAATAACCCTCTGTTTTTCAACTTTTCTGCCCAAACCCACCATTAATTTTCATACCGTAACAGAAATGAAGCATAGTCTTAACAGTAAAATTCCAGAGTATACTCTGCTATACCTTATTCTCAGAAAAAAAAGACTGCATATAGTGCAGGTGTCCACTATTAAGTGTAATCTTTTAGTAATTTTATGACATGTTTAAGGCTTTGACTATTTTTAAACCATAACATTTAAGAAGCTGACAGCTGACATTGGAGAGTTATTGAATCCTGAGTGCTACTGGAGCCCCAGGCGCTGGGAACAAATATCCTTCAAGATTAACGTATCTTTCCAGAATGCTGGAAGGGGCTCCTAGGAAACTTTTGAAAAGTAATTTTCTGTAGAATTAATGTCTGTGTTAATTGTGAGGCAAAGAATGCTTATCTCACAATAATAATATGTCAATATAACATTCAGTACTCTAATTTTTAAAAACTGCAGAAGTCTTATTTCTATTTGCTCCACAATTCTGGCTAACAGATATATGTTCAGAGAGTTAATTTATGGATGCAAAATAAGTCTGAGACACTTGTACTGGAGTGTAGCATCCATAAAGTCATACTACTGCCACTAATTTGCAAAAATCTTAAAACTCCTCATAGAAAGAGCAATATATACCCATCTCTACATACTCTCTTTCAAGACTCTTTCTTTTTTTTCTTTTAACCAGAAGTTTCTTCTTGGTTAAGAAAGGGTGAGAATATATTCACCCCCATGAGACAGACCCACTCCATGATCAGGCAGAGCACACCAATGGGCCGGCACAGGCAGAATGAGCCCATGATACCATAATTAAAAAACAGTTTATATGAAAAGGCAATAGTGTTAGGAAGTAAGCCAAAGGCAGTAAATAGCTCCTCCCACAAAATGTATAGAAAGAATAAGGGTGTCTTTTATCAGTTCATGAACTCCCTAGAAAAATACATTAAAAACTCGTTCAGTTTGGGAAACCAAAGGGTAGAAGTCTCAGGCCACAGCCTATTGGGTTTTTTTGAAAGTTAGCTTGAATTTCTCTTTTCCTCAGTAACGTCCACAATGTTATTTGCAATTCTGTGTATGCTTCTATACTACACACTGTATAACTTAGAACAGCACATTATGGATTTTGAACAGTGATGCATTACTGCCTTTTGCTTAATTTTCTACTTGCAATCTGTTTTGGATAAGCAAGTGGAAATGGCCAATTCTGAATATTAAAACATAGACTGAAAGTAACAAAACCTCTTTTAGTCCTCGTCCAGCAAGCAATCACTATTCAAGAACACTTCCTGGGGCTCCTTACTTTTCCTGCCTAGTTTTGTACTCGCGTTGTACTGCTATATATGGTTACTCACTCACATTCAATGGCCGATATCAGCAAAGTCTGGTTGATAGGAGGCAGAACATCATTTCCAAGCACAGAACACACTACTCACTTCCAAGACAACTACAGTCTCACCCAGCAAGACACAGCACTCCTATTTGTAATTTGAAGGTTTATTCAAAGGCACATCAAAGCAGGTGAGGCTAGTGGTTAAGATGATGTCTTCCACCTGCTGTATTTGTGGTGGTTTTCTCAGTCTTTCACTGAAAAAGAGAGGAAACTGAAGGGAAAAAGGGAATTTTACTCATATTTGTGTAGTACGTAGTGCCAGTTTCACAGTAAGGGCTGGAAAGTCTTATATACTTATTTTAGAAGATTTTTATGATGACCCCAAAGATGATTGTGAGCGACAAAGCAGCACAGTCGGGATGCTTTTATAAATTTTGGCATACTTTTTCTTATTATAAATTACCTGAGGGGAAAATCTATTATATTTCTCCTTGTGGTCAATCCACAGGTCCCTCTGAGTGATAGTAATCAGTGGTCAAATGCCTTCCCATTTTCTGGGCTTTTTGCCTTTCCCCTGCCTCTCCACCAACTGCCCTTCTGCATCTTACCATAGTAATTTGTCTCACACTACGCAACACTGACTGGTAAAAAAAACTTCCTGCACACTTCCATGCTTCCAGAAGGTGAGTTACTCTGCTGGTTATACACTCATCCACAGAGGTCTCCCATAATGTAGGAGGATGTGACGAATGTATCTAGGATAATCGTAATACTGGGATATGTTTGTGGTATCCTAGTATTAAGTCCATCAAATAGTTAAATAATATTTTTCTGCCAACACTGAGATTAATTCAATATTCTACTTTGCCACAGTACCACAAGAAGTCACCTCCGTCCACATTCTCTACTCCAGTGGGCGAAGTACAACCTTCATCTCACATTGTACAAATACTTCATATTAACAGGACACCTGAGAAGGAAAGATTTATCCTTCTGTGTATATGCCATAGAGCACAAAGTACAACAATGCTGTGAAATACGCACATAACTTAGGCACTGGAATATTCTTTTGATAGCTTCAGCTGAAGCCAAAATCTACAAGTTACTACATGAGAGAATGGAGGCAGAACTGCTGTCAGCTGCAGTTCCACATCCCACACCGTTCCTGTCATCTCACCCATCCATGTGCCTCTACCAAAAGAGGCTTTCATTAAGCTTATCGATCCTTAGTAAGATTTTTATTCCAAATACCTCTACAGCTGTATACACCTATATCTATAGAAGCATGATAGAGACAGAAGCCTTTATGATAATTACAGTCTGCTTGGAATTATGGCTTATGGCTTAAACAAATATCTTCTTACAAGCTCTCTCAAACAATTACAGATTATTTTCTTATAAATGAATGCTTCAGCATTTAGAAACTTTTATACAAAACTAGTATTTGAGCATTTTGTTCCATCAGATGCCTAAATTTATTCTTAGCAGTTTTGACTTTTATCTGTTCATTGAATCAAGAAAATATGTAGGTAGGATAATTACTTTTTAGGAAGTAATGACGTTCAAAATTAATGCAACAAAAATGTTACTGAATAAAGTCAAGCTGATTTACATGGTGAAAGCAATCAACTGTTAATGCAGCTTGGTTTAAATTCTCTGCTTTCTTAATCTACTCCTCTACTTGTCAACTGAAAACTGACGTAAGTGCTCAGGGTACAGAACTGGAACTGTCAGTATCACTCAGTTATGAAGCCAAATCTCCGGAGTTTGGGGTGGGAGGGTTGGGTTTTTTTTAAATGAGTACCTGACCTTCAAATAATGTGAAACTTTTAAAATTAAAATTGAGTTTTACAGACCAGCTTTTCTGTATGTGCCCCTCTGGGGCAATTAAACTGTAAAACTGAACGTGTGACTCCTTTGCACCTCACACTTGCCATATGCACAACAAAATGCAACCAGGATGGCAGTCTCCCAGACTTTCTGATGGTTGCATGCTTCCCAGAGAGGATGCCAGGTGCTTTCTGGTCTCAGACCACCAGAGGATCTCCTCCACCCACATCCTAGAGGAAAGTCCCCTTCCTGGATGCCAGCAGTATAATAGCACTTGCTTAGCCCTTTCATGGCTGGGTGTAGCTGTGCCACTTTCACAGCCATCTGTGGATTTTAAAGTTTCTGCCAGAATCAGACAAATGGTGAGTGGGAAGAGTCATGATATCTGTTCGGACCTGGTAATCTAATTCTGCTTATGTCATGACATACAAAGTATATCTTAAAATAAATTAAGGCTTCTAAATAATTTGAGTACCTTGGACCTCAACTAAACAACATTTTAGTCGAGGTTGTGAACCTCAACTAAAGTCTCAGCAAAATTTATGTTAACTAGATTGCAGTAATCACTCCCTTTAGTTTAAATACCTCAGTTCAAAATAAACCAATGGAAGAAGCACCAGGGTATAAAATTACATGCCTGGGCAAATGATTGCAATATTAGTACTGAAAAAAAAATTGTGAGTTGAACAATGACAAACTTCAATTTATATGGGTGGAAGTGTCAGTCTGTTCTACAGAGGAATCTGAAGAGGCTGAATTGATGGGCTGAGGCCAACAGTATGAAGTTCAACAACCAAATGCCAAGTCCTGCACTTGGGATGCAACAGGCAAGTGCAGCGTTAGAGGCTTGGGGAAGAGTGGCTGGAAGGCTGCCTGGTAAAGAAGGAACCAGGGGTGTTGGTTATCAATTGGCTGAATATGAGCCAGCAGTGTGCCCTGGTGGCTGAAAAGGCCAATGGCATCTTGGCCCCAATCAGAAACGACGTGGTCAGCAGGACCAGGGAAGCGATTGTGTCCCTGTACTCGGCATTGGTGAGGTCACATGTTGAATACTATTTTCAGTTTCTTGTAGTGAGCCCCTCACTACAAGAAAGACATTGAGGTCCTAGAGTGTGTCCAGAGAAGGGCAATGAAGATGGTGAAAGGACTGGAGTACAAGTCTTATGAGTAGTATCTAAGGGAGCTGGGGTTGTTTATCCTGGAGAAGGGGAGGCTAAGAGGAGACCTTATTGCTCTCTGCAACTACCTAAAAGGAAGTTGTAGAGAGGAGGGTGTTGGTATCTTCTTCCAAGTAGTAGGATGAAAGGAAATGGCCTCAAGTTGTGTCAGCGGAGGCTGAGGTTAGACATCAGGAATAATTTCTTCATTGAAAGGGTTATCAGGCACTGGACGAGGTTGCCCAAGGGAGTAGTTGAATCACCACGCCTGGAGGCATTTAGAAGATGGTTAGACAAAGTGCTCAGGGTTATGGCTTAGTAGTGGACAGATACAGCTGGACTTGATGATATCAAAGGTCTTTTCCAACTGAATGATTCTATGATATTATATTTACATGAGTGTGCTGCATACTCCACTGTCTCTACAGTCAAAAAGATAAATTGCTAACAGACTTTGGAGGTCTATTTGAATAAGTAACCCCATCTTGTTATAAGTTTATCTTCACGGTCAGTGAATAATTTTTTACTTACTGTTGCACTAAAATTAAATACTCTATATTATTGTAAGTCTGAAGTACTAAGGTAGTGCTGTTCCTCGTATGCCATGCTGAGTAATTTACAGAATTGATTACAGCTATGAGTTCATTTAACTGAAGCTATAAACTGACTTTATAGTTCATATGACGGATTGTTGCATTCCTTACAGAGTGCTCTCTACAACATGTAGCATACAGTGCTGGCATTAATGAACTACAATACATATTTCCAGGCTATCGTATAATTCTCATTTTCTTGTTTATGCATTTCTATCTGTTATTCACTGCATTTTAAGGCCTCTTGGTCACCTCCTAGCTGTGTTAGAAGCTATGATGCCATTTATGTGTTATGATTTTCTCCAACAGCACATAAAATAGATGAAACACTCCCTCAGAGAACTTCAATTGACCCTGAATATAATGAACAGTGGCAAGAAGGGGTTTCTCTGAGCAAGTCTTATTGAGGCGGTTAAATAGACTTCATTGGCACAGTACATTGTAATATGACATTGAATTTGTAGTGTACCAAGAGTGTGTTAGCTGTTGTATCTCTTCAGGCTTGATGGAAGGATATATGGAGTTTGACAATTTTTATTTTTTTATTTTTTAAACTTTTTTTTCAACAGTGTAACTCTAACACAAGAGAGGCTAAATCCAGGAAATCTATATCAGACTGTCAATCATAAAACCCCACCATTTTAAAATCTAGTAGAGCCTGGAGGATTGAGAAATCACTGAATATGTTATATTGGTGCTTTACATATATTATGATAACAGTGTCAGCTCTATTCCAGACTTAAACAAGTAGCAGAAGCTTTTGTTTCAACTGAATGCTAAATATTCTTCCTTGTGAATGAGCTCATTTCCTTTTGCTGTGCAGTTTTCTTGTCAATGGAATTATTTCAATGGTTGAGCTGTAGGATCTCTGTCAGATAATACTGGCAAACCGAATAATTTATTTTTTTCCCATTTCTTGGTAGCTGACACATACTCTTAGAATTCATTCCTTGATCTGAAGGCCCAATACAAAACCATCTGAACTGGCACAAGCTCTTAAGCATTTGTTAACCTTGAGGCACTTTCAGTCACCTGTTATTGCTGTTTATATTCAAAATATTAAAAGTAATTTAGGAGACCACTGTAAACTATGGGAATGTCCATCTGTTTAATGGTATCTCTACTCAAAAAAAAGAACGAACAAAAAAAGTTGCTTGGTAATAACAGATTCTTTAAGAAAAAGAATACACAAAGCAATTCCTTCAAGCCTGCTCTCTTTACTCCGTTTTAAAAATAGCCTCTATTAGCGTTTAGTTTTCATAGTAAAAACATCTTCTAAAAGTTTACTGTCCAAAAGAAGTAGTTTCAACAGTATACACACTGATTCACCTCATAGTCACTGTTTAGGTGATTGCTGATACTTCTTCTGAGCTCTGTACTCAGCAATTGCGATAGTAAAGTATGTTCAGGCATGATTTATCTTTATATCTGATTAGCGATTGCTGTACACAGTTAGGGTCTCATAGTTTTTTTAATACTTAGCTACCTGAAAAAGAAACAGCATATATTAGACATAGCGTAAAGGTAGTATGAATGTGGAATGAACATCTCTGTTGGTGAGGTGCTGAATTTAGGATTTTGGGATGAAAGTTTTAATTAAGAGTGGGGAAAAGTAATTTTCTAGGGACTTTATTTGACATGCTGTCATATTATTATTTAATTTAATAATTCAAATATTTTGTAAAATAATAGTCTGTGTCAAAAGTTTAAGTCTGACTACAGTAGATGATAACTACGAGTCTGTGTTGCTAATGAAGCAGAATGATTTCTATGCATATAAATAAGACTTTGATGGCTGCATGTGTTGTAAACACTGATTAAAATCATAATTAAAGCTAGCAGAAAAAGCTGAGGCTGACTAATTTTAATCTTGAGATAGTCTGAACACACATCATAATGATAAGACAAGAAGAAAAGGGTGAGGAATAGAAGAGCACAGGCCAAGGAATGTCACCTTCTCATTCTTCCTTTTGATAATGCCCAAGGAAAGAGGGGGGTGTCTCCTAGAAAGAACAGATGGAAAAGACTGTGGCTGTTACTCAGGTGAATGCTGCTGGGCTTCAGAACCACTCCCAAGGGTGTCCTCTCAGGAAACCAATAGAGGTAGTTTCATCCTCTCTTCAGTTGACACAAGGCATTTTGGCTTTCTGACTCCTAACCCATCCCAAGTGTTGCCCTGCACCAGTGCAGCTCAGTGCTCTGTGTTGTGTGCAGATACTGGCAGGCATCACTGTTTGTCATGTTGGTAAGGGACTTAATTTTATCTTGCCCTCCATTTTTTTGTCTCTGTTCCCCTAATATCAAGTGACTAATTTTTCATACATGAAAAGTGGAAAACCTGGAGTGAAATGTATAGCAAATAGAGGAAAAAATACTAGTGCAAATAGTTGCAAGTTGGTCCGGTCAGAATGCCCTCCAAATGCAAATCGAGATATCTTTGCTATATATAAGACCTAAAAGCCTGTACGTTTGAACTACAACCCCATAAAAGTTGAAGGTTGAACAGAGGTCTCTACTCGCTCATAGTATTTCAAAGAAATCCAGAGACTCAAGCAAGTGAAGGAAAAACCCGCACTCAGCAATAACTCAATGAGCTTTATATGTACTGAAAAAAAATAAAAGAAGAAAACTTGCAGTCTTCATTGTGAGTTTGGTGAGACAAAAGCCTCAATGGAGGAGCCAATGTTCAACACCATTTACAGAGCACAGCAGCAAAGTCTTTGGTTTCAGTAAGCATTTGAGGAGAAGAACATCTTATCTGAGCCCAGCAGTGATTTCCAGAGAGAGAGGAAATGGACTGCTGGTTCTTGCTTAGATTAAATTTCTGTTGTTACAAGGAGGAAATTTGTTCCTAATTATTTGAAAGCAGTCTCTGCTATAACTGAGTCTTTGTGAAAGCAGGAAGCCGATAACATGCATAGCTCAGGCAGAAGACAGGCAGCCATCCCCACACCTGTCTGGCAGCCTGCTTAGGGCATGGAGCAGCTGTGTGCCAGGGTAGCCGCTTCAACACCATCACCCTGACCCTTATGCCTGGCTAAAAGCGGCAGAGCAGTTACCACTGAAACTCACCTTACTGCACAAGGAAAGCCAATAGCACTGCCTGATGCTGTGCCAGCAATGACTCTCCTCTGTCAGAGACTAGCTCTCATGCTTCGTTTAGACAGTCACAGGTAAAATATTTAAGGCAAATGAATAACATCAAGAATAATAGGAAGCAGCTTCACTTCCTTGGGAACACATTAAATGGCTTGCGAAATATTCCATCAATATTATCTCATTTTGCATGGCCATGAATCCCAGTAAACAGAATGACACTTGAATGATACCTTTGCTCTCTAAGCTTCTCAGCATGCAATGATAGTATTTTCTCTTTCCTAGAGATGGAGATATCACACTGCTTGCCTTTGCACAAAACAAGATGAAGACTGAAGTGATTTTCCACTCTGCAGGGTGCAGACTTCTGCTATCTCATTTGTACCTCTTCAGGGACACATCCACATTGATAAGAAGAATAATGCAATCTGAAATGTGTGGGTACTATTATAAGTTTAGTGGAAGAACTTATTTGCTGATCACAGCTGTTAGCTTGAAGAAAAGTGGTGACTGACTAAGCCTCTGAAGCACAAGGCAATGTAACTGCAAGGTTTAAGTCAAGATGTTTTTAACCCTTTATAAAGCTTCACATAATGAGTCATTCACAATATTTTGACCACATTAAACACATTAAACCAATTTTTTTTGTTGAATGGTTCTTAATTACAAAAGCACACAAAAAATTGGTCTAACACCCAGCTTCTGTTATTGTGTTCTTCTGCATTTGAATCTAGAGCTCGGAGTACATACCAAAGCTTTATACACTTAAGGGGAAAATCACAGAATATTCCTCCAGCCTTTTAAACAATAAATATTTTGTTAATCCTACATTCTCATATTTTAGAGACATAGGCCATATATTTTGTTTTGGGTCTAAACTGTATCTAACCTATTTTATTCACGTTTCAGGCTATTGAACATCATGGTTTAGCTGAGACTTGCAAACAAACAAGTCGTTAAGTTACAAAATTGGTAGTGGAAATCAGTACGGTTGACTGATCTCAAAAAAGAGCTACATGCAGTTGTATAGGTTTAGAGCACTTTTGCTTAAAACATCACTTGTTTAAGAACTGCCATTTCCTGCCCTCATTAGTAACTGGATAGAAGATTAATATGCTAATCTGATAAAATGTGAGCTATCACCTGGGGCTCCATCCTGGCAAGTTAAAATGTCACAAAGTGATGGTGAAGTTAACGCCATGCTGGCTGAAAGAAACAGTCTTTCCCACGCTAGAGTCCTTTTTCTACTACTCATGATTTAAATAAGAGCTGATTTTCTAATAATTCACCACTGAAACCCAAAAGTCGATGAAGGAATTTCTACAATAGATTTGATGTATATGAAGTATGAAAAATGTCCTAAAGAAAGAATCTGATTACTTAGACAGATACTCATCCTACAATGAATGGAGCACTGGCCAATTTCCATGCTGAGATTCAAATCAGAGAGAAAACTAATGTGCTTTACAAACTATTGTAGGAAAAAATACTCTGCATGCAGAACAAATTATTGTATCTCGGCAAGTATTGATTGATTGGATTTTTGTTTCTTTGTTTTAAACAGTTGAAACTATGGCACAGATTAATTCATTTTGCCAAGATTCAGTATTTTTTTTAAAGTTTGTTTTAAAGAACTGAAGCTAATAAAAGCATAGTTTTATCTTCAGTATGAAGTCATCCTCTGTTTTCCCTGGGTCAAAAATGTCTGTCTAATGTCTTTAGGAAAATGCATGTCCAGAGATTAGAGACATGTTTTAACTATCTGACCTCAAGTATATAAAAGACTTTCCAGACACATTTTAAGCTCTCTTAATAAAGAAATCCCAAGATTAAATAATGCAAAAATACATTGTTTAGATAGAGAGGAGCCATATAAATGTCCCAACACTGCTAGAATTAAAATTCCCTGAGGTTATACAAATGTCTCTGAAATACAGTTTAGCAAAATTCATGAGGATGTGTCACTTTATCAACACTCATTTAAAATTCTTTGCACAAAACAGCTATGCCCTTGACACCTATGAATAATGTGAATATTCCTAGCCCACAACAACAAAATCTTTGTATACTAATATAAAATGAGCTGTCATCAAGTAGTTAATATTATAAAGTTATTATGTGAAGCCCAGACATAAAGACACTAAGGTGACAGCAAAAAAACCCTAATGGCTCTTTTTGGTCCAAACTCCAGGGAAGCAGGACCTCAAAAAGCCTAATATATCAGTAATATCTCTGAGAGACATCTGCCAGCTTCAGTAGAAGCCGCGATTTGCAGATCTCAAAGCCTGATGAAGATCTTTAGTTCACTTATGAGGAGACAGACTAGTGTAAACGTGCATGTGTTGTCTTGGTAAAGCTACCCATCTGCTACCTGTCCCTTTCCAGCTCTTTGCCCACCCATCTCCCATATGTTCTATCCTCTTTCTTATTTCCAGGCTGTTTTTCTTGCTAGATTACTCTCTACGGATTTTGTCTAAATTGCCTTATAGTCCCTTTCTTTTAATATTCCATGCATATACTCTCTCTCTAGAATTTATTCTTGTTATTTCTCCTTAATTTTACTGCACAAAATTCACTGAAGCTGACGTCTTTTGAGGTGCTTCTTGGGGCCTCCTGGATTTCAGTCCTCTTCTTCAAACTGTTCTTTGCTTTGCAGTTAGATTCTGTCTTTTCTCTCTGCTTTTGTCCCCTCTGTCATCCTTTGGGCTGGGTTACCTTCAAACATTTCTTCATGGGAAAGAGTTTTGCCACATTACCATTTATTTTGTGGTCCAGCAAACACATTTAACTCCTATGCAGTAAGGGCCAGACAAAAGAAATATTTCTGTTTCAGAAAGACTCTTCGCCAAGTTTGCTCTGCAGACCTGGGCACTTGTGAGAGGACCACAATCTACAAGAACAACAGCAGAGGAAGTAGTCAGCTTGCAGCTGAGCATACAATTTCTAACACAACCTTGACTGAAAGACCCCAGATCACCCTTTTTTAAGTTCCTTTTTTTTGTCAGCTTGCCTCAGTTTGATTGAGCAGCCAGTGCCATTTTCTAGAAATAAAGACCAAACAGCCAGAGAAAGAAGATTGTTCTCACCCTAATGTTCCTCTTTTCCCTTTTCATGGTGGAGCAATCTGCCAGGCTGGTGGGTAAACTTACACATACAATCACATGTTCTTTCCCTCTCCCAATAAGATTAAGATTTTATAATCTTGCTTTATGTGATAACTGTGTTTTGCAGCTCAGCAAGCTTGAATCCAATTACTCACTGCTGGATTTCCAGCAACCAGGAGAAAGGTATAATTTAAACCATGGAAGCAGTATATGAGTTCACCCTCAAACCAGGGAAACAGGCACCCTCTACAGTCCTTTATGAAGGTAGAGGTTTTGAGCAATTACACAGAGACATCTGGTATAGATTTAGAGAGTCTCTAATAATGCAAACAGAAGAAAATAACACTTTATCTAGACAGATGTTACAGTGGCTATGAATTATTAGGCTACTCTGTAACTTCTTTGGTATTCAATGAAATGTTCATTGCGGGACTTGCTCTTCCCACTCAGTAGTAAATTGGTACTGGACAAGTAACTTGTTCAATTTCTGTGAAAAGAACTTTTAAAGATATCCATCACAGACAATTGCCACTTGGATGTGGCCACCAATTTCTTTAAAATTTTTTTCTTGCAAACTCCAGTGTCTTTATTTAATCAAGGTTGGTCTACGCCATTTGGAGGTTTATGTTATCCTGTGCTTTTCCATGGGGCAGCAGCCCTTCCATGGAGGCTCTGTGAGAAGCACTTGACATCAATCAGCACTCTTGAGAATGAGATCTTTGTCCTGAGGAGACCTTCCAGGCAGACTTTATTACACAGATGTCTGCTTATACATAGAAAGGTTTTTAAAGTGTCTCTGTAGGTTATATTTTAGAGAATTTTTCTCCCTATCACCAGTAAGAAACCACTAGAAATTAATTGTAATTGTTTATGGGCCTAAAAAGCAGCATTTCACAAACACAAGTTCCCATATTCCCAGGCAGTCAGAATCATAGTTTTGATTAACAGTTAGTTACTAATTAAAATCAGCCAGTCTTAAAAACTCTTTACCACAGGTGAAATTTTTACCACAGGTGAAACTCTTTACCACAGGTGAAACTCTTTACCGCAGTTGCCAGAAGAGAAATCCCATATAAGAGATTTTCAGGAAATATGCAATTTCCAGACTAAATTGTTTGGCAATGTCACTAGACACATCTTTAACCTCTCCCTGTAACCTTTTACACACCTTTCTGCACCTTACTCAGCATATTAAAGGCAGATGTTGATGCTAAAATAAATAATTTGCTGTTTTGTTCCAGTGAATCTTGTGACTCGGATAACTCCAAACCAGAAATTAGACTGATGACCTAGTGCTCATCATTGAATTCAAAGCAGCTATGTTAAACAGGTTTCACAAAAAGGTATTTTATTAGGCAATACCACGAAATTTAATTTCCCCCTCTGTCTTGTTTAATTCTTCAATTTTTACTTGATTGGAAGAACTTGTTCAATTTATTCCTGCCCAGCAGTAGCTAGTACGGACATTTGTTACACAAGTTTTGAAACATATCAAAGGAATCTTAGATCATAAGTGTATCATCCAAGACAGAAGTTTTTATTTGGTACACCACATACATTTAAAGCAGTATGTGCTCCCTTCAGCATTTTTTACTCTTAATAGCTACATACAGTCCTTATTGCTATAGATTAAAGAGTAAACCTCTGAACATTTTACAAAATTGCCACCGTTCAGATTTACTGCCATGAAGTTGACAATTCCTGCAGATAACATAAATTGTAAAAAATCTGTACATTGTCACCAGTTAATGTACTTTTTACAATCCAAACAGGCTGTAGGGAGATTTGTGCTTTCATTCTAGGCTAATAATTGTAATAATATCCATTTCTTCTCTTTATTTTTATTACTTATGTAGAATAAAATGAAAAACGATTAGCAAAAGGGTTTTATAAATGAGCTATGGAATTCAATTGAAAATTCAAACCCTGCCTGAGGTGATAACGGTGATAAATATTAAAAATAATGTAATTCCATATTCTGCATGAAAAGGTCTGCTTCAACTTCAGATTCACATTGGAACTATTTACATTTTGTTCTTCACCTAAAAAATGCAGGCACTGGATAGTCATCTGATGTGGTTTCAATCACTGACTTTCGCTTGCAGCAAAATGTTTCCAAAGCACTGTACCTGTTATGTGCTGCAAAGCACTGAATTGAATGATTTACAAGTATCTGACAGTGATCTGATGCTTCTAATTTGTCAGTCAAATGTGCAAGGTGTGACAAAATCAGACATATTTTGGAAAGAGGAAATGCAGCTGGAGAGGTTCAGTCTTGCTTATTTACTTCACATACCCATCGATGCACCCTAAAAAACTCTAAGGCAAGATAAAAGACTCCTTCCTGACAGGCTATAGGTTTGCCTGAGGTCTTTCTACATGACCTCTGCAGATCCCCACTCCAGGGGCTGCAGCTCAGCCTGAAAGTCCAGGCTCCTCACCTCCAGCCTCAGGCTGGAAGTTTAACACTGGTATCCCTTTACAAAGAAAAAACAATGTTTCTCCCATTCTGCAGTTAGTAAATGCATACATTGCTTTTTTCTTACATACTGGAAAATTCTTTTCCACCCTATCTTCAAAAAGAGCAAGGGAAATGGTAAAACTGATCTTTTGCATTTATCCTGTTTTTCCAGCAGTTTTCCTGTGCTCCCTGTGATGTCTTTCCAGTATAGTAGCAATATGACACATTGCTTAAGCCAGGCTCTTTTGATTACCTAACTGTGCCTTTCTCTTAATGAGAGAAACACGGCATTTGTTTACCGTAAGTTATGCCTTATTCATTCAGACTGTGGTAAATGTTTGTCCAGTGTCCCTTAACAGCTACTAACTGTAATAACACATATTCTTGGAGGACCAAAATGTCCTGCTATTAAGGCAAATGTTCTTTTTCTGAAATATGCTCATTTACAATGTCATTTCCTCTCAGCATGTACAGCTCCAAAAGACGAAGGAAGGGTCACAAATCATTCAATTTCCATTCCATCCACAATTCCAAAAACCAAGAAGAGAAAAATAAAATCAACATGGAAAGCAATCTTTCAGAAGGTCCACCCTGGAGCTAGTTAATCTAGCTTAACCTAGAAAATAAGCCTCTGTGAAGAAGCACCTGGAAGAGGAAAAGGATGATGAGACTGAGTGGGCTGCCCCACACCGTGAAGAACGTGACTCCTTGATGAGCATGACAGAGCATTTTGCACAGGCATGAAGTGCAATCTGGCCATATCCTTACAGCCAGCTTTGTACTGACCGTAGAAATCTTTCTGTAATGGGAATAAACACTGTGTTAAGTGGCTTCAAGTATTCAAAATGCCTTTGTCTGTCGTCTGTATCTCTATATCTTCAGAAGAGTTTGTTTTCTAGTGTTGTTTCAATGACAGGGGGTACTTTGTCTAAAGGTTAGAAGTGATTTCGTAAGTGAATTTGATTTCATTTTTGCAAATAAATGTGTGTTTAAAACCTCTGCGCTTGATGCCCAGCACATGAATAGGAAATAATGAGGCTTACACACATTATTTCACATTAGAAAAATGTCTCTGAGATGACCATTCACATTTTTCACAGGATTTTCGTCTCACACGGTACTGCTGAAAAGTCATTTTACAAAGTAGTTATTGATACCTAGCTGTACTGCTGAGACAAAGTGTTGCATTTGATACCAAAAAAATGTAGTGCTATCTTTTACAATGGAAAAAGACAACAGATTCCAGCCACTGTGGAGTTTTGGGGACACACTTATGGCTTATTTCTGGTATTCTCGATAGGTGGACTCAGTATAATCGCAGTCTCACTTTAACCCTAAAACTAAGTGTATTTGTCCTTGGCACTTCGCAACTCATGAACTCACTAATACATAGCAATGCACATAAAAGAGTACTCAATCCAATTTCCTTTCAGATAAGCATGTTGCAGAAGCATAAATATATACAAAGAATTTGCAGCACTGGAGAATCAAGTTGACTTTAAGTCAGGTTAACTGAGGCTCTGCCAGAAAAAATTGTCAGTTTTTTTTAATCCTCCTAAGCTGTGGACTTCAATTTTTGTGCCTAAACTTACATGATTATCATGAGTCTTACAATAGTTAGTTTGCCCTTTAAAGGTCAAATACATCCAAAATTCTCAGATTTTATTTAAGAGAAATAGAAATTCTAGTGCTTATAGCTTCAGAAAAACTTGATCAGAAAGGCTGAAAAAACAGACTTTTAAGAAAAAACTGTATCACTTCTTGTTTTATTGTTATTAATCTTATTATTTGGAAGATGACAAGTCAGAGTCCTGATTTCCGAAGACCAGCAACTCATCCCTTGCAATGTCTTATCAAGAAGACCATTAAAACTTCCAGATAAGTAAATATTTCCTATTGTATCTGGAATTTGGGGTTCCAAATATAATAACAGTAATTCCACATTTCTTCTGTTTCTTCTAAAAAACTAGAAATATGTCAACCTACTAGCATTGGCCTAGGTAATAATTTAAGTTCTCTGATTAATAACTAGCTCAGGAAAACACAGAATCTCAAGGACACATTGATCTGAATACTGATCAGAACACAGGCTCCTTCTTGAAAGTCAAATATTAAAAGCTTCCTTGACACCTGCTGCAGGCACACACAGACAGTTATGACCACACCTCTGTAAATCTGTCATCAGATCTTGCACTTTCTACTCCAACCAGGTCTTGCTTTTAGTTCTGTTTTCAGCAGGATGCTGCCACATCAATTGGTCCTTTCCACCACTTGGGCCAGACTCTCTATATCTGGGTGATCATCCCTCGCTTGCTTCTGAACTCAAGGAATTTCACCTTTGGCCCATTCTGCTATCTGGACCTTTTCCACTTTGGGCCAAGAGCTTTTACACATGCTTGTTTTTAGTAGCATATCCACAGTGTCCTTAATCTTACTTCTTTTTTCTAATTACTGAGCATCTTCCCTTCATCCCAGCTTCTTAGAGCTTCTCTTGCTGCTTGACACTTTTTCTCCCCGAAATTTACAAGGGTGTGGACACATAGGTCCAATTTTAACTTAAAATAGCTAATAGTGGTGTCACTAGCAGCCTACTTCCAGCAATACAGAGCACTCTCCATAGGATAATTGTCTAAATTAACTAACTTTCAAGGCATGTAATTATCCTATGTGATGTTCCATGTGACTGGACTACCAACATATACTGGAGCTAGTTAATTGTAAACCATATTGCCAAAGTCATACGAGCTGTGTTAAGTAAATACTGCATAGGAGTAATCACAATGTAGGTAGACTCTCAGGACTAGAACTTAATTATAGTGTTATCTCCCTGACACCTATTTAATTGTAAAATGCTGAAGTTATCATATACTACTTTTGTCCTGATGGCTAATGAGCCAAAGAGTGCATTTGAGGTCAGCTGGCAAGTGTGAGTCAAATCCAGCCATTGCTCAGTCTGTGCCATATGGGAACGAAAACCTGGAGTATTTCACTGGTGGAAGTTGCAGGTGCTTTTTCACTTCCTGCAGATTCCCCTTCTCCCCACACAGTGCTCCAGACAGCATTGCACGGCTACTGCAGTTCTTCTCTCATTTTTAACAGCGCAAGGCACTTAGCTGGGAATTCTCCATGCTCTAATGTGTGTTTGATCAAAAATTTAACTACCTTCTCTAATTTAATTGTAAAATGAACACTTCCTGCTCTTGCAAATGATGTTTCCATGGAAACTGTTCCTGGTACTGTTGCTGCAAAATGAAGGGGGCTTATAAATGGGTCTTTCTGTTTTTTCTGAATTTGAGAAAACAGCTGTAGCTCAGACTCTTGAGGTTTCAGTATTTCTCATTTGTTGCAGAAAAATATATTCAGAGAATGAGGTATATAAAACAAGCCATAGTACTATAATATAGAAGCCTAAATTCTTGGCTCCATGGATCTTAAGCTGAGAAGAAGTAGTTGAGATTGAAGTGGAACTACATTCTCTATTCAAAATTGTTCATACAGAGTGATGAGAAATACCTATTATGGGATGATACATTTATGACTTCAGAAGATGACTGTAGGCTATAGTGATCAAGGACATTTTGAGTGCACTTGGAGACTCCTGAAAACAAAGTAATTTGTTTAATCGATGCCATCAATATAATCCTCACTGTAGGAAATGCTATTCTGGACTTTCCTCAGAAGTTAGCATGAGGGAAGTGTCCAGGATAAGCTCCTAGCCTTCTGGTTCATCTGGGAAGCAACTGGTAGGCTTAGTAACAGCCTCCTACAAATACCCATGTGAACACTCAAACCGCAGAGAAGGTCCTATTTTATCATGCCAAACTAAATCACATTGTGTCCAAAAACACTGGAAGTAAGTGGACTCTCAATCTTTTGTACTATGAATTTCTAAGTTCTAGGCAATGGAAAGAGAGGTACTGAACGGAAAAAACCATTGTAGAAGAGCATGAATAGAGGCTGACCTCCAACTGTGTTTAGGAATCTAAAAAAAGGCAATTTCCATTCAAAAAATGCACTGCTGGGGACCTCACCACTGCCAGGGATGGATGGAGATTTTACTGCAGGAAGTTTCGTTTTCAGCTTCACCTGAGGCAAGACTTCTGGCATTTGGTCTTCAGCTGGGAAAAAAATGAAGCAGAGTCTATCTCCTTTTTTATCTGATAACGTGGAAAGACAGGGTAGTTGTCATTTACAGACAAGAAATCTGGCAAGTTCCCACTGAATTCTACTATGTAAAGGGGACTTTTATACTCACCTAACCCTCCACGCCCTCTCTGAGGTCCACTCAAGGTGACCTCAGATGTTGGTACTGCTCCACCCATGAAGGATGCAGTGGCAGGTAACAAGGCTGCATATGCTTATTCCTAAACTCTGTCTCCAAGGTCTCACCTACAACTGTCCAATTAAAGACATATTTTCTAAAAGGACAACGGTGAAAGAGCAAGAGTTATACAATACCCATGGTCTCCTTAACATCTATTTAGACTTCTAATTGTTAAGTCCTGGACAACTGGCAAAGAAAAGTATGTGTAACATCTGTTTTGCCAATATAATTTCACATTTAAAAAAGAAGCAGCAAGGCCTTATCCAGAAGGTAATCTAGTGTTTCAAACAGAGCTATATCTATGTCACTGAATGCATACATGGCAATTTTACTTCCTTTTCAGCTACTGAATGCAAAACATTCTTCATTCTCCACTTCCTCTGCATTTTTGAGGTTAATTAACGAGCCTAGAGAAGAGAAAGCATATTAAAAGGAAGTAAAAGGAGGTGACTTTGCAATGATATAAGAAGATGCCATGGCAGTTGTTATTGAAATCTCAGCACAGTTTAGCTGATTTGTTACTTTTAATCAAGGATTAAATAGCTTTCTTTACTGTTGTTAATTGACTAGTTCAGAACTTCCCAAACATTGCACCATCTTTGATGCAGCTGCCCTGGTCTTCTTTCATCTGTTTGCAGAACTCCATTTAACAATACTAGGAAGTGTTAATGACAGCTGAAGTCTTGATATTTGTGAGTGAGAGTCACAAAGTCTTTTTTGACAACAGTTACAAGTCATAGCAGCTTCCATTGAAAGACAAAGCTTCCCCAGTTGGTGTTTATGTTTTTTTAGAAAATGTTGGGGTTAAGGTATCTCATGTTCTTATTTAACCCCAATATCTGAATTCCACCAAGTAGTAAACAGCTCACAGGGAAAGAACTCCCATAAAGTGCTGTTAAGAAGGGTCTAAGGTGGCTAATACTAGACGATTAGTACAGAAGACTAGTGACACCTGACTTAGATGACATGGGAAGAGCATCTTTAGATACTGCAGCCCTTGTTCTTATCTTCTAGTATGTTATCATCAAGTTTTCCAAAGCATTTTCTCTTAGATTCTTTCCTGGATGATGACACAAGCATGAGGCGTTTACTATGCAAACCAATTTTGGGTTAATTTGTTTTCTGAGGATCTTGATAGATAAAGGTCTATAGCACTTGAATAATTTGCTGTATGTGAGAAAGTGTTGCTTGACTACTGGCAAACCAAGTCAAAAAGTACTGCCAAATTTCAGGAAATAAGTTTGTGTGTTTTTTTTTTCTCATATCGATTTTATTTTATGGATTAGTCTTTTCAGCTTGCCCTGCTGATTTGGAAGTGAGGAAAGTTAGCAGCACTTTGCCAATATCACAAACTTTAGTAATACACTTGTTAGATGAGGAGTTCAAATAGCTTTCCTTTGGCCTCCTGAATTTTACAGCTTTTATGCCTGAAGAAAAACCCACACCTGTCTGAAAAAGCTATTTCTGTAACACCGTTCAACCCAAACAAGAGGAGAACTAGGATTTATAGTGAGCAAAAAAATTAAAGTTCACCTTCCTTGCTGCTGACTTCAGACACACACCTTTATTTCAATAAATCTCTACTCTTGTTGCCATACAATTCCCCTCCTGACAAGATCTAAAGACAGAACTTTCTTTCACCATCTGTAGGTATTGCCAGTCGCTTGTTAGATTAAAAGTTGTCAGACAGGATGTCCCATGTCCCCCTGTCTTTCTCACTGGCCATTCCCATGCTTGCCCCTCCATAGTAGCAATGATGCTAGGACTGAATACTGAATATGGACCAATACTTGTTAGTTTGGGTATTTTCCAGCCTTACAGGACAATAAAACCAGCCCTACTCGCAGCCCCTACTCACATCAATTCCACTGCAGACAACAAATGTATTGCTAATGTAAGATGCTAGTTGATGCTTCAGAGCTCACTAGAGACGGATTCTCTCTGGTTTGCTAAACAGGCTGTGGTGGACGTCTGTCTCCAAGACCTCAGCAATTCAAAACAGTGAGTGCAGCACACAGGATGCCTGTGACAGTACAGGTAACAAAGTCACAAACCTTCTGAGTCGGCAGAAGCTGTCCCTGTGCTTTTCCTTAGGGCCAGGACACAAGACTAAATAATTTTCTGAAGTTCTAACTCTGGCAATCCTTACTCCTTCTGATGAATGGTTGTTTCATTCAGTCTTTTTTGCCCTCTAGTAGTTATCCTGTTGCTTGCCTTGCTCTTTCAAACTTAACATTTTTTCTTTATTGGACTTGGATAAAGCATTAGGCAGATGTTAATTGAAAGCGAAGAATAAAATGTGTTTAAGGGTAGTGAAGTATCCCCTAAAATCTTTGATTACTGTTAGGAATGTCCTTTTTTTTTTTTAATATTGTAATCACAATTAGTAATTCTGTAAATATTACTTACAGCGTCTGACTTCTAAAAAGACAGTAAGACCAGCGAGAACAGTTTTAACAGCTTTGACAGACTTTATGCTAATAAGTACTATAATATTGTATAATTATTCTTTTCACATGTAGAACAGAAGCTGAAAATGAATATAGAAGCTCTGCACATACAAGCAGAGCATCATGGCTTTGGAGTCCTTCAGGGGAAGCGCTTCTAGCAGCCGGAATTGCAATCAGCTATACTACCCATATGATATATAGCCCATGCTGTTCTCTTAAAATTATGGCATTTTTTTCTCTAAAAAGCAAATCATCTATGACATTTCAGTGAGATCCTTTTTACTTAAAGCCTTGCTGCAAGGAAGGATTTCTAAACCATCTGAATAAAGTAGATACCCCATTTTTTCTAATATGTGGATGATGCAACTCAGCTCAGCTCTGCTGCAAAAAACTACCTTCTGAGTAGCTGAGTAAAATTATAACTTCACAAAAACCAACTGATAATGACCAGTGCTTGTTCATTCTGTTTCTGATATTTTATTGATCAGTGTAGGTGTCTGAATGGTGATTCCCAACTGCCAGTTCCGTTGGGTAATAGCTTGTGAGTGCTTTAAATATTAAACACAGCTGGAAGAATTTTTTTCCATGAGCAGGGGAATCCCATAGTTTCAGCTTTTGAATGCTTATTGTATTATGAATTATTGAAGAACCTGCATTGAAAGGTTAAAGCTCCAAGCAACTCTCCCACAGATCTAAGAAGAACTGGCTAAAGGCAAACAGACAGAAAAAAAAATCACCCAAAGTTTGGCTGTTTGTTTCATTAACATTTTAAAATTGGTATTATTCTCATAACTAAATCATAGTGTGCAATAAACCAATCACAAAAGCCAATCTGGAGACATTCCATGTACTGATGCCATCAAGATTTTCAATAGTCTGTTTAGATTTCTTGGCACAAATCCTAGAAACACAAATCACTCTGATCATACAGAGCGGGGGCATGGGCATGGGAAGACTGGTGAAGTAAGGTTTTGTAAGGACACAAAAAAACACCTCAGAAAAAGTCAGCTGTTTTAAACCAAACAGTGAAATCAACTGGATTAGAAATAGAGACTTCCAAAAATTTCCTGCTTGGCTTGTAGCTGTTGGCTACAAGCTTGGTGTGTTTTCCCCAGTCTTGAATACAAGCCTGTGCTCAAAATTGTTCCATTGTAAACAAGGATGTATTTACAATATCTTTAAAGAAATGAATCACATGTTTAACTGAAGATAAACATGTTTATCTGAAGACACATATTTTTTGTTCAAGGAGGCTTCAAACTGCTGAAATATAAAACTGCAAAGGTAAAGTACCACTTCTGTTGCATCACATGTAAAATAACTAGATGGGGAGGACTGGTGGTTTGGGCCTGGCAATATTTTTTCCCAACATTAAAGTGGCAGAAAGTCTTCTTCTTCCTATGCAAGAGACCAAGGAGTTTTAAACTTTGAATCAATGCTAAGAAAGCAAATGCTTTTTGTTTAACTGTCATGAAGCAATGACAATGAGGCCTAATTTCACTATAAAAAGATTTTATTCACTAGAATTGTGTTTACTTTCTTTCAGCCAAGCTTCATTACTTACTAGAGCAAGAAAATAATGGCATACCAGCCATTTCTTTAATACAGAGTCACATTAAGAAGACATTAAAGAAACCTAATAGCCATATGTGCTCATCTTCTCAAAGGAACAAATAGTCAGATATTACTTCGAAATATCTTGTTTGTCCGGCTGGTAATGAATTTTAAGAACAAGATGAGCTGTGAATTAGGCAAAATTACTTCCAGTTAGAAACTTCTTGTAAAGCACCATAGCCAACACTAAGACATTTTGAGTATCATTAATAAGCCAGAGGTCAAAAGAGAAACAAAGGATTATCCTGGAAGAAAACATGGGGTCTTGATTTGCATAGGTTTAACATTTTCCTTTTGAAGTTGTTTGGTTTTGGTAAATGGAATCTTTACATAAATAATCATTGCTGTTGTCACCTAATTCTACTTCTTAAACTCATCTTGCTTTTATTTTCAGTATTTGATAAGGTTCTCCCAGTCCTTTGAGGAGAATATCAAGGCGAAGTAAAGCTTCATCCATAAAAATTAAATTATTTTGTTCTAACTATCTACAAAACAACTCCACGTCTTTCTACCAACATCTTCACTATTATATCTTTCCTTTAAACATGCGGAGGCTGTTCCCACAACATTCTTCATGTTGAAAAAATCTTGCAGTACTTGCAACAGGATACGGTGATTTCAACCACATTCCACTGGCAGTAAAAGGCAGCAAACTGTAGAAGAATTAGAATAAACTGTCACACACAATTTAAACTATAAGGAAAATTAAAACAGACAAACCAATCCTTTAAAAGCAGGAATGATGCATTTCTGTGAGACACAGTGATTCCAAGAGCAGCACTGTGACTACTGGCCTGCTGCAGTCCAATAGCCTATGTTGTCTTCTCTGTTTTTGTGGAATAATCAGAAATAATACAGCATCTCAAAGAGAATCAATTATCCACCACTTCTGCGGGCCAGTTTGTGCAGTCATTTTTCTCTTTCTGTTCGAAACAAGGCTAGGTGGTTCCGCAGAGTGAAACTGTGTCCCATGGAGCAACCCTGTGCTGCCCGGCTCTTCCACAGCCGCTCCTGTGAATTTGATTCTCCCTATACATTTAGCAATGGAGGGAAGCAGATGGGCTGCATTTACAGATGGCCTCTCTTCTTCTCTGGGTAGACCCCAGAGTACTTCAGAGATTTAACATACATCAGCAGATGAACGACCCCAGGCCATGAAAGCAAATGAGCATTACTGAATGCGATTCTACCCATTTCAGTTAATATACTAAACACATACAAATAATTCCCTGTGATACTGTGAGAGCTAGTGAATGGCTCAGGCAGGGAACAATTCTGTTTGAATAATAACTGTCTTCTTTTCATCTTAATCTCTGAAAAAATTGATAAAGTATGCCCTGCAGGCAAAGCATGGATGATAGGATGCCTGTGTGCTTGATAGGATGCCATTAAGCTAACTCTTTGCATTAATGTTTAAAGACCCGATGAATCTGTTGCTTTTGTTTAGCTGTATGAACTATTTTTCACATGATAGCTGTTGGATACTGAAATTAATTGATAGATTATTATGTGTCTTCACAGTTTCAAATGTATTGAACTTAAGTAGCCTTTTACAGCTAATCTCAGCTGAAAAGAAATATTGCACTAAAAATCTCTGAGAAAAATCAGAATTTTGCCTTGTTCCTTAGCAGCATTTATGAGACACTAAATTAGAAAATAATTATATTTAAAGGAAGCTCCTGGTCTTACAACCTTATTTTCCTTTCAATTCCTCTTACAGGTAAAGATGACCAAGTTGTGGCTACCTTCATTTTTATCAAGAAAGAGATGTTTTAGGGAATACATTTCTTCCACACTTTGTTCCCCAGCATGGGAATATAACAAGGTCACAAAGAGTCCTGCACATCTACAACCACAGAAATGCGGCTTCTTTTGCTGTACAGATCACAACACAATTACAGATGGCAAAGAAGTAAACCAAGTATTTTCACCACCCATTACAGGAAGAGGGAAGACCAAAGAAAATAATTTACCACCATGTAGGCTTCATGGTTTCCTCTTGCCCATCATTTTTGCCCAAATATGTAACATGGAAAGGAAACAATTCAGGAATACTAGTTCGGTGCTTTTTCTGTGTGTTTTGATATAGAGACTGAGCTATAATCATATTTCTCATAACAATATTTGCATGACTTCTGCTAGTGGAGTCTTAGAGTCTGTAACAACACACTGTGTGTGCTTGTTACACACAAGTGGCTTCACCATTAAATTCTCCTGCCAGGTTGGAGTTTGCTTTCATGCCTCCTTTCTGTACCCCAGTTTGGGGTCACCCTCTTTTCAGGCACTGTAAAATCATCCTTGTCAGAAAAAAGTCTTAATCTTTTCCCGCATAGCATAATGGTAACTATACCTATAGTATAAAAAATTTTTCACAGAAAGGGTCATTGGGCACTGGCAGAGGCTGCCCAGGGAGGTAGTTGAGTCACCTTCCCTGGAGGTGTTTAAGGGACGGATGGATGAGGTGCTGAGGGGCATGGTTTAGGAAGTGTTAGGAATGGTTGGACTCCATGACTCAGTGGGTCCTTTCCAGCCTAGTGATTCTATGATTCTATTATAAGTCTTGATCCTTTTTTTTTCTAGCACGATTGTAACTATACCTATTATATGTAGCATGATTTGTACTGGAAAGCAGAAAAGTGTGCCTTAGAAACACATTCTTCACTTTGACAAATAAAGACACGAACAAGGTTTGAGGAGACTGTTTGCCTCAAGAATTCCGGGAGATGATTTTCCACCAGCCCCTTCCTCCAGACACCACCTAGTCAGTGCTAAACAAGGTCTGAACATTCCTTGCTAGAGAATACTCTTCATTGCTTTTCCAGTTATGATTTTCTTTACCATAGTGAGGCAAAAATTTTGCTTATATAGGAAAAAGGAATCTCCAAGATAACCTTTCTTCCCTTTCTACCTTCCTTCAAGCTGTGCATAGAATTAATCACAACCCTTCCTTCTTTCTCAAGGCTGTCCTTCCCTGCAAGCATGGTCTTCATCTTTAGTTGGGCATTTGTTTTCTGTATGTGATTTCTACCTTTAACTCTTTACAGAGTTTTTTGAATACACCACAAAACTCAGATATTTATGGTCTAATGAGCTTACATTATCTTTCCCAATCCTGTGGAATTAGAAGGTCTAAAAACAAGCCCAAAATATTATCCTTTTAATACTATGAAACACAAGCAGATATTTTCTTAATGCGTGACTTTTACAAGAAAGGTAGTTACTTTTTTTCTTTGGTACAAAATACAAAATTTGCTTGACTTTTAGCATCATGGAAGGACAGTAGACTGCAAGACATAACCATCAATTGTGAGCTGACAGCGATTTAGTTGTATGGTTTCTTTTCTATTCTTCAAGACTGCAGCTGCAGTCCTGCCTTGTTTGACACTTGGTATTCTTATCATCAAAAGGAATTTATCAGGAAACTGGTTTCACAGCAAATGCATCCTGCAGAACAAAGAATAGTTTAGGCAAGCATTTGTATTGCCCAATAAACTTCTCTAGCCTACCTCAAGAACAGTAACAGAAGTGTCTCGGAAAACTTACATGCGAATTGGGTGATGGGCATGGGTGAGAGGACATAAAGAGGTGTTTCACCCACAAACCCTTCTCCACAGGAACTCTAGGCACTTCATAAAGAGAGACAAGTACTATCTCAGAGTTGTGAGCAAGAGAAAGTTAAGTGTTTTGTTCATAATTTCCTAAGTCAATGATGGAAACATAAAGAGACCTTAGGTCTTCTGGGAATGCTTTCCTTAAGAAAGAGTCAGAGGCCTAAAGGTTGTAGTCTCAAGGTGCTCTCTTATGATTGCCTTCACACCTTGGAATTGCATCTTCATGCTCTGCTTACACTTCAGTGATTCCTGTAAATTTATTTAAAAATACTTTCTGTTGTTCAGTGCTTCATAGACGGGTGCAAGTGATTTGTAGTGACTACTCTTCTCTACCTATGAATTATATGCCAGTCTTGTAGGCACAGGTGAAAACACACTGACAAGGAAATGCTGTCTATGAGGATGTCTAGAAATTTAACTAGATACAACACACCTATTTCCAGCTTCAACAGGAAACCTACAAACAAACAAAATAATTACCTGCTTATCGATACGTTCATAAAATTTACCCAAGCATTTGTATGAAGGTGAAAAATTCAGGGAATGACAGCTGAAAGCTAGTAGTGAGATGACAAAAGACCAGAAATCACCTGGAAATAGTATTGCGAGAGAAGAGCACAAAGATGGGATACGGTATTGTAAGTGCTAGGCAGTAATTAAGGACACATTGAATAATTTGCAAAAATGGTAGCATATCCATTCAAGAACATGGAGCCTCAGATATAGTCAAAATATTCTGAAGCTGAAAAATAATTCCACAAAAATGCACTAGTGTCATTTTAGAATAACAAAGTTAAAAGTTATTTTTGAAAATGTGCCTTCTGAAAAAGGGCCCAAATTTCACAGGAGTGGGCTGAGTAATAATCAATTAGCTTTGCCAGGCTGGTTTACTTCTGGGAAGACTTCAATTTTTTTTAAGATGTGCAATTTAGCAATTAGAGGTGCGTCTTTGTAAAACCAGCAATGTAAAATTTCTCACATGTAGACTGTTTGGACACTTGGGAAAAGCAGGGTTTTTTTTCTGTCTTTATTAAGAGCCACATTTTCTTTGAACTAATAGGAAAGAGGAAAATGAATCTCTGAACTGACTGTGATACAGTCATAGCCATTTCCCATCCTGTATACAAATTGTCTTAGAAATTCATTTACAAAGTTCGGTTAACACTTTCACCTGAAGACTGAATATTGTATGCTAAAAACACCACTAGATAATATAAAATAAATGTATAGAGTGCCAGCACAATTCTCAGGACTCTTAAATCTTTAAGAGATAGTTTCTGCAGAAGCTGAGAAAGCAAAAACATTACTGATCAAGAAATGACATCAGAATACACTTAGAAGAAAAAGGAAAAAGATAAATTGGTCCACAGTCTCTTTTTTATGCTGGTGGGGTCTTCAACTGCTGTAGTATGGATAATGTAAACAACACTAAGGAAATATATTTTTCTTGTTTAGTAAAAATCAGAGATAGTTCCTTAGAACCATTTTTCACACAGTCAGTTACTAACTCCAAGTTGCCTTTACGCTTTCTAAATGCAATTCATTTGCATGAACAGGGTGACACAGCAAGACGAACTAAATTCAAGGATCTAGCTAACTGGACACAGCTTTGCAGCTGTAATCATGTGGGCTGTATGGTTTATGTTCAAACAGTGCAGAGAGGGGGTAGTTGCCTTTGCTCACACATAGTCAGGTACTTCCAGCTACTACTTTGAATCTTTGCAGTAGTTCCCATTTTGCAGCACCATCTGCACTGAAATTAATCTAGGAACAGGTTTGCATTTTGGGACTACTTGGCATCTCTTTGTTTTCTCCCTGTTCAAAAAGCAGGTGCTGTTTTAGAAAGAGAAGCGCCGTTAATGAAGGCTTTTCCAACCTACCACACTAAAAACATCACTCCCTCCGTGCTTCTGAGCTGCAATTAAGTTAAATCAAATGCTCCTGAGCGTTGGTCAACTATATGGCTTAAGCCCATGGGCTGGGTGTTTTCAAAGACCATAACAGTTTTTTCATGTCTTCCTGAAATGTGAAAAGTTGCTGAATTCAGCAGATAAGGTCGGATGCAGAGGGTGTTATTCTGTTCTTTTTCTGGAAGCATTCCATTTCTGTTAAAGAAATATGGAAAATGTGTCCTAAGGACATTTTTATCAATAGCAAATCAGCCCTTCCTTTTATTTGCTTTTCTGCCATCAAAACATACTAAAAATATGTTAAAAAATACCTTTTTTTTGCTGTTACCATAGCATTGGATGCAGCCTAGAGAGGTAAAATGATACTAATTCTGCCATCCAGGTGCACACGAGTCCCCATGCGGTTGATAAGCTGGAAGCCCACTGGGCGTTGTCAGTGAGGCAGTGAGCAGCTGTTCTCACTGTATGAGTGTATCTTGATGGTTTCCTAAATTTGGTCTGTTAACCTGAAAGCGAGCTCATCAGCCCAGACACAGACCCAGGGCAACAAGAGGGATAAGGGATGCCCTGAGTAGCTGCCTCCTGGGTGCTGCTGACCCCCAGTGACCAGAATGATACTTAGTGACTTGAAGCAGACCGGTTGATTGGTTGTATCCAGTTGTGATGTACCTGTTTATGTTGTATTTTTCAAATGTAAAATGCCCATGTGTAAGCTTTTCGTATCAAGGTACCTGTGTACTGTTGGTTTATAAACCGTTTAATAGTGTGTAAAAAAGTTTTTCTGCCTGGCTATAACAGTTATGCCTTTAAATTATCCTTCAAATCAGGAAAACATATGCTGAAGCAGTATATATTAATTACAGTATAAATCTACGTATCACTACTAAAAGACCACATGGCTTGTCTGACAGGTGGAAAGCATAGTTTCTAAGTGTGCATAAACAAGATAATATGAGTGTGTTAGCATGTGACAGCATTGGGTTTTATGCATTCAAAAAATTAAACTAGTAAACAGAAGGAAAAATCTAAAGGTAGAAAAACTAATTGAGAACTGACAAGCATAATTATTTATAGCACACTTACTATCACGATGTAGAAATGGCACACAGAGCTCTGGCATGTGATTAGGTTGCAAAAGGGCTAATGAACATTTCAAATCCTGCTCTCTACTCCATTAATCCTATTTTGTGCCCATGCAGTGTCATTACTGTTAATAATGAATAGTAAATAGGCAAATCCATTTGAAAGCACCCCGTCAATGAAAATGAGTGCGAGCCATGCAGTTAATAACCTCATTAGAAATAAGATTACTTTGAAGGAAGAGCAGGATTCTACTAAAGAGTTTTGTCCGTGATGATCTCTCTTACAGTTGTATCCTGAGATCCCTGCCAGATGCCGTAGGTACAAAATAAGAACCCCTGCCTCAGGAAGCATGCAAATTAAGAAGGAGGATAAAACAAAGATCCACGGCAGTGCTGTGACTTGACTGAAAATACACTGGCCACAGAGCTACACTTGGAAAAAGAGCACACTTCCTACCTGTGTAGGTGTTTGTCCTCAGACCTGGGCACCTCCAGCAAATGCATCACACCAAACACTTCAAGCTAAACTTTTTTGTATATACAGGAATATGCTCTCCTCTTCTAAATCTATGAGTCAGACCTCATGCATCCTATTCATTGCTAGCCTGAAGCAAAAAAATCCTGTAACAGATTCCTGACAGTAAAGCTCTGCTAGTGACTAAAGATACTCTAAACATCAAAAAGACTTACTCATACCTTACATGGATACCACTCGATCTGCCAGGCCAAATCCAATAGAGTTCTCAGAGCTTGCTGAGCACTTTTGTCAGAAAAGAGAAGGGGAGGAAGAGTAAGTGAGCACGTTCAGCAAGCTTCCATGTACAGAGGTTTTAACTGTTGCTCTTCACTTGCAGCTTTTCGGCCTAACGATAACGACAACTGGCTATTCATTCACAGACAGGATACCTACAAGCATAAAGCGCTAAATTCACTTAAAAATATGAAACAATCTAACAGAGTCACAGAATCACAAGGTTGGAAAGGACCCATTGGATCATCGAGTCCAACCATTCCTAACACTCCCTAAACCATGTCCCTAAGCACTTCATCCACCCGTTCCTTAAACACCTCCAGGGAAGGCGACTCGACCACCTCCCTGGGCAGCCTGTTCCAGTACCCAATGACTCTTACTGTGAAGAATTTTTTTCTGATATCTAACCTGAACCTCCCCTGACGGAGCTTCAGGCCATTCCCTCTTGTCCTGTCCTCTGTCACTAGGAAGAAGAGGCCAGCTCCCTCCTCTCCACAACCTCCTTTCAGGTAGTTGTAAGGTAGTCATAAAGGACATACATTTTGCTTTGGCTTAATTAGCATATCTGGAGTTTCCTTCGTAAACATTATAGTCCTGACAATTCTACCTACTTTAATGTACAAAATAATAGCTCAAACAACAAACAACAATGTAAAATACTCAAACATAAAGAAATTAAAAAGATTTCTAGACAGGAGTATGATGTCTATTGAACTGGTTGTTATGTATTTGGATTTATTTCAGAGATATTCATTATCTCTGGGCAGACAATAGTGAATTACATTTAAACTGATTTTTATTTCGTGAGCAGTAAAATGTTATGGAAAGATAATAAAATGCAATCACTTAGACTAATATTTCAGATAAGTCCCATAAAGGTAATGAGCATTTTTAAAACATTTACTTTTGGCAAGATATTAATTTTAAGTCAAATAAATTTACTTGAATGCTTGAAAGACAACTGAATGAGGTAATCAGGAGGAGATTGTCCACACGGATGCATCTCAGAGATGAAGAAAGAGCCTACAAATCACAACTGTTCAGGTCCAGGTTTAGCTTAAAAGCAAGAGGGAAGGGACACCAAAGAAGTGCACAGGGATTCACTGTGCTCTCAAAATATCGAAAAAGATGAATAGCAAGTTTTTTCCTGAAGAGGAAGTTTTTTTTCTATCTTTTCTTCCATTCTGTTACTGTATTTCCCTCTGCCTCACAGCCACTTTTCAGCAGTAAAAAAGATAAAAATCCACTAATTTTCCATTCCTTCACTCAGGCTTACAGTTTGAATTTCTGCACTATCATTTTGTTATTTTTTTTAAATTCTGCTCTCCCCCCCACTCTTATAAATATGCAATTTATGTTCTGTTTGGTATCTCCATAGCACATCTACCCTTTTCTTCTGTTCTCTCTATCACACACTAGTCAAAACCAAAAGATCTGGCATAAAACTAACCGAGAAAACAAGAATCTACCATGTTTTAGAGGTTTCATGCATTTGAGCTGAAGTTAAACCAACAGGATAACATTTGGGCTTGGGTTGTTTCTGATAGGAAAGAAGCAGACCTGCCTGACAAAAGCACAAGAAAACTGGACTTCAGAAAACAGTGTCTGAAATGTATTCTAAGTAGAATTAGATCATCTTCTTAAACAGAGGAGTTGCTCTGTTTGCATGTCTTCTCTATAAAGATGTTGCTTCCAGACTACCAGCTTAAGAATTTAGAGACTCATTTTATCTCTTCTCCACTAAAGTAAAAAAACCCCATTTTATTATGATGCATGAAGACATTATCAATACTGTGCAAGCAAGATAGTTGCTTTTATATGCTAGTCTGAAATCAGGGAATTTACTTCTGTATTCTTAGCAGGATGTTGGTTTCTTCAATGAGTAAATCATCGAGTTTTTCAATATCTTCTTGGAATATCTTATTTTTGAAGGAAACCTGTGTAATACTTTAATCTGTGTTGTAGCTCAATCTTGTACTAGCCTTTATATCAGCTTCAAGACAGTCTGTTCAAAAAGTTGGATCTGAGAGGACATATATCTAATGTTTGTACTTTCAAAATTTGTTTTGTTGTCACTTCTCTAACAGATAAAAGCACTCAAAGGCAGGTTTGCTTAACAGCAGCAATAAGGAAAGGTTTTAACTAACTTGAGAGTTGCAGGAAAGGTAATACAGCAGGATACAAAATCCCCTGGTCCCCAGATTTACTTGTTTATTTATGTATTTAAAGGAAGAAGAAATAACTAGATAACCAGCTGATATCCTAGCACCTGATATTCTACATGCAGAATGCACTTCATATGAAATACATCATCAGCAATAACACTCAGCACCAGGGAGGGAAATAATAGTGGGTTGAAGAGGTGAGACTGTGGTTCTCCTGCAGAAGTGGAGGAAAGGACAGCAGAAGCTATGGGCTGCTGCAAAGGAAACAAGCTAATTTAGACAGTCTGACTAACTCCTTTGCTGAAGCAGCAGGTGGAAAGCACTTTAGGGATGACAAGGAGAAGTCTGAGTTGCCCTTTTGCATTAACATTCACAAAATTTGTCACAACCACTTAATGCAATTAATATTAACAGGTGCATAGAAAGCAGGGCAGAACAATTAAAGAGCATGATAGAGAGTGGATAGATGGGCTCTATTGAAATCAGTGGGGAATGCTGCAATCTACCCTAAAGTCAAAGGAATCTCTTCTGTGTCATTCAAAAGTTATGGAAAGCTGGTGGAAGGCAAGAACTATACTTCTCTTAACATTGAAAGGGTCCAGGGAATTATGTATCAGTTGGCTTCATACCCTGAAAGATGCCAGAGCAAGTGTTAAATGATAAGTTCATAAGTACATAGAGGATAGTAAGATGATAGAGTGCATATAGCAGTTTTCAAGTATATAGAAAATGACTAAAAAGAATATAGTGATTAATTATTCTTCACGGTTATTGAGGGTGAAACAAAGAATAAGTAATTTGTTTCACAGCAGGGAAAAGTTAGAGTTTAGAGAAACTTTCTACATAAAAACAAGGACAGCAAAGTTCTAGAAGAGTGTCTACAAAGGTTATGAAAATTAAGCTGGAGGTTTTGAGTAGCATGTCACGTAAATATCTGCTAAAGAGCATTTCAATGTGACCTCTCCTACTTCAGAGCAAGAAGATGAAGTAGAAAAACATGCGATACTTTCCAGCTCTTTATTTCTGAGATTGTGATTTTCATATATTTTAGGAGGATATTTTCCTCGGTTTCCAATATATCTGTATTTTTCTGATAGATTTTCTCACACTGATTTCAAAGGCAGTCGCAGATGTCTGTTATAATTCTTGCTAGCTCACAACTTTATGGGGACCTTAGGGTGTGCAATGACTTCAAGACCTCAATTCATCATTCGTAAGATTTTAAGAGAATACTAGTTTTCACTATAAAAAAAAAAAAAAAAAGAAAAAGGCAGATTTTACAGTCCTTGCAACTACAGAGAAAAATTTGGCAATGTGGCCAAAGTGTAATCCAAGACTCAGAAATCAAAGATAACAAGATTCACTTTTTGTAATGTTGATGTTCAAGCAGTTTGATGAACAATTTTTTGAATGTTTAGGACTGTTCATGAGACAAAGAAATAAGTATTTTCTTCTAATATCAAAAAATTTCCAAAAGAATTTCCAAAGAATTTCCAAAAGAAAGCCAAATTTGAATTTATTCCTCCTTGTTGGGTTTTAAAGCATCCTATTCTTATCTTGCATTCTTTAAGGAACTTAGTATAGTTTTTATCAGCCAGAATAGATGCAATGAAGTAACAGGGATTTATTAAGCATTCAACTGGATTCTTAGGATCCTAATGAGCCACTTTTGCAATACTGAAAGAAACAAAAAAAAAAAACCCAAACTTTTTAATTAGACCTCATCTTCCAGGTTTCCCTGGACTATCCTTTGTTTCTTTGAACCGAATTACATGAGAGCATGTAGCATAACACAAATCCATTCCTAGCACAATCAATCACTTTTTAAAAAAAGATTATCAGTGTCTAAACCCAGAATACCTGGAAATTATGCCAGAATGTGTTCTATTAATTTGCCACAGCATGACAGGGAAAAGAGACTAATCCATGTTTATGATGCTCTTGATATACTGCTTGGATAAGATTTACATGTTTCTCCCACCCTGACAGGCACCATTCCATACCACACACATGACAGGAGTATAATATAGTTACTACACTGTAACGATAGTTACAATAGTTATATTACTGTATACTAGCTGCTACTCAAAATACTCATTTTTTTCTGTGTTCATTAGTGATAAAAAGCCTGTAAAAATCTGAAGGGATTTCACCCCTTTTGTATTTCTTCTACTTATTTTTTACTTATTATATCACAGTGATGTTTTTCACGTGGTTTTTTTTCCCTGATTTTTTATTTGCCATTTAAATCACAAGTCTTTGATTTTCCATCTTTCAATTTCAATCTTTCAAGCCCAGGCTTACTAAAAAACAGCCTTTCACTCCACTGACCTTGTTTTGCCTCTATACCTACATGTGAAACTTTATTCATCTGATCTAAGTCAAGGTATCCTCCTAATCATCACTTGATTAATCCTTTATCTGTATATGCATCCCGAATGTGTATACAAATGATGCAGTCTGAATCTACAAATAAGTGAAGTAACAACATATTTAGGTGTATGACCATCTTCATCATGAGAAAATCACTGCACGCTAGGTGTCCAGCATTTTGCAGGACTATGACTTGATGAGTAATACAAATTATGAGAGTTCTATCTGTTGCCACCAAAAACAAAAAAAAAAAAAAAAAAAAAAGGGAGGCATGCATTTAAAAAGCCCAAAGTAGACTGTGAGATGAAGGAAGACGGACGGAAACATAGTGGAAGAATGAGGCTCAGTTCTTCATATATTTATGAAGTGTCCCCTGTCAGACTCCATATGCTCTGCAAGATACAGAACTGTTTAGTCCTAAGTCAACTCTTACTCCAGGGAACTCGAAGAAATGTTAAGCATCAACCAACGTGACACGCATCTAAGATAGAATACTATGATTGTGCAAGCCCAGTAATATATTTTTTAATGCATATAAAATCTGTGACTCATGCAGTGCTTTTTAGGCAGCTTGATAATCACTTGCTGTTACACTAGAAAAATGCTGGTCTGAAAAATAGACTTAATTGTGCGTATCAGACTGGGAAGTGACCACGGACTGTATTGTTTCCTTTTTTTGTTTCAACAGCCTATGTGATAGCATTGGTTTAAACGTTGCTCTGTAGGAGAGATATTTTCTTAATATGTGTAGGTGAATTAAGGAACTATTCTCTAACAACTAAATAACATGGGAGAAGATTCATTAAGAGCATTTCTTCCTTACACCATATCAGTCCCTCAGAAACAGTAACATTATGTTAATTCTGTGAGTACAGTCAAAATCTATCATCACCTCTTTATTTGAAACATGATATTTTCCCTTCAGATACTGAATAAAAACAAGGTACCTTGATTGCTTGTACTCCACTGAGCATCCTTCATGCTCTTCAACTCCTGATTTTCTTTTTAAGACTATTATCTTCATCAGTTGAAATGAAATATAAAGAATATTTGACTTCTGGAAAAGAAATTATGAGGACAGTAACTTTTCCCTCCTACCTTTAAAATTAGTTTAAAAACTTTAGGAATTTTTAAGCCATTTTGGAAAATAGGGCTCCTACAGCAAACTATTCACATATGAGAAGTATCATGCAAACTGAGAGGAAGAGGCTGTAGACTGCTGAAATGTAGCTTATTAATCCCCCAGCTTTCATAACACTGCAATGATGCTGAAGGACTGCTGAACTAATCAATTACTGCATGTAATGGTCTCAGAGGAACAGCTGCACAAATAGATTGAACATTATAGAGATCACAGGTGCTGCGATATTAAGTCAATCATCTGTGCAAGCATAAACATTTAAGGCCAGCATCTCACATAACACCCTCTCAGACAGTGTGGAAACAGGTTTATCACAGTCATTTTAGCCATTTCTTACACTAACAACGTATACTTTCTAAAAGTCTTATCGGCAGAGCCAGAGTGTAATGCTAACAAATCTCTTTAAAAATCAATTAGGTTAGCTCCTAATACTGGGAGAATTATTTGAGTAGAAAAGCAACTGTAAGAGCAGGAAGAATTCTCTTATTGAATACCTTCTCCTTGCTTTCTGTTTTTTTAACTGTGAAAATGCTTGATATAAGGAGGACTTTTTTACGAAGCTGTAAAAAACAATGTGGCAGGTCAATACAAAATGGTGATATAATTCTTGTATGTGTCATAGAAATGTAAACCACCTCCTTTATATTTATAATCAGCAAACAGCTCATGTTAAATGATGCAATTAATTAAGAAATTATGATTTCTTTTTATTGAAAGCAGAAAAGATCCATTACTCAGAAGAAGGAGGCTTTGAAAAGTCATTATAAGCTATAGAACCTTGCTCCTCAAACTATCAGTTAAAAGGAAGAAGTCAGCCAGGATATCAAACCCTGCATCTTTTATACAATATTCCACAAAGGGAACTATACTATTTTGCGATTTAAAGCGGCATAACAATATATACAAAATAAGATAGAATAATGTTTGGAATAAGTCAGTGTTAATCATGGTGAGACATAACAATACTTGCAAAACTAGTGGTACCCACCAAGCATCAGAGCCTTCATTGCCCCGTTCGTCATCCGTACCACAGAGGAGACAGGAAATATTGAAAAAAAGGAATAGCAAATCCCTCCATGTTTACTTGACCTCACTGAAGACTTCCAGACAAAGTGAAGGAACAGACCAAGGCCCTAAGCTACTAAAGAATCCAGCAGAATTGGAGTAGTTTTCCCCTGACATTTTCCTTGCCTCTACAGGCATTCGGTAAATCTTGAGTGCCGCTGCTTTTGAACACACCCCAATGTATCCTTTGTGAACTTAACAAGTAAATTGAGTGTTACTGACATTCCGGAATTTGATGAACTCTTCACAAAGGTGTGAACTACATTTACAGGTAATTTACAAAACACAGTTAAGATACATATGTGTATCACATTATTTCTCACAACTACCAGTAATTGGGACTAATCTGTAGAAAAGTTATGACATTGCTGAAGTCAAAGACTGAAATCCTATTCATGTCACTATAGGTATTATTTTCAGCTATAAACACAGAAGACTACTAGAAAAGCTGCAGCACACCCCAAGAAGAGGGATCTAAAATGTGATCTGTCATAGATGTGTGTGAAGGCCAGAGCGAAACCAAACTCTCTATAGGCATGACAGGTATTTGTGAACATAGAGGGAAACATGCTGCAAGCCAGTCATGAGTGGAATATGAGACTGAGCTTAGATTTAGCTTTTTTATGACTAATTAGCTAATAGTCCCCATAAATGAAGGGAATGGTGCAAAGCTTTAAAAGACAAACTATAAAAGTCTGCACTGACAGAAAATGCAGAGTTAGATGAAGAAAGCCAAATATTGCTCTCCCATGCAGTTTATTTTGTTTAAAGGTTTTGTAACTTGTTAGCATCATAATCCTGAATTTAAACTTCATTTTTATTAGGAAAGATGATTCCTGCCCCCCTGTTCATTTGTTTGGATATTGCTAAAGGGAAAAGAAGAATTTTCTTTCCTTAGTCTTGAGATTGTACTCAAGTGTTCACCAGCTGTCCCCGTTCTCCCTCTTTTGTTTTGCTGTGCTGGAGCAAGTGCTTGGGCAGCTACAACGTGAGACAGATTCAAGTGGAAAAATTATTCTCCAAGTGCATTTTTTTTTTTAATAATCAATCTCATGCAGGAACAAAGTAGGATATATAACTGGAAAGCCTAAAAGGAGGTAAGAAAGAAATGGCTATTGCTTAACCAAAATTGCAGTAAAAGTTATTTGTAATGCTCACATGACTCATTAAAAGGGGATGAGGTAGAGACTGGGCTAGATTTAGTAAGTGGAATGCAATTACTAAAGGCAGCTTCACCTGGTTCATATAATGGCATTCAGCTCTCCACATATATTCTGTAACTATCTGAGGGCTGTGCTGTATTTTCTTTTGCTAATAATCTCAGATGACCTTTTATATACCCATGAAGAGGACCGCAGGGAAGCTCTTTTTCCCAAAGTTCCCCTACTCCCATCCCAAAATAGAGAAGATGGGGTGCTGAAGAAGGGGTTCTTAATATCCAGTGGGAATCACTATTGGGCAAAGGAGATTGGGATATGACAACAAAATCAGGTCTCCAGGTATTTTACAAGTTTATGACAAGGACAAAACCGCCAAATCCCACAGCACTATCGGTGCTTGTATGCTTTCAGAAACATTGTATGAACTAAACCCACAGCAAACGATTCTCTGACAGTAAATTGCTGAAAATATTGAGTAAACAGACCAGATGAGGAGCTGTAATTTTTCCTTAATGCTGCTTGAGTTCACAGTCGCTCTGGATTGCTTCAGCAGGTCCATTTGTACTGAAAAATGAAAATTCATCCAATATCTTCAGGATTAGTAGCAAGAAGATAAAAAAGCAAATGGCTTGGAGGAATCATTGTGACTAAAAGCAAAGAATGCTAGGAAGTCTGGCAGATTCAGTTTGACTGATTTCTCTATATAACCTGCCTGTTTACTTCGAGTTTAATAAACCAGAAGAATGCCGTCTAAAGCCTGAAAATATCTAGATTAAGATTGTTCTTACCGATATTCACCAAAATCTTAATTTCTCTTTGTTATGAACAGTGAAAGATTACACCAAACCAAGTACTTTATCTTTGTGCTCAGATTCATGATCAAGTAATGAGCTGAGATATGGTAGCTCTCCAAAGATGAATCTCGTTTGACAGTAGACAATTATATCTGAGTTAATTAAGTAGATTCAGTGGAGCAGGACTCACCTGCTCTATTTTGAAGAGCTATCTGAAAAGAAGATGAAGTGCAGTCCAGAACTACCCGTTTCTTTCCATTGACTTTACATGAGCTTAGAAAACTAGCTGGGATGTAGACCTCTCTAATACAGAGATGTAAATTTAGAACAGTGAATCCCTCCCAATATGCACTCCTAGCCCATGGCAGTAGTGGAAGTAATTTCAGGCAATGAAAGAGAGCTAAATAACATCACTTGGCATTTTGTGTGTCAGCCACACACACAAAGAGTTGTCCCAGCTTAACTAACACACATTGACAACTTAACTTGCTGAGTTGTGGTAACTTGATTGTGAGAGTTGGTTATGTAAAAGGACTGAAAGTGACAAAATCCTTTGGGTTTGTTTTTTTTTTTTAGCATACAGACTTTTTTATGGATTTGGATGGAGGGAATGTGGTACAACTGTCCTAAAATAATCAGACTTTCACAGCACCATATTATCACTTCTTTTTCAGTCCAATCACATCCGAGCAGCTCTAACCATCTAAACTCTCAGCACTTCTTCATTTCTCTCTCATGGTTGTGTGAGGAATCAGGAAGGTTGGCTAGCAGACCATTATTGATTCTGGCTGAGCAGCCGAGGTTTAGATTCCCAGCACTGAACAGTGTATCATATGTCCAGCCTGTATTCATCTCTCTGCGTCTCTGTGGATTTTTTATTACAGGATTTTGCAGCTGTCTTATTGTACCAGTTTTTAAAGTGTTCCACTCTTTATGTTGCACTCTTCTACATACTAGTAAAGAGAAAGACATTCAAATTGAGCTTTTTTTCCTCTCAGAAGATGCATCAGCCACTATGAGTTAAATAATTCCACAGTATTTTCTAGATATCAATTTGCTCTGTGATATTTGATGAGAAATGCTTCCCAGAGTCTTGTTTTACCTGCACAGGGGATGTGACCCCCCCTTCACCAGGACACAGATGCAACACTTGGGCCACAGATTACAACTCCTTCGTCACTTGGAGCAACACCTTCCCCACTTCTCTCCAGGCTGTTTGCCAGTCCAGAGGAAACCAGGCACATGTTGACCCAGAAGTTAGTCTTGGTAAGGAAAAGAATTCCATTGTGAAAAGGCAGTGAATCAGATTGCTAAGGTGCCCCCTTAAAGTATTTGAAACTGTCCAAGAAAAGGATTGACAATTGACCAGGCATATTGTGGGAGAGAATAAGCATTGTAAAAATGCAGTGGGCCAGTGTGTGATGGCACCCCCGCAGTACACTTGGACTCCTGCAAGTCTGGAACAGCACCATCTCATTGCCTGCAGAAAGAGACTGAAAATCAGTCACCTTGACAGCCTAGTAAACCTGATACCTGGATTGTGGCCCAAGTAGGGTGGTCTTATGTAACTGGCCAAAGTTGCCAGCATTAGGTCATCCAAGCTGTGGCCAAAATTAACAGTAAAATATCAAACAAACATTTAGAAACCTGACAAAAGCAAAGTACCTCAAAGACTATAGGTAAGCAATCCTAGGGAAGGCCTAGGAGCTATTCTGGACTGCAGTGGGCTGAGTTGGGACACCTCTCAGGGGTAGTTTGCAAAATCGTTTGCCAACAAAGCGGACAGAAAGGCTAAGGCTGGCTTCTTGAAACTGGATCATCATCTGTGGAGGAATGCCAGTGCATTAAGTGAGTATTTCACTAACCTCAAAATGAGAGAAATTTTAACTAGTAGGCTAGCCTCTTTATTTGTCTCTTTATCTTTATATCTCTGTGTACACATATATATACTTATATCTTTGTGCTTGTATATGTGCTTCATGATTTAGATACTGTATAGTAAATAAGAGTGAATCTTGTCATTTTTAGTCTGTAATTAAGTTGCTGTTTTGATTGTAATAGATTCCATACAATCACTTTGTTGAATAGTAAATTAGTGTATGGTTAAATGCTGCTAAAAATCCAGCTGTTTGATCTGCCTTAAATGATCAATACATTCTAAATTGCTGCTAAACCATGAGCACGTAAAATGTTCCATCCATAGCAACTCTTAGTTGAACTTACTTAGTGTTGTCTATGTCCCTTCTTTGCAGCACAGTGGAAAGTGTTGTGCTTCAAGTAAAACTAACATGAAAAAGCATGCATAGCCCAGTCTTAGAAATCCATCCCAAAATATTTTTTCTTATGAATTCTCAACTCTCCTTTCAATTATTTTTTCTCATCTTTCTATTGAATTCAATCCAAAATGTATGTGACTGAATAGATAAGGCTACAGCTTGTTATATGCACATACGTATCTGTACATATATATATATATATATATATATGTATGTCCTCTACCTGGATAAGGTGATTTTTAATGTACACTCAACTAGAAGTAGGTAAGTGGCTAGGCTGGTTCTGAGTGCAAGTTGACGTAAATGAACAAGATTTTTCCTAGCATTTTCTTTAATAACTTTTGCTGGACCAGAATTTCAGATGGCAGAAACTGAAGAGGACTGGTATAAGATGATAAAATTGCACCTGGAAGCTATGTGAATTTAAATCTGAAGGATGCATAACAGTTTTTTCAAACATATGTAAAGTGCTATCAAGATTTCTTCATGCCGAGGGAAACTCGTCATAACTTATCAGGAGATATAAACTGCAAGTGAGCTTGCTCATTTTGGATATTCACAGCAAGGCACTGTGTCCCTAGAAACAGTGCTTCTGCAACTTACCTCTTTTCATGACATCCAGTTGGACATGATGCGTTTGCAGTTTGATGAAATAGGCAAAACTACTCTAGAGCTGTACACCCAATACAGATCTGGAATCACTGATACATGTTTACTCATACCAGCATGAAAGTAGCCTTTAGCTAGTGGGATTTTTTTTACAGTGAATAAAGCCCTTAATAAAAAGCCTTCACAGAAGTTTATTTTATTCAGCCTATTAGAAATTATCTAGGGCAGTGAGAAGAAAGGGGGGAGTGACTGTCCTAGGTATTAATGTAGATGGAATAATGAGATAACACCCCTCAGCTGTGGTAATATGCTATTTAGCAGCTCTAAGGCAGGCTGGTGTTTCCCACTGCTGTAAGGAGACTGTAACTGTGCTAAGAAAAAAGCAAAGCTCTGTGTCTCCTCAGTAAATACACCTAAGAGGAGAACGAAGTGTGGTGCATCTTCAGAAAAGTTTGATTTAGAGAAATCTCAAATTCATTTAGCCTTTGCCTTACCTGGTAAGGAGAAAAAAAATAAAAATCCCTGTCTGTTTTTTGTAGTCAGCATCTGTTAAAAAGCTTCGGGGTAAATTTCCCAGAGTAGTTGTTACGCAAAGTGCTCACTTCTGAGCATCAGATGGAAAGTTCAGCAACTTTCATCTGAAATCTGCTTCCCTTGGGCATACCCCACATCTCTCCTGACACGCAAGCAGAATCGGTTTCTTCCACCAAGTCTTCATGAATGTTCATCACTTTGTGCAGTTCTGCTGTCATTCCACCACTCCTTCTGCTCTCTCTCTCAGTGAAAGCTATCTGTCACAGTAAAAGCACAAAAGGGATCTGACAAAACCAATATTTCCCAGGTTTCTGAAAGTGGTTTAACTGCTGCGGGTCATACCAAAAGGAACAAAGGGATATAATTGCCAAATCCTTGTTTGCTGTAAATGAACAAGATTATGGATATGTTTACTTCATAATTTTCACACAGATGACACAAGCTTAACCTTCAGCTAATTCAGGTTGAAGCAGAGAATTTTAAGGACTGAAAGTCAAAGAACAAAAAATTCCAAACATTTTGAGATATCAGATACCAACTCAACAAATTTATCTCAAAGTACATTTCTCTTTTATATCATCATGGCTGTGAAACACTGAAAAGAATATATTTTAAACTAGATTCAAGAGCTCTACAAACACCCTTTTCTTGCTAAAACACACAGAAACAGGTTTTCAAATGTCATGTGTCAGAAAAAGCATGGTTAGAAGGGTAAAAGATATAACTCCTTTTGAAAAGATGGCCACTGAATTCCAAACTGCTCTGACCTATGCTAAAAACTGTGCTTGCCACTTCAGCTTAATATTGAGATATCCAATCCAACAGATAGTTTTAGGAAAATGGGACTTTTTGAAAATGTTAATTCTGTTCCTCCAGGGGCTCCACAGAGAAGAGCTTTTTTTGTCTCATTGTTAACTGCCAAGTTCAATTACAGAGAAACAATTTCAGTGCTAATGGTACTCCTACTCCATGGATCTTGGTTAAGACGTTAGTGACTTGCAATTTGGGACTACCAGTTTCTGCATAAAAATTATCTTTAATTAAACAATTTTAAAATGTAAATATTTCAAAGCTTTTTGTAATCTTGAATCACATGATTTGCAGCAGAAGCCAGCTAATGATTCCTGAATTAGAAACGTTGCACTTCAGTTTTCCTGAAGTAGGATGGCTAAATATCTGAGTCTTATACCCAAGTAATGCCAAGAAGGGCTCATATCCATACCCGAGTAACAAGCACAGATATGAAAGCATATAGCCTTTGAATATATGTAACATCTTGGTAGAATCAATAGGAGCAGTCACATTTATGATGTTCTCAGTGCATATGTGAACAATATTGCGTGAATCCTTGGGAGAAATTGCTTGTGTCTCAGCCTTGATGCAGTTGTAGCAGAGAGGTGGCTACATTTGAGTGTGTTTAAAGTCATCATTGGTAACACAGGGGAAAACGGGTGATCTTTGCAACTATAGTGGAAGCATTTAAATTGAACTATTAGGTAAATACTCATTGAGAACAAAATATAGCAGCCGGCGTAGATACTGACAAGTTTTAATGGTTCCTAAGAGACTATCTCACGAAATAGTATTGCTTTCTAAATTGAAGACCAACTATTTTCACGTCCAAAGGCAAAGAAGAGTACCTGAGGCTGAGGACCTCATTACTGAATGGAGTTTCACCTGAGATGAGAGAGATCAATAAACTATATGATTACATTAACAATAAACTAAACTTGGTATCCAGAAACAACGAGTGAAATTCAGAACATGCTGCTCGCAGAAAAGGCAATAAGTAAAACCACTACAAATAAGGTAGTAACTAAAACTGTGACAAATAAAGCAATTTAATGAGCCACATCTCTTCAACATTAAGACACCAGGGCAATACCCCAAGGACAATGGTAGATGCAGCCAGTGCAATTTTTTTTAATTCGTGTTCATCTGGCACATGGCTTTAGCTCCACAGAGCTGGACTTAAGCACTTTCGTACTTTCAAGTTTTATGTTAAGACTGATTGCATTTTTTTAAGAAAATGGTAGTTTCACTGAGTTTTCAGCTTAGCAAAAGCTTATTTAGATCTGCTATCAGTTTCTGCAATTTACATAACTGTCCACAATAAACAGAGTCTTTCTATCCAGATTGTGCTGCAACTATGGAACAGCAATTCTTCAAGCTCATTTTCTGTTCAGTATTTAGGCATTTAGTGACACTTCACCTTGCAATAATGATGGATAAGTGTCTAAAAATTTGCCAAATGGTTAAAAGAATTTTTCTTACATAAGTTTTTAATATACAATATTTTCCTGTTTAGCATGTTTGCACAAATTATACAGGTAAAGCAGACAACAGTATACATTTTCACAGCATAAAAGTTTACCATCTATTGACTGACCTCTAGTGGAAACAAGTTAAATTTTGGAATATTTTTTCAATTAATGTTGGATATTATGAAGACTATGGGATTTTGCAGTGCTAAAAATTTATTTAATTTGCATTATATGTTTGACTGTGTAAAAATACAAAACTAATTTGGATACATGTTACTTTTCTTCTCAAGGTATATCCAAATACTTTATGGGAATGGCAGCCAGAAACCAGAAACCAGATCCCAAAACAAAAGTGATTAATCACAGCGACTGTTGTGCTAAACATTCTGAAGCCAGCTCATGAGTTTTACACAAACTAAGTAAATCTGAAATGGCAGTGTGTGAAACACGCCAATAACACAGACCCAGGATAACAATGCTCTGTAACAAAGCACAGATCCAGCTACTCACTAGTGTTGTTCATAACCACTCAGTCATCATAAATAATGACAAACTCAATCTCAATAATCTAATCCATTTTCGTTTTTATGCACCAGTTTGGCCCATCCACAGATGCCACCTTCCCACTGCCTCCGCCTCAACTCCATTCTTGGACAAGTGTTGGTCCCTCACAAGATCAGTGTTAAGGCATCACCACAATGTGGCCTTACATATTTTCTTTGCATTTGATTTTCTTCACTGTGCGTTCCCTAATTCCATCTTTCCTGCATCAATTGCTGGTTGGCACTTAAAGATATAAGAGGTAAATATATACGTGTATGCGAGACATAAATTTAATTCTCTTTTTTTTAGAGCCTGGAAGTAATATAGAACTTGTTCAATAACAAGCATGCAGAGCATATTTCTTCACTACTTATTTGTCTTGCTCATATCTGCTTCCCCAGTAACTAACGAAATTCCACTTTGTCTCCCTTGACTCTGTTGGATTCCAGATACATATTTGAAATTAAGCTTTTGCTTCTGTAGCATATGGCTGTTGATAGTTTTGAATGAAGAGAACACAGTAGCATCTGGAGAGCTTTGATTAGAAACTATATTGAATATGAGAGAAGCCAAAACAGTTTCTTGTAAAGATGCCTCTTTCAGTCAAAATTCTCTGTTACTACAGAAAATATTAATTCATAATTTCTAAGTCTGTTGCATCTAAAAATTTTGGTCTTGCTACCTATTCAGCTCAGCCAGGCTTTTCTTGTTTCTTTATTTGCCACTTTTTTTGAAGACTGGAGAAGCAATCTTGCACTACTGTATGACAGGGTTAGAAAAGCCAGGGAGTCTGTGTACTGGAAACAGTTAGGAATAAAAGGACAAGTCTGCACTTTTGCCGCCCAGTAAGACCCTCTCTGATTCCCATTCATACAAGTTAGCGTCACCATCCTCACATCATTACTTGCATCTTCGCTTCCGACAGCATGCTTATAGAGTTGTACAATTCCTTGCTCAACGCAAAATACAGAACAAGTTCACCGTTGGCAAGAACACTGAGAAGAAACACTGATTTTATTAGGCTTTACAAATACGTCCATTAAGGGTATAAAATGAAGATAGCTCCTACCTTGAAGTTGTATGAGACACACTACCACTTATGCTTAATTTTACTTCAAATAGTTTTCTTTACTATTTTTGATGTCATTTATGTTATAAGTAGAGTCTACAAAGTTGTTTTGGTTGATTCTTAAAGGAAAATTTTTGTAGCTGATGGGTTTTTGCACAGACAGTAATAGAGAAATACATAGCAGCTCATTCACTGATTATATATTGCACCACAGACATTGACAAATATTGTTGTTTGGTATAAGGAGAATAAACTATGTTTATTTTATTGAGTTTACTGAAGCGATTTTACTCTGTTTATGGAACTGTGGTCGGATTTCTTTTAGTTCCTCTACTTTTTTAGGTGGAAAGATGATCCATCTTTCCCTTTAACAACAGAGTGAAACTGTAAAGACTAGAATATCCCCATTTTTACTAAAGAGTGTGATGATGTAGTGAGAGGAAAGAAAGTACTGCTTTAAACCTGATTGGAGGACTACGTTTTATCCTACGCAATTTTATACCATTTGTTGTTCACAGATTATACAAAGATTATGAGAATGAACATTTGTTTTATTAAACTTTACTTTCTTAGTTCTGATTCAGACCTTTCCTAAAATCAGGCTTTCAACAACTTCCAATCTCCTTTCTTTCTGCCTTTCTTGTAGTCTTTGTTGTGCACTTTGCCTACTGTTCTGATCTCTTAATAGTTTTTCCATTCTTTGCAGTGGAATAGAGGTTGGATTTCAACCTGCCGACGCCCTTGGACTCCTAACGACTTAAGCGAATGTTAAACATTCACCTTTCAGGTCTGGAAAAAAAGAGGGTTTTAGTGTTATTTCACTACCATCTATAGGACTAGTTTAGGTTTTAATAGTATACAAGTACTGAATATCTCGCAGATGAGGCTACAGACTTTCATCTGAAGCTATCACATCATCACATAGGAAAAAATGCATCACCTCACAAAATTCACCCTAGTGAATGAGTGCTTTCAAAAGAAAAGCCCAACACTGAACATCCAGATGGAAGCTAGTTCAGAGCTGTCATCTTCACCTAGATGAACTTTTTGTTCTTCATTCAGCAATGACGTCATCTGTGGTTTGAGAGATGTGGGAAAACCCTTTGAGAACAGAGATGGGATGGTCTCCAGCAAGAAAACATTAATCCCCCCCAGCTGCCAAGGTCTTGCATTTGGCCCTGACAGTCAGGGTGCCTCCTCAAGTCTTGAAACCATTATGACAGAAACAAAACACTACAAAACATAAGAAAAGAATGTTCTGGTACTGTTTATAACAATTAAATGCCAGAAGAGAGGGATACAAATGACTGTTATGGATAAAAACAAGGTTTTGTTTGGAAATGTTTGTTTTCAAAGAAACCAAATGAATCAGAAATGGAGAAAATATAAACAAGTGGCCTCAGGTGCATTTGCTTGAATCAAATTGCTCAGACAAGAATTTCTCTGCCTGGAGATGTAAAAGCTGCAGTACAGTCATTTAAATGATCTGTGAGAAAAATTCTATCACTTTTAGAAGAATTCCTGTGAATACCTATATAGGCAACTTCATCTTCGGAGTTGTTAATGTAACACTGAGAGTTCATCAAACTCACAGCCATAGTGGCACAATGGCAGTTCGGTATATGGAGTCACGAAGGGATTTTAAGTTTCCAGAAACTAGTATTACCCTTGAAAACCTTCCAGGCTAAGTGATTTCTCACAGTATTTGTAGAAATTAAATTACAAACCTAGACAAGAACAATATACAGAATGTAAAATTTATACAGAGTGATTTATTATAGCCCTTTTAGAGACGCTTGTTATTTTTCATGTTTTTTCAGATATTTAACAAAGATTTTAAGATATTTCTAGAATTTAAGGCAATTCTCTCTTCCTCTGACTTGCTTCCAAACACGTATTCACGGCTTTCTAAAAATACTTTGCAAGAATTTACGCAACTTTGATTTCCCTAGTAGAATGTGCATCGCATGATCAGAAAGAGTATGCCAAAATCATAGCTGTTGAAGGACTTGGCAGCTGATAATTACATTTTTTCCTCTCTTTTTAGATTATCAAAGGCTAACTGTCCTTAGGAAGATCTGACTTTGTTAGCACTTTGCAACCTCATGTCCACTTTGTTTCTTGCGAAAAATGCTTGTATTCTATACATCCACAATATGAGCTACTGTTTCACACAGAAATGAACAACCTCAGAGTATAGTTTAAAACTGATGTCAGCTTTGCCTTTGCCCTGCCTCCCACTCAAACTTCTCTAGTCTAGGCATGGAATCAATGTACAGTTATTCCTGAGAAATTTCTTTTCCTCTTGGACTAGAATATCATAATTTTCCACTGGGTCATTAGTGTATTAATCGGGACTCACTTCAGCATTAAAAATTAGTTTTTCTTCCTTTTGACTGAAATATAACATTTTTCATATTTCCATGGTATTGCTAAAGAATGTACAGACATTTTTGCTTCACTTTCATGTCTGGTATTGCACACGGATTTAAGGAGATGAAGCTCAATGCACACTCCAGGAGGCTAATATACTGGTTTGGGTATAACAAATACATTACCACATACACAATCTCTCCTATACTAACCCAGTTTCCTGCAGTTTGAAGTACAACCATGGAAACTGCATGCAGTGAAAACAAAATAATACAAAAATCCTTCCATCTAAATGAGAAGTATTGAATTTAATGAAACAGGAGATTTGTGACATTTTAGTTTTCTATTTAAAACTTTTTTCAGCCTCTTTTCTTCTTTTAATTCCTAATCTGAGATTTACGTAGACATCTTAATCATTCTTCATAGAAAACCTCATCTCCAATCCTATTTGGTTGAAAACCCAAAGGATTACTAACTGTAAGATTAGCTCTCTAGAGGCCATTCTTTCTTCTACTTATATATCAATCTTGAAAGCAGTTTAGCAGATTGCAGGCAATTTTAAGCTTGAGATTAACTACTTTAAAAAAAAAAAAAATCAACAAACCAACCAAAATACGTAACAGTAATTGTAGAACTGTTCAGGTTTGGTAGTGTATTTTTGTTTCCTTCAGCCAGAAAGTATCAGACTATGGTGGAGCTAAGTATAAAGAAAGTTATGGGAGAAAACATAGGAATCTTTTAAATCTTTCAAATACATGTTTGCAAAACATCTTTGATAAATAAACATTTACCTTGGGAATGTTTTAAATGGTCATATTATATATACTGTGAGCAAATATGTTGTTTTTTTCTGTTTATTTCCTCTACTTTTGCTATTTGTATTTATAACCATTATACCAAAATTAAAGCTGGGAGAACGCCAGGCACAGCTTCAGATCTAACAAAAAAGTGAAATTCCTTGAAAATGAAAATTTGCAAATATCAACACTCTTCCCTCCTTGTCCCCCTCACACGTGCACCCTTTTCACATGATTAAATTACAGACCTTACTGCCTCAGAATTTACTAGTAAGTTCAAAGAGGACTGTACATTGAATTGATATGAACATTTTGGGGTCTAACAGGACTGCAAGCAAAGGCTTTCTGGTGTGACAAAGTCTCTTGCACCCACTAAGGATTGTTGGCATGTTTACCCTGTTTCAATTTGCTGCTGCATTTGTTGCTTTTTCTTCACATTCTGAAAATTGGCTCCAACGATTTATAAGATATTAAACCAGACAAATCTCTGGCTTGACCCAGTCTGGCCAGCCCTTTAGCAGGCTTCTTCCCTGCAAACCTACTTCTTGCATCCAACAGCTCAACTATTTTATTACCTTAGCAGCAAACATTTCATTACGTTAGGTGTTCTTAGGAGACAAGAAGATGCAAAAAAGGGTCCTGCCTGTCTCTCAAATAGGTATAGCATGGTGGGTGGGATACAACAATATTCAGCTAACCCAGCTTTTGAAATTGTGGTAGCCTCCTGAGCTGCTTATTGCACAACTTCTTTTGAATATCATTTTCTGTTCTGTATTACTGTCCTCTCTATCCAGAGCCATCACTTCTCAGCTTATTGTTGGTAGGTGAAGGTGGTATATGCCAATGATGGTGCTGGCTAGGTCTTTTCTGCTGATCACCATCTGCTGAGCTAAATGCTACTAAATGCCCAGTAAAGCTCTGGATTTGCCTACATGCTCATACACTCACATGCATGAAAGCTATATGATTTTTTTCCCAACAACTTCTTGAACAGAAGAGGAGGATTCAAGTCCTTTTTAAAATAAAAGGTACTGTAAAAAAGTCTGAAGAGAAGATTGGTGAAGAGGAAGGTATATAAACAAAATTTTGTTAGAGAGCCCATTGAATTTTTACATTTTAGCACTTTATAGTCAGATAAAAGAGAAATCTTTGGCACCTGGTTCTTCCCACGTCAAATATGTATGTCTGGAGTCGTTTCACTGTACATTAGGGACTCGTTACATTTTAAGGGCTGCGATTATACTTTTGGGTCTGTCATAGACTGAGCTACACTGGAATCCAACAGTTTCAGACAGTCTTTTCCTCAAGAAGAATCACACACTCACAGAGAGTGGAAAAATATTATCATATGGCTCCTGCTTGCTTTGTTCATCCTCTGCATGTGTCCCAGCTGTTGATACAAGGACAGTTTTTTCAATGGCAAGGTCTACAAAAGAACAGGAATAATAGAACTGAATTTACTCTAAAAATATGAACATTAGAAAGTATGTCAGTCAACTGCTGCATTATCTATCTCAGATCTCATGTCTCACCTACTGGACAGCAATTAACAAAGCAGCTGTGGAGCTAAAGAGCAGCTCAAAACTGCAACATTAGCCGCAAGGGCTGAATATCTCCAAATCCATCTTGAATAAATACCTGACTTTTGTCCTGTGTGACAATTTAAATCTATGTTTTCAAACAGAACAGTTTTCCAGTTCCTGCTAAAAACAAGTATCAAAAACCATGGGTCTCTGTGGTCTTTTTAACTCAGTTTTTACCCTGTCTCTATTATATGCCAGGAGTTTTTTATTAGTGTACTCTTAATTTGTGGGCAAGTACAGGAAAAATATAGACATAGTCCTTTTGAATAAAATCTATTTGTATTAGCCTATAACATGAAAAGAAATTCTTAGGTTCATCTATAAGCCCCTAGATATCTGGTTTTAGATTGAGTATTATTAATCCTGTTATTTCTTTATTAATTTATTCAACTACATTATTCAACTTTTTATTAATATAAAAGACAACAATAGTATTTTTTTTTTATTTTTAGGAAAAAGGTCATCTAGACCAAAACCATAATTATGTTTACTAAGATATTCTTTTGTTTAACAAAATATTTGGCTGGTTCAATCAAAATGCAAATTATATGACTAGCGAGAAGAAAAGACAGTACTTAATAGCTAAGTGTTCCAGGATTGTACAGACCTTGCTGCTAGCAATTTATTTTGGAAGATCTCACTCTTAAAGTTCAGTCTCATAAATCATAGATTACTTTGCTATGTGCTTTTCACAAGGGCATCTCATATGTCAGAGAAAATATTCCCAAGGCTTCAGTGCTTTGCTTGCTGAACGCACGGCACCATACATTTCCCGTACACCTGAACTTTGACCAAACACTTAATTCTTTTGGAATTTCTCTCTCTGCTATGATAGCTATAGCATAAAAATACAGTAGAAATGTTTAAATATGAGAAGTCTCCTCACCCAGAAGCCACTGCCTTCTTTCATACAAGGGTCCGAGACTGATGTCTACCAGCCACAGGACGTAGGTCATGATTTGTTGCCCACACTTTCCTTGGTGAAACTGGCAGTGTGACATCACCTGATAGCTCCACCTCATCTTCTCTCTGCTTGTGTTACTTATTGTGTGAGGCCTTGATTTTGTCTCCCAGTTGATGTTTGATCTGCCCCATGTAATCAGACTGTGATTTTGATGGCAGCTCAGTTCTCTGTGCATGATGGTGCATTTCACTACTTGTCATGCAGGTTCCTTCTATCAGCTTATCACAGTGGCAGGATCTGGGCTTTGCTCGGGTTCCTGCAGTTATCTCATGTTCTCTCCTGCAGAAATCAGTCCCACATGATGCGTTTCAACACATTTGTCCTGTTTTGGTATGTTTCTTACCAAAATAAATAAAGAGATCAGGGAGGAAATACACATTTCCATGAAAGTTATACACCCTTCTTCATATTCTCTCCAAGCCCTTCAGGCTTTCAAGTGCTTGAGAGGTGAGGTTATGCTTGACAGCAGAGCAAAGTCTTTCTGGCTTCTGGGCTCTTTTGTTTAAAAACTGAACTTTGGTATCCTGAAACAGCATAGAAAAAATCTCCACAATCTATATAGGTAGTTTAAAAGACTGCGAACAGGTTAGAGGGACAGACATTTGCCAACCAAATACAATAATAATAAAGCTAACTGCTAAGATGGGTGTCAAAGAGTAAGATTTCATTCCTCAAACCCCATGTTCCTCTGTTTCGAGAGTCCTGTGGCATTTGAAGAGTCATGCTCTGGAGAGAGAGAGAAGGGATAGAGTTTGCTTCTAGGCATGCCCAAGATAAGTACAGCATGACAAGCCAGAGCTACAAAACTTCCACCTTACTCTTAAGCTCTGCTGGGAACTATGAACTCGTTGTGACTCGCTTGTGAAGCCTGATGTGACGGACATGCTCAAAGCACATCTGCGCTCAGGCCCTGCAAGGAAGAGGAATAGAGTAGTCTGCTTCTACGGGCAGGCTTTCTTGCTAACATCTTCTATGTTTCCCTGCCTCTCCATTTCTGTCCCTTCGTCCTTGTCATCTCCTTTTCTCTCTCTTAATTTATCCCCTCAGATACCAGCTACATCATGCCTGTGCTAAGCCACACCTGTAATTAGTTTACTGCACTTAGTAGTCTCTTCTTTGAAAAGAACTCAATTTCAACAGACTATTTAAGTATGCCTTTGGACAGAGTATGCTCTTAAGTATGATTAAAAGCTGAGGAAATTTTTCTTCAGTAAAGAACTCTTCTCCCTGTCACTGCTCCAACATCTATTCAGGTATTTTGTTAAGTATACATGTGAAAAGGATCAGAACTCCAATCCTTGCCTCCATAGGCCCTCTGTATTTACTCCCCTCTAAGCAGCTAACGGATCAGCCCGTGCAATGGGAACTATGTAAGTAAGTGGAGCTTAATAACCACCGTCTCAAAACTATGAATAGCCTAGTAGTTATTTCAATCTGATGGGAACTGGGGATGTGAATCCACTCAGGCAGAAATTCAGTTAGGATGTCACTAGCGACCAAATTCCGTAGTATGCAGCTGGGCAAAGCTTTACAATTAATTTAGCCTTCACTGAATTTCATTGTAACTCTTTGAAATCAATAAAACAGGCCTGATTTCTGAGAGAGAGGGAGACAGAGGTACCATTTTATGCAGAGAAATTTTAACTTATGTAAATATGCTGGATGTTACAGGAATATTTGCTTTAGTCTTTGTACAAAGTATGTTTTCTAACATAGTTACTGCAAGCAAAAATACATTTCATTATATTGGATACTGTAAAAAATGAATAGTCAACATTTTTGGTCCTGGAGAGTCTACTCATTTTGAGTAAAGTAATTTTAAACCACCACGAATTCTGGATTTCTTCATTAAAATGCAATCTTTTGCTCTAACAAGATTAATTGAAGCAAAAATCCCTAGATTTTACTTAAAAAGAAGGAAAATTGATTACAATGTCTTTTAACTTGTTTATTGCAGCACTAAACAGGTTAAACTTAGCTGCTTTCTTTTATCCCAGTGATGTTTTGTGGTGATTTATAATTCATCATCTGTAATGGGATGTAAATGTCACTGACACACTTTGTGTTCTGGCTCACTGGGACCGTAGGCACGCATGATTTAAAACTGATCACTTGAAAAAGATAGAAGATCTAAATTCTGAAACAATCTGATCCAATTTCTTTTGAATATCTGCATCTCAAAGGAATGAGAAATTTTCTTTGCTGTTTCAAGTTCTTCTTTCTCTTTATTCTTAGTAAATATTACTTAATTATACTAAAGGATACAGAGAATGATTAATTTATGTAGATATCAAATATTTTATGCTCCTTTCCCCTTGTTTGTTCAAGAATGTGATCTAGTGCATCTCATATCAGTTCCAAAGGGTTCATATGAATTCTACTACTTACAGAAAATAAACTTTTCCAAATCATACACAAAACTAATTGTCTTATCGCCAAAGAATCTTTGATCACATGGATTCCCCTGGGATTTTTTTTTTCATTTCTTTCAGTAATTAATGTTCTATATAAACAAACTAATTTTTACTTTAGAGAATAGCGGTGCTAGAAAAGAATCTGTTGATTCAATGTTAGGAAGTAATCATGTAGTTTAAGTATTTTTTCCAATACCAGACACAATAGAACACCAGATGAGGTTCTGAGCTACTACAATGGTATCTCACACTCACAAGACAAAAATTTGTTGCGCTGTATATTTACAATATTCCTAAAATATTACTATATAAGGTGACATTCCCCATGGCCCTGAGGACTAACACTTCATATAAAGACTGCACAGTCAGAGCTACAAATAAAGCATTCACAGGGAGCAGCATGAGGAAGGGTATCTGCAGTCATCGTGTATTTGGGGGCATATATTCTCATTGACCCCCCACCAAATGTTACTATAACTAGAAAAAAAAATAGCAGCAATATTCACACCTAAATACGCCTACAAGAGGCAAGAATTAACAAATATAGCCATCAAAACTAATGTCAGGATGTAAACTTATACACTAGATTACAGGAAAGTACATTTGGACTAAATCCAGTGTAGTTTACAAATATCTGAGCATACCCAGGGACTGAAAATGTGTCTTGTATTTAAATGTCCATTTGAAAGATATTTACAACATTTTTCAGTTTTGGGTGTAACATTCATCTTGGCAATTTAGCAAACCTTATTTTTAAGCAGAATTAAGCAGATTCCACCAGGGATGAGAAGCAAAAAGCAGAAATCTGTCCCAAACAAAGTTAATGGCAAAGTTCCTGCTAACTTCCAGTGACAAGTGATTTCACTGGCAATACTTTGCCAAGCACTTCCCACACTGTCAAAGGTCATTAATGTGTTCTGAGTTGGTCCAAACCAACACACAGGTTGGTCTAAATTCTTACAGATCTGAGGAAAGCAAAGAAGAGCTGTCATCTCAAGGCATAACATTTGACCATAAATCTTTACAGACCCCATTCTCCTCTGACTTAGGCAAATTTATTTCACATTGAAAGCCACAAGAGTGTTGCTTGATCCAAAATATTATTTGTGCTGGGAAGCCCAGCAAAAAAGTTGGGAGGGGGAGAATCACATACCTTGACATGCTGGCCATGTTTCTTTTGTTGCAGCCCGGGATCAAGTTGGCTTTCTGGGCTGTGAACGCACATTGCCGACTCACGTTGAGCTTCCCATCAATCAGCACTCACAGGTCCTCTCCACAGGGCTGCTCTCAATCACATCATTCCTGTATTGAAACCATGGATTGCCTCGACCCAGGTGTAGGACCTTGCACTTGGCATTGTTAGACTTCATGGCATTCACACAGGCCCACTTCTCCAGCTTGTCCAGGTCCCTCTAGATGACATTCCATCCTTCTGGTGTGGTAACTGCACCACTCAACTCGAGGTCCTCTGCAAACTTGCTGAGGGTGCACTTGATCTCGCTGTCTATATCGATGTCTCATAGAAGTTGCAACTATGAGTTATACTTGTGCTTTCTTCTGTGTGGCTCCTGGCCAAATTATAGCACAGATTCTTGCTTATCCTGCTTAAATATTGAATTTATTTTTGTTACACATAATCTTTTTTAACTTCTGGGCCAAATGAATGAATGGGGATCATCATGTCCACCTTCTTCACTCTCAGCTTCATTACATTATCAGTAAGCATACTGGTCAGGGTAAACTTCTTTCAATACTCATGATGGAGAAAGAAAAACTAGGAAGAAATTCCTTCACTAATTCAAGATAAAATGGGGGAAAACCCCAAACAAACAAATTAAAATTATTTGCAGCATTGTATTGCCTCTGCAATTTGTAGCATCCTAGTCTTTAGAATGCATGCATGCCAGGGTTCTCCAGGGCAGTTATAGAATGACTGCCTGGGCAGTTAGAAATCAAGATTGGATTTATTTAAGCAGGGTTTTGGATATATTTGTCTAAATTTTACTAAGAATTTTATATTAGCCATATCATAGCTTCATAGAATCATAGAATCATAGAATCATAGAATCATAGAATCATAGAATAGTTTGGGTTGGAAGGGACCTTAAAGATCTTCTAGTTCCAATCCCCCTGCGATGGGCAAGGACATGTCCCACTAGATCAGGCTGCACAAGGCCCCATCCAACCATTTCCAGGGATGGTACATCCACAACTTCCCTGGGCAACCTGTTCCAGTGCCTCATCACCCTCATTGCGAAGAAATTCCTCCTTATGCCTAGTCTAAATCTTCCTCTCTCCAATTTATAGCCATTACCCCTAGTCCTATCACTACAGAGCTTTGTAAAAAATCCCTCTCACCTTTCTTGTGGGCCTTTAGGTACTGGAAGGTCACTACAATGTCTTCTTGGAGCCTTCTCTTCTCCACACTGAACAAGCACAACTCTCTTGTAAGGCCACTGCCAAGATTCAGCTTCAGTTTTTGAACACTTTATTTAACCCAAAACTTCTGCTTTGAGAAAGATTTATTAGTACAAAATAAAATCTCTCCAGAACAGTGTATTCCATGACTAAATTGAAACAATGCCGTATTTCTGGAGACCACAGAACAAAATATACCCCTTAGTTTATTTGGTGTTACTTCTTCAAGACTATGACAATGGGAAACCTGACCTATTGGGAGGTAACACACACCTGCGCAGTGTGTGTGTCTCAGGCTCACTCACAGCATCAGAAAAATATTCCCGCATACCACTTGTGTTGCACAGACACATATTTCTCCTCCCCACAGCACAGCTGCAATCTGCTGCAAGACACGCGCACAGAACAAATAGTACTCCACTCTAGGTGAAGCCTGTGGCTTGTGTCCTTACCCTTGCTTACTTTAATAATAACAATAACAATTATAACAAAAACCTGCTCATCTTGAACATTCCAAAACCATAAGTCATCAGTTATGAAGAGTGAAACTTCTTTTTTTTTAAAAAAAAAAAAAATGCTTATTTTTACTGTGTTTTAACCAGACTTGCAGAACTCAATATAAAAAAGAAAACACACATGGAAAGCAGATATTCTCTAGCTAGGCTGACTCCCAAGGCCCATTTCATGCAACCAAATACTGTGTGTGTGTTTGTGTGCGCACGCGTGCGAGCATGTGTGTAATTACAAGCAGCAAGAGCCAACTTTTCAGTTTGGACTTCAGAACAACAGTGTTGTTTATTGTGTTTTAAAGATGAAAGAAAATTCCAGCCATATTTTTTAATCTGTATTACTAACGTAAATAACAAGTTAAGAGCAATCTCAACCTGAGTCTATCTCAACATGAAACAGTTTTTCAATTTAGCAACAAAGGAAAAACCAAACCAATGTAATAATAAATTCTTACAACACCTACTTATCTTCCTGTGTGTACATAATATTTTCGTACCGATAGTAGTTTACCGTAGTGGCTTTTAGTCCATTTTAATCATGGAAACCTTGCCTTCCACCCTGCAATAAGGCTCTTTGCCAAGCAGCTAATGTATAGTTGTCTTCCAGGGCTGGTACTACTTCAGAGCTATGCTGACTTAATTTGTCCTCTGGAGATGCTTCTCCGTTGTCTGAGCTGAACCATGACTTCTGAGGAACTAGCATTACTGAATCTGACAAAATAAGGCTGTAGGAGAGGGATACAAGTCTCAAGTTAGTAGCAAAGACCTTTGGTAAACAGATTTTTGAGCCCGACCAAATGAGTGACAACTAGCATGCTGCACCTCATAGTCACTGAGGACAAAACATGGATCAGTTTCCTAAAGCACCTCTGATGAGGGTGTTATCAGCTCCCAAACACCTGTGTGCACGGGAAGGAACATCATGGTATGTGATAAGCATTTCCATGCCACTTTTGCTACAGTACGTTTATCACAGGGTAAGAACCTCAACAAATCCACTGGAGGTTCGAAGGGAGCTCTCTGTTATGCTGACATGGTGATTAGTACCTGTGATGGCTACAGTAGATTCACACTTAATTTACAACTGTGTCAACAACTGGAGGCTCAGCCAGCAGGATATGATTCTACTGGAGTGTAACCACTTCAATAGGTTTCTACTGATGTCAGTGGGAACATGCAACATTCAGGTTCTGGCTGTTTTAATAATGATGTCTCCAAGTCCCTGCAAAGTTTGCAAAAAAGAAAAAGAAAAAAAAAAGAAAAAGAAAAAAAAGGTACCTGTCATTTATTGACACTGTCATATTCTCCTTCTCTGGATGCATTCCTGTGCGGCCCATTCTAAATTAATCTGCTTTAGAAAGGGGGTTGGGTCTAGTTGATATCCAGACATCCCTCTGAACTTGAACCATTCTGTGAATCTGTGATATTCTTTTAGTCACCCACACAGAGACTAAAATTGCATTACTTCATGGAGAGAGCCAGTTACGTGCTTCTCCAAAAAACTCGCCTATTTATTCAGCCTATTATAAACAGGTAATCTGCAGGAGTTGGCTGTAATCTCACTCTGTTTTTAAATAAATCCAAAACCTCAAAATTCAATAGTATACCTCCTGATTTATATACACTCCAAGATATCCCATAACATACTCTTCTGACCCTCCCCCCGGTCTCTCTGGGCAGCACATGCTGGGTTCCCAGCCCTGGCACATCGTCCTGGCTGAATTGACACTCATCTCCCACCTTCAACCTGTTGTCCCAGCAGTGACAAAACAAATACACATTACAAAAAAACTCTTTGTGCCTCTGTCTTTCAAATATTAATCACTGTGTTCTCCCATGAAACCATGATATTGTTTTTCTGCTGCTCTGATGCACAAGTTTTATAAAGTAGCTACCTTTCTGCCACAGAAAAGACTCAGTACAGTTTTCCTGATATAAAACCTTTCCAACAAGAGGAGGAATGCAATTAAGCTGCATTTTCTAGAAGTCTCTGCTTTGTTCAGAGATGAAGCCAGACTTCATTCTTCTCATTCTCTTGGTTTTATGGTAATTATGAAGAAAGTGAAAATATCTCTACAGTTGTTTTGTATCACTTGGATAGATAAATATCTGATTGTGACAACAGATGTGTGCTTAGCCTTCAACTGCCAAAAGATATTATATGCATTTCTAGTCATAATTGTGCACAGGTGAAAGAGCAAGAATGAAGTTTTTTTGATAGCCAAACTGAACCAAATGCTTTGAAAATCAAGAGCTTAACTCTTCTCATCCTAATTAGGAAAAAAAAAAAAAAACCAAGAGAGAGAGAAAAGTTTCTGGATGTTTTAAGATAAAGCTTTAGGGTAAAAATTTCTAGGATTAAATAAAAATATCTTTTCATTTTCTGTGTGAGTCAAGATAGTTTTGTTTGTGGCTGAGAACTTGCTAGTGGGGAGGGAAAAATTTCCCCTTTCTAGTGAACAGAGCTCAGGAGCGTTACTTAGTTCCTTGAAAACATCATAGCTTGCCCTTGCCACAGTACAAGGAGTATTGCTCTCCATCTTAGAAATGTCAGTTAAATTCCCAGGAAGCATGTAAAGAGGAAAGGACCCTTGAATGGCTGTTCTGCCTAAGCTACTTCTGCAGCACTGATCATCTGAGGTCTTACCTGGGCTGTCTGCAGGTAGGATAATTTCTGCCTATCTCATGGTAATTGTTGAGGCATGTTGAAATAAGAATTCATCTTAGATTTGAGTTCAAATATCACCTTAGTTTTCCATACTTTCCAACACTCATGTTTCAACACTGCGGGGGCGGGAAAAGCTCAAAAAAATCATCTTCTGATGCACTGAAACTCAACATAGGTAATGTACCCCTTCAGGTGCTCATACAAATGACACGACAGCAACAGCACATCAAGATCATCTTCAATACCATGCATCAGTGCCTCAGTGTATCAAGGAATGATACCTTTCTATGTATCTCTACATTATCTGAAGAGGCGCTCCCCTAATTAGAAGGGATTTGGGTCCACAATTCTGTCAGTTAAAAATATGTGACTCATTTGTCTTTATCATGGCAGCAAAATGTCTTGAAATGAAAGGTGGCAGAGGTGTACACATTTTCCTGTTTGAATAATCATCATCATATCCATATGCTCACCTGTGTTTTTAAACATTAATAAAAGGCATCTTTGTGATCAGTTTCTTCTGAAATTTCCGTAGTATTGTATTTCTAAAGAGAGAGATCATCAGCTTCTGCACTGCTGTGACACATTCTGAATCTGGTAAGACAAGTAAGTGCAGAGACAGAAAATAAAACTTAGCTTAAAATATTTCAGTGACCTTAGCAGAGAAATGTCTCCCTTTAATGACATAAGGATTTCCCCTCAAGTGGATATGATATTTTGAGTGCACTAGATGCTATGTGAATAAAAAAAATCATATTAAAATCCTATTCCTTGACCAGTTGCAGTAAAAAAAAAATTAACGTAAAAATTTCATTATACTCAAAATGCAGCCTCTGAGGTGGAGAGAAGGATGCAAAGAATCCCAGCCCATGACTTGTTTGTGACCATCAAAGAGAAGTGCTGGGTAATTAATTATTCTGTGTGAATCAGCAGAATCGTAAAGAGCTGTGGCTCACTGTAAGGCAGGGCTGCCTCATTAACACCTCTCACCTCTGACAGTCACCACCTGCAGACTTGACATCCCCAAATTCATTTGCACACAGTCCTCTCCTGTGGCTCCTTTTAACAGACATAAAGCGTGCATTTCCCCACCACATCAGATAAAGTGCAACTTTTCTGTGTCATTTTGTCATTCCTTCCTCCCCAAGGTCTGTTTTTCAAAAATTTTGAAAAGAGTTCCTGCTGCATACAGGGCAGATTTATGACTAAAATTGGGTTATTTTGCTCTCAAGCATGGACAAAAACCCCCCACTTTTCAAAGCCCTGATCTACAGAGCAGCAAAGCCAGGTCCTAGGGAGGGGAGAGATAAGCTTTATACGTGGCAGTGTCTTTTCCAGATTATGAAAGTCTTCCAGGATCTGTTTCCATCTTTATATTTAATGTGGAAATTATCACATACCTACTGTAATACTAGTAGTCTGAAATAAAATGTATTTAAGGCATATTTTTAAGAGTATCTAATTCAACCTATAGTTATGGGGGAGAGGGATGGGGTTTTCTTGTGAACACAAGGCAAGAAGTGGAGACAGTGATGCAAATACATAGACCATAGCTCAATAAAGGTGGGAATAACATCATTATATCTCTCTATATATAACCTGACATATGATCAGGAGATGGATAATTAGTGCCATTTGACTTCTGTCCTGGATAGCCTGGAAAGATTAACTGCAGTTACCAGATGTTGTATACATGGTTTCATCTAAGTGGGTGTATATGCAAATGATGTGTACATTTTACATATGTACAATGATTCAGTAATCATTGTTTTCAAGCTCTTCAAACTACTAAAATGTATAATACTGGTACAACATATTAATATATTTAATGCAAAACAAAAATACTATGAACATTGTTCAAGAGTGTGTTGTGTTTTTTTCCTTTTAAAAAACGTTAATGTAATTAAGCTGTGGTTATGAAAGTAAATCACGATCATTCTTGAAATATGATATCTTTGCATAAATCCATTAGAGCACATAACTAAGGTAAAATCTGAGCATCATGGAGTAATTAAAAAATTCAGTGTCGCAAAGAACGTCCAAACCGCACAATCATACAAACAGAAGGTTTCTTGCCCATCCCTGTCTGCAGTCAGTTTAAACAGGATGAGATTACATTGGAAAACCACAAGAGATTGTGCAATCCAGACTGTCCTGCTTATTATGAAGAGTTTCACAATGTGCTGTGGCTGCAAACTGGCCTATATGTACATCCTTCACATTTCTCCAGCCACACCAGTAAAATTAAGGCAAGGATGAGTTTAGCCTAATATGTCTAATGCAAGAGGAGGCCCAAAAACATTAAAAAAGATGAAGAATGTCCATTTAAAGGACAGTATTGGTTTAATTATTAAATTATTTCTGTTATAACAACATCATTGATATAACAATGTTAGAATTCAGGAGTCTTGCAAGGACTTACTCCTAATCACTGCTTTTAGCAACTGTGTGTAATATATCAATTTTATGTCTCATGAGAAATCATCACCTTTTGACTCTGAATTTGCAGAACAGAATTTAAGAGCTGGAGTCTGTTTCTCACATGATAGAAGAGTAAATATTTCCACGAAGACTGCCTAGTCTGAGTGATAGTTTTTGTCACGGCATTATAAAACTATAAAAATACTGGGAACTTTTAATGTTCCACTGTGCTGAAAGCATCACTTCTGGATTTACCAAGACGTCCCAGAACCTTTCATAGTCTTCCAAATACACAATGCATTGCATGCCTAAAAATGCTATTCACAGCTGTGTTTGGACACGCATTTTAAGACCGCTATAGACAGGGTTGGACGTAGCTGCGTGTGGCTGCAATGTGGGTGGGAACCTGTACAGTAATATGGTAAATCAGGAGAGGCAGGCAACCATTTTGATAGACCCAACCTTCTCTCATCCCAGCACCTCAGTGCTGAGCCACAGAGACATGTATCACAAGAGGAAATTCTCCTTTTCTCCTTGTTCTTTCATTTTCCCCCTAGACCTATGCAGGATACATGAAACGTGCTCTAGTTAAAGCATCTTTAGTTCTTAAAATCCCATCAATATCAAGTGATTCCCAATCTGACAGCCTCAGAAACACACTCTAGTTCCTGTGCTTAGGTTGTACTGTGCAGCACAATCTCCAACAACAGTTCGCTCTTGTTCCCCTATGACTCTTGGCTGTTGGCCTCTGGGCATCCTTAGAAATATTTGTGAAAAATAAAAATAACTGAGTATAACTGTATACTGTCCAATAGTAAAATAAGTTACTTACAGATCTCTGTACTTGCTAATTTTTTAATATTGCATGTGATCAATACCAAAATAGTAGGCAATGTTCTATATTTGTTGGGAAACCCCTATGACAAGATCTATGTAGCTTTTTGTGCTTACTTATAAAGCAATTAGTTAATAACCTCTGCTACAATCCACCAGAACCATCAGATTGTGAGGTCAGGTAGAGTATGACTATATATTAGGCTAGCAATTTAGGCATTTCATTACCTTGATTGGTATGGTTTTTTTTTTTTCCTGGGCTTTACTACTAGAAATACTACAAGAAATAAGCTGCACAATGAACCAGACCTACATGCACATAGAGGTACCACAAGCAGCAAAGCTATAGGATGCATCATACTAAACCACTGACAAAACTGTTCAGATTTCAGGAAGGTAGCTGTGAAAAGGAACAAATCTCTACACTCCAAAGCCACTCCAATGTAGTCCTTTTGGAAATCCTGGCCTAAAACAGATATTCGTGGAAGTTGTAAATCAATTCTTGCATATACTTTTTAAACAATCATTAGGAATTTATGTACTGATATCAGCATTATAATTGGAAAGCTGATCACGGAATCACAGAATTGTTTGGGTTGGAAGAGGTCTTTAAAGGCCATCAAGTCCAACCCTTCTCACAGTAAGCAGGGACATCTTCAACTAGATCAAGTTTCTCAGAGCCCCATCCAACCTGACCTTGAATGTTTCCAGCGATGGGGCAGCTACCATCTCTCTGGGCAACCTGTTCCTGTGTTTTGAGGAGAACCATTATACATTCTGAGGGCCTGAAAGGGTCAAAGGCAGAATGATGAAGCCAGAGGCCTTGAGAGCAGTGTTCTGTAGGGCCTGGAAGGGTCAATAACAGAACACTGTGCTGAGATCAAAAGCCGCTCCTCCTGGAAGGGAGTATGTGGACACAGAGGTTCTTGGCAATATAATGGGTTTCTCCCCATTCCAGGGCCCAAGCTAAATGTATACATTCCAGGAACACCTGCAGATTTAGTTAAGGATGTTATGTGAATTCTGGCCAGACACGTAGACCCTTGTTTGTAGAACTTATAGAGCCTGCTTTCTCACGACAAGAATAGTAATAAAGTATGTAAATAGTGCATACAAGTACGATGTTATCTCAACTAGAAGCATGTAATCATTATTCGAAGAGGAACCAGAAGAGTATAAAAACTCTGTTTGGAGAATAAAATGTTGCTACTTGCCACCAGAGCGGTAGTCCGTCTGTCGATTTAGGCGTCCCTGTGAGCTGGTCTCCGTCAGTGTTTCACCACTCTCACTGTAAAAAATACCTTCTTTACAGATTGTCTAAACTTACCCTCTATTAGATTAAAAACATTACTCTTTCTCCTATCACAACAGGCCCTGCTAAGAAGATTGGCCCCATCTTTCTTCCAAGCCCCCTCTAAGTACTGAAAGGCTGCTATAAGGTTTCTGTGGTGCCTTCTCTTCTCCAGGCTGGACAACTCCAACTCTCTCAGCCTTTCTTCATAGAAGTATTCTATGCCTCTGAACATTTAGTGGCCCTCTTCCAGACCCGCTCTAACAGGTCTATTGCCTTTGCTGTGCTGAGGGCTTCAGCATTTAACACAGTAATCCAGGTGGCGTCTCACTGGAGCAAAGAAGAGTAGGGCAATTACTTCCCTCAACCTGCTGGCCACACTTCTTTTGATGCAGTCCGGGAGACAGTGGATACTCTTGGCTCATACCCAGCTTTTCATGCATCAGTACACCCAAGTCCTTCTCCTCAGGGCTGCTCTCATTACCTTCAGTCCCCAGTCTGTAATGATAGTGGGGGTTGTCCCTACCTAGGTGCAGGACCTTGCACTTAGCCTTGTTGAAGTTCACATGGGTCCGCTTCTTAAGCTTGTCCAGGTCACTCTGGATGGCATCCCATCACTCAGGCTTGTCAATGGCACCACTCAGCTTGGTATGATCTGCAAACTTGATGAGGGTACAATCAATCCCACTGTCCATGTTATTGATGAAGATATCAAACAGTACTTGTCCCAGTATGGACTCCTGAGGGATACCACTCACCACTAATCTCCATCTGGATATTGAGCCATTGACCACTAGCTACCCTCTGGATGAAACCATCCAAAAAATTCCTTGTCTCCTGAACAGTTCACTCAACAAAACCATATCTCTCCAATTTAGAAAGAAAGATGTGGTGAGGGCCTTGTGTGAAAGGCCTTACAGAAGTCCAGATACATGACATCTGTAGCTGATACAATCACTGCGTCATAGAAGACCACTAGCTGGTCAGGCAGGACTTGCGCTTGGAGAAGTCATGCTGGCAGTCTCGAATCACCTCCCTGTCCTCCATGTGCCTGACTGTAGCTTATAGGAGAATCTATTCCACGATCTTTCCAGGCACAGAAGTGAGTCTGACAGGTTGGTAGTTCCCAGTGTTCTCCTTTCTACCCTTTTCAAAAATGGGTTCAATGTTTCCTTTTTTCCTGTCACAAGGCACTTCACCTGACTGCCATGACTTTTTCAATATCATGGAGAGTGATTTGACAACCATATCAGCTACCAGATCTTTGGTATCAGTAAAACAGTGCATTATCCCAACAATGGCAGGAAGGGGATGTTTTTGGTTTAAATAATTTCTTTTTAAGATACAGAATTTCAAAATATGAGTCATGCCACGTTATCAAGTCCTATCCAGTCCTACCCAGGATCATAAATAAGTGAATTATCACTCTGACTATTTAGCATTTATTCACAGCAGGTATAGTACTCTGATCGCTTTAACCTAGTTACTGGCAATGAGCAGTTGGTGTTCTCGGATATCTTTGGAGAGCTCACTAAAAGCATTCTTCCTCAAGAGAAGATCTCAGGCCATAGGAGCAAACTTGATAGCTAAATAGGAAAAATCACCTGTAACATCCAAAGATACAACTACTGTATCACTTCTAACGATGACTAAAAACCAAAAGCGATAAAATTAAACAAAACAATAAACTAACCAGATTTCTGTTATATATGCATTATTAGAAAACAAAAATATGGAGACTATTTTGTGGAAGTTATGGTTGGCCAGTCAACTAGATTTCTACTACATCTCATTTCTTCCATATTTTTCTTCTTGAAAGAAAGAGAGAGATAAAAATCATACTGAGGTCCTGGGGAAGATCTGTTCTCCAGGCAGCTCTGCTGATACACTGAAATCTTGATCTGCAGAGAGGGCAAAAGAAGACCTTAAAATAAAAAGATTGACCAGACCCACATAAGTATTTTTCCTCTTCTCCTTTGTTAAATACCCTCAGAAATTCAGGCAAGGGATGCAGTTCCCTCTCTCTGCATGCCCAGCAGCAGACCCATGAAGATGCCCTCAGCTGCAGTGTGATTGCTCCTGTATCCTCCTACTCTCCTCTCTCTTCCACAGCCTGTTTGTTCTTAAAAACCTAATGAACTGATCCACATGATTGGTAAACCTCCCTTTTCATTTATGAGAAGCTGTGAAGCATAAAGAGACCTGGAACTTGCCTGACAGAAATCAATGAATAATTGTGCTTGCACTGGAAAGGAAGCAATTAATCAGTTCCAGCATGCGTGTTTATTTGCAATAGCTGATTATAAAAGCAAAACAATCTGTTAGGCTTTGCTTTCTGATTTTCTGTTGTGATTTGCCTTCTGACTTACCTGTGTGCATTTTAAAATATTGCCAGCTATGGTAATGAAAACAGTTAAGTAAACAACATTTGAAAAGGCTGTCACAGGAACATTCATTGTGGAAGAAACACATGGCTGAAGTTATAGTCTATTCAGCACTTGATACATGAGTCCTTGGTGCTAGACTTCCTCCTCTCCCATCACTTTCAGCTTCCCTCGAACTCAGCATGTCTTGAAAAGCATGACAAAGCAGAGGTTTGTCTCTCTGCCAGAATCCGGGGTGCCCAGCTACCCACTGACAGTGCAAGGGAGCAGGGAAAGCACCCTGGGGTGAGCGAGGCAGTCAATGTGAAGGGGGTTGAAAGCCCAGGGGTGATGTGCTTTTCCACAGCAAGACGTAACTTCAAGAGAAAGTATTTTTTCGTTTTGCATGAATGCAGACAAGTGACAATATTCAAATCCAATTTATAAAATTTACATAATTTCTGTGAGGAACTTTTTTGAACCATTAGTGTCAAGTCAGCTAAAACCATTCAGCACCACCCAACCAGCTTTCAATAGCTAGCATATTGTATGCCTTTTGTCGTTTTTATAAATACACTTATTTCTGCTGCATTTTGGATTTTAATTGTAGATTAAATTGTTTCCAGACATTGCTTCTTCATCCAAATTGTGTGGTAACATCACAGTTAAGTTTATCTGCTACCTTCTTCCTTCTGACAGAAGCAAACTGCGGAGCTCAGACTTCCCAGAATTCAACCTCAGCACAGAAGCTCCTTGCCAGATCCCCATCTGAGATGATGAAAGATGATCTCTTCCAAAGGATACAGCTAAGGCTGTGGAAGAACTGCAAGACACAACACTATATAGGCATTTTTGATTAAAAGGCAAAAATCTAGACCAGGCACAATTCTAAACTCTCTTTATATTGATTTTATGCTTTTGTAACCTCTCTCTTTCAAAGGGTAAATTTCTTTAAAATACAAAACAATTACTTGTAAAAGTAATGATTTTTGAAATGGTAACATAAATTGACCCTAATCCTTCTTGTTTAATCAGCAGACAGAGCAAATGGAATATAACATGACTGTCCACATCCTCTGTGGCTTGAGCTCGAGGGAAAGCTGATACAGAACATTTTGGGGCGGGGAGAGGAAACAAGACATTTTACACACAAGAAACAGTTCTGTTATCATGATGATTAAAGTCATTTACTGTAAATGAAAGCCTTCCAGATTCTCTCAACATCCTGAACTCATTCTGCTGTTCTGTGGTAATTAGATCGGTTTCAAATGTTGTAAAATATAAGCCTGTTTATGGAAAAATATTCTGCTAATCAAGATGTCTTTGAGTATCTGGTAGAAGTTTTCATCTCTATTCCTTCTGACATCTGCCATAAAAGAGAGGCAATGAAGCTTTACAAAAGCTTAGCTAATACTCTAATTTGCCAGAGGTTAAATCAAAACACCTAAGAACAGAAAATTCTATAAGAAAGAAGCAAAGCTGTAGTGGCTGCCAGGGAATCAAGGAAAATGAGATTCCTGTATGAATTCTGATTTCTGTGATCCAGGATGTGCCTCTGTGCATCTGTTGGGTTTCAAGTGCTCTGAGTCAAGTTAAGGAGTGAACACAAACCTGCACCCCACGGAGAGTTCTGACTCAGCTCCTCATTTAAAAATTAGGAGATAGCAGAGCTACCAGCAGCACCAGCTTTAGATCGCCTCCTTCATTTCTTTTGCTTTACTTACAAGTCAGAGCTTGCACAGGAAACTTCCTGGTAGCTATGTGGTTACATGGGTTTTATTTAAATTTCTCTTATCAGTTGTCTTTTTCCAGATTTTCCTAGACCTTTGAGGTGATAAACTGTTATTTGATGGCTATTGACTACAGCTCCATTTACTCTGCCATCCATTTCATTGCTCCAAATCTCTTTGCAAACTCAATCTGCTGCTTTCTTATCTCTCTAAGGAGACAAGATCTCCTCTCCACAGCCCCTGCTTCCAAGCTCTCACCACAGAGCATATGGCATAATGGCTTTTTGGTCCAGGGACGTGCCATCACCCCTGTCATATTTGAGAGCCACTTTCCCAGGTCACTGACTCATGCTCAGGAGTTTTGATTAACAGCTCAGAGTTACAATGCAACCTCAGGGCACGGAAAGATTGGGTTTTGACAATGATTTTTTATAACTAATGTTTTGATATTATTTTGAAACAAATACACATAATCCAAATGCTAAAACCCAAACTGAGGATTTGGACAATGATGTCAGGACCCTGAGAGCACTAACAGCCTTCACTGTCTTTGCTCAACCTCCCCTGTGCCTCCTCCCACCCTACCCAATTCCTGGAAACCCAATTTCACCTCAGCTTAGGCTGTCAGTCTCTGCCCTGGAGACAGTCTGCCCACAGTGTATAGTCTAGGTCCATCCAAGAGGCAGGGTCAGATGTGGGGCTGGAGACCAGCACTGTTGTAGTGTCACCAGAGCTGTGTCTTCAGCCCTATCTCTTTTTGCTCCTGGGAGGGTTCTCTGGGGGGACATCAGAGCTTTTTCATCCCTGCACAACATCAGGGGCTGTAGATAGACCCTGTTAGAGCGGCACCCAGCTCTGCCTGGGGTGCCCAGATGCTGTGGGACTGTACCCCATTGGTGAAAGTCTCCCTTGGCTCTTATCTTCTCAAAGTGCTCCAGCAGTGCACAAGCTGCAAGGGAACAACAGAGAAAAAACTGGAGATGACTTGGGTTATACAGAGGCATCATGGAAACAGTTCATCAACGGAGAAGATTCAGGAACTGGAATACGTTTTTTGAAGAGGGCAGAGTTTGGATTAGCAGGGTTTTCAAGCAAAAACTTTGCCATTTAAATGGCACAATATATATGCATGGGCATTTAGGGATTGTAATGACACAATACTGGTGTACATGTATCTATATGCATAGAGTTGTGGTGGTTCAGCTTTCTCTAGAGATGAACAAAAGTTACAGGCTTTAAGGAAGTGTACGGCTCTCTAAAACGAGTTAAAGGATGAATCTTTTCGAGTATAATTATGTAGTATTTTCTACAACCCGGATAGCCTGATATGGCAGTCATCTACTCCATAACAAAGTCTAGGTTTAGTCGACTGCCAGGCAGTGAATTATCTGCATCGTTAGAGCGTAATGAAACACAAACTCGGTGCCTGCAGCAAACTACACAGTGTAGACAGCTCAAGCCAGATCACCTCATCAAATCCCCTCTCCACACACAGCTGCTGATTAATAAGGGTAGCATACCATCACAAACAGCTCAAGGAAGTTAACCACCATGCATCCAAATGCAGCTGTAAGCTTTGGTTCCAGTTACACTTAGATATTTTATGGGTGAAAAAATCTAAGACATGGACATGCCAGTGCATATAGCCACACTACATCCTAGGGTTTAAAAAGTAGAATTTGTCACTGTGACCATTTCTATTAATCTGGAGAAATAATAATTTCATTGTAGCAATTCCTGTTTCTTCAGAATACTTCTCACCAAGTTAATGGCACAGAGGAACAAACAGATGCAGAAGCAGTGAGAAATCAGCCAAATAGCATCTTTAACACTCTAAATCAGACATGCTTATAGAGGATGTTCTAATTTACTAAATTTGGATCACAGTCTCAGGTCTCCTGATTTACAAAGAGTTTGCATCCCAAGTAGATTCTTTTCATATTAATAATTGACACTAACATTGTAGGGGCCGTGGTGTTTTTTCCTACCATTGCTAAAGAAAAAACCTGCTTGCATCTGAACATCAGATGGAAATTATATGTAAATCACTTACTGTTTTCTTTTGGTAATGCTGCAAATGCCATTTCTCATTAAAACAATTGAGCCAAATTCTGCAAACTACATTTTGGTTCATCTACTGGGCATTAACATGAAATATTTTGCTACAATTTCAGGAAGTATATCTGCCAGCTTTTGAAGGCTGAAGGATTGATATGCCTTTTGCTCTATGCCTTCCTCGTTCTTATACCTTTCCTTAAGCACTAGTCATCATTTGCATCAAAGATCCAATACAGAGTTAGGTGGACATTGGCATGATACAGCTGTTCTATTATTTGAGTAATTGAAGGAAAGTGAATTTCTAAAACAGATTCATTATTCATTCAGAAGCATGTAGTTTTAAGCATTTCTGTTCAAGTGGAAAGCTGACATTGTTTTTCCATCTTTTTTATTCAGAATATTACGTACCTTGATGTTTTCAGTAGAACAAATACTGTGAATGTTTCATCATGAATTCTTGGAATAGTCTGAATTGAGACTACTAAATAACTTAGTTTAGACTATTAATGTACTAAAACCACTAGTCATAATAATCAAATAACTGGGATGGAATGAAATGAGACAGAAAAGAACATTGTGGAGGGGTTTTACATCTATATTTTTCAAAAGGAAAAAAAAAATAGGACAGAGGAGATTGAGCTACAGCACCATGTTGTGGCATTAAAAGAATACCAATACTGGCAACAATTTTCCAGTATGTTCCATTATGGGGGGAAATGGCATTGGCAGAACTATTTTGGAAATGGTTCCTGTGGATTTAGACAGAAAAGCTTTGCTAGACTGGTGGCAAAAGCAAGAATAAATTACACTTATATTCACTCATTAACAGAATACGCAGTTTGGACTGATGTTTCAGCACACACATGCAGATGGATGGTATATTCAGAGAGAGGAAATTCAAGCATAAGAAACAGTAGGAGGGTTAGTGACATAGTGAGACAGCTTACATCGATATTTTTTTAAATTTTTGCTGCCAAGACACACTCTCTCCAATTTCACTATTGCTCATACAGATAATTTCCTCTTTGAAAAACAAAATCAGTGCAAATCAAAGGGTGGCAGCCAATTTCAGGTAACATACAATAGACGTGTACCAAGAACATCAATAGATCAATGCCTCTTAGAAGTGACTGCTGTGACATAGATGACCCTGTCACATGGCTATACAGGAGGACTCTGTCAGTGAAATAAAACTACTTGGATTTAAATGAAATTATTTCTTCCACATCTACGACATTTGCAAGAGATGAGGAGAGAATCAGACTGTCTTCTGTCTGCATGTGAATTTCTCCACATTTTCATAGATGCTCTGGTGACACCAAATGGTTAATGAAAGAGATGCTATGTTACTTTGTCTTTTTTCAGACTGTTTTGGAACATCCATAGGTCTTTTTATACAAAAAAAAGTTACCTATTTTGGTTTTGGTCTTTTATCTGGTGCATTGTGGTGCTAGAATGAGGGGCCTAACAACCTTCTCTTTCTTCTATTACATATCTCAGCTCTCTATTCTTACATAACTTTAATTTACCCATCAGTACAAAATGTTTGATTAAAATAGACATCGGTGGGTGTGTGGCATAAATTGCACTTAAAACAGCAATCTAAAATGTGGTTAAGAAAAATGATGTTCTTATGATTAATTGCAGCACTTTTTTATTTGGTGTGAGGTACATGCTAATGACTGCTTTTAACATATTGCTGTTGCTTCTTTATTTATCTGTCCACAAAGGCCTTTGATTGAGTAACTGCTGTGAGTGGAGTTTTATATAAACACTCTTTACAAAAACAGAAGAATAGGATTACAATGGGCTTTTCGAAGTGACACATTTTGGCAGCAGCAGTCCAGCAAAAGCAACAAATTGAGTACATCAGCCTTTAATTGTTCTGCACTTTTGTATAGCATATTGGCACAAAAGTTCCATTCTACAGACAGTGGGAGTTTAAATAATGGCAAGAGAATTTCAGTCTGTACTGTACACGAAAATGTTCAAGTAAGCCATTAACTACATTTTCCAACACCTCCTTCCATCCCGTTATACTTTAAATTCTTCTCTCATCTGATTGATGCACAAATTGGATTAAGAGAAAGACTTTTCAATGAGAGGACAGCAAAAGGGTAGTATACTACTTGCTGGCACATGATGGAACAAGTTTTGATCACTCCCATCAATTCAAGGCCTGTCTGCAGGTCTGGTACAAGCTACTAGGGATGTCAGGACTGATTGTCACCAAAAAGCGAAGAACATTTGCCCTCTGTTACTCACACACAAAACCAGGCCAAGACATAATAAAGAGTATCTATTTTTCACCCTTAAGAATAACAAAAGTTATATGAATAATATGTAGACAAATGAAATTGACCCAAGTGGTTAATTTTCACCATGTGGTAGACAGTCTGTTGGGGATCTCTGAAATACTTCTGAAAAGGCTACGAAAGTTAACTTAGGAAAGTAAGTTTCTTGTCTATATATAGAAAACATAATTTGCGTGGAGTCCACACATCCACTTGAAAAATTTAGCAAAAAGTTTGAAGAACACTGATATCAGTAAAACCACCAGTTGGGGTTTTTCTTCTTTGTAAAAAGAGATAACTATTAGACAAGCAAGATATAAGAAACAAACGCCTGTCAAAATAATATTGATTTTCACATAATTTATCTTCTCAAGTACAGGAAATTTAAAGCCAGTTCATGAAGACCATGAAATTCTGGTCCCAACAAACTAGTCACAGAAACTGTACATACAAGCTTAAAATAGATTATATGCTAAAAAAAAAAAAAAAAGTTCTAGAGTCAATACTTTTTGCAGGGAAAATGCTTTTCTTTCCTTCCAATATGTTAAGATACGATCCCAGTTCCTTCCTGAGAGTCAGTTTTGACTTCTTTCCAATGAAATGTCACGTGAGAACTCCCATGAAATGTAAAACACATGCCACACAGGCCTTATTGTTGGTTGGCAGAAAACTCCTGTCCGAAAGATAAGATAGTACAGTCCCTTCTAGGGCACATGAGATGGATCTGTGACACCTTTCTTTTAGAGGAGATCAGATTCAAGCCATGCACTTTAAATGTGAAAAAATGGCCAGGACTATGTCTCGCTGTTGCTGAAGTTTGGTGCCTGACTCACGTGCCAGCCCTGTTGAGATTCAGAGGCTCTGCTGTCATGCAATATCAAATTCATACTTTACTGATAAATCTGTACGAAGGCGAAAAGGTGAGGGAGAAGTTTATTCTGGTCATTATAGCTGTGCAAGTGGGATTCTATAGGCAAACAAATGACAGATGAGATATTGCTTGTAGAACTGTTGCCTCTAACTTTCCACACCGTATATTTATTGCTTTTTTTACATACAATTTCATTTTAGATTCATTTCACCTTCAGGATGCTATCCAGACAACCTTTCCTCAAGCTAGAAAAAGCTTCCAAGAGAACTGTATTATACGCTTTCAGAGGTACTCTGGGCTGACCCAAGCTGAGCAAATGCCTTGCAGTGCCCAGGTATCGGGGCTTTAAGCTGTACCTCATAAGTGTACAGCCAGATGTACGCTGGTTTGCTACAGAGAAATAGGCAAGTTAGTAAAAAATCCAGACTATCCTCATTAATCCTGAGTATTCTCAGGCCCTCTCTTTTTTTCTGCCCTAGCTTCTTCAGGCTAGATAATATGTAATGAGAGACACTGGACAGTTTCTGGAAGGAAAGGAAACACTTTGCTGCACTAAGAGCGCAGATGAGAGGTAGGAGCTCTTCCAAAGAGAAAACGCATCACTCCTGGAAGGTGGACAGCTACATTGAGAAAATGCTTGAGGAAAGACTCCAGGCTGATCACCATCACTTGGATGGATTTTTCTGAACAAGAGAAGGAAAACAGCAGCTGTAGGTGAGGGGAGGATGTGAGACAGAATTGGTTTGGTAGGGTTTAAGACAGATAAGAAGAAAATTAAATAGTATAGAGAGGGATGAAGCAAGGAGAACTGCTACAAAAAAATGTCAGCAAGTGTTTGAGCAGGAAAAAGAGACAGTGGACACGACTCGAAATTGTAAAATAAAGACAGAGGGAGAATTGTAAAGTATAGGACACACAATAAAGACAGCAAATTTCTCACTCCTTTCCTCTGCCCAGATATTCATATTTTGCGTTAGGAACAGGAGAAACAAATCTCATTCAACTCCCACTAAAATCCTGTCTATTTGGCTTTTACACATCACTATTGTTTTTTTCTTACTTTACATTCTACTGAACTTCTGGTGATGGAGAGACATCTCACTGCAGTATGTCTGATAAAGTTAAATCAAAAGAATGGCTATCTTATTTTTTTTTTAGGGATTAATATTATCTGGTGAATAAGTCTGAATCCTGTTTGAGCTCACTTCACTTCAATATCATATTGAAATATCATAGAGTTTCTGTCACCACCTGCCCTTCTGAGCAACGTCAACATATTTCAGGGTCTCCTTTATTCTGTGTCCACTGCTAGACAGAAACCACTCTCTCTGCAAATCATCTTGTAAGCACTACCCTCAGCAGTAGCACAAACACTTGCATCCAGAAATTTAAAATTAATAAAACTGCTTGACCATACTTAAAGATATCATGGTGTGCACCTACCCTTCTTCATTCATTCTTTATTTCTCAGTCAGAAATAAATCTACCATTCTGCAGGTCACAAGAAAACAGCTTCAGTTGCAGTTTGCCAATACAATCCTCAGCTCTTGTGACCTCCATGTTGTAGTGATTTGCTGAATTCCTCCCTTTGCCAGCATTTTAAGCCACAGCGCTCTGTTCATTATTAAATCATTCTGAAAAATATCATCAGCTAAAATTAATCTTTGGGAGGCAGAAAAAATAGCTGCAAGACTCCATATGTTATCACTCTTAATTTTATTCCCTCCCAGTCTCATAATCCTTCTTCCATTTGTTCTAGTAGTTCACTTATCAGTTCCCTGAGGGTACCTCAGACTAGTCACTTCTTATCTCTCTGCCACAAATGTGAGATTACTTAAAGTACAAGCCTGAACAATTACATCAGTCACTGTGTTTTCCTCTCTCTTAATCTGTTAATGCACAGTACTACCTCAGCTCACTTTTTTGCATTTTATATCCCCTGAAATAAACAGTTAGAAAATTCAAGTCATTTTCTGTGTTTTATTAAAATATTACCATAAGTATCACCTGCTAGTTCGTGATGAATTTGAAACTATTTGACTATGCATACAACCTAATTTAAATATTCTATTAATAGTGAAAATGGTATTTTACCAGTAAATTTGAGAGCAAAGGCTGACAGCTGGGCTGATGGCAGAGTAACCTCTTGTCTTGTGGGATTATTGGCAGGGCTGCTGAGAAAAGTCAAGTTAGAAAACACTCCCACACTACTCAGGATACTAAATCACAACACTTACTCTTGAACATAATGCTTTCTGATGAGATTAGACAAGATGATTTCAGCTTGCAGGGTAAGGTTTGTAAGACATCATCAGTAAAGGACTCCAGCACCCTAATTTCAAGGACCAGATGGCAAACTAGGGAAAAATACGGAATATCAGGATTATTCACCATCCAAAATTATAAGAATTTATATGATATATATATTTTGATTAAACACTTATTCTGCGTTTTGCAAGGGAAAAGAAAAGGTTGTTTTTACTAAGAGCAGCCATGAATGAAGAGCAAGTTGAAAAGAGCTAACCAAAGCTATGCATCAGAGAAGACGTGAGAAAAGCTAAGGTCATCCAAGAGAAAAATTAGATCAAGAAGGACCAGTGTATGATGGCTGCCAGAAAAGCTGGTGAGGAATAAGAAGATGATTAGGAAATCTAGCCTTTTTATAGAGGCAGGAGAAAAGGAACTGAAAGTCCTGGCACAGTCAAGGTGCAGGGCTGGAAATTGGTTTTACCAGCAGAACACAAGATAAAGACCGGTTATCAATGTAATGCGAACAAATGGATCAGAACAGTAGGTGTTTGGTTTGTTTGGCTTTTTCTCTTATTTCAGAAAAAACACGATCAAAACAGGTTAAAAATCTTACTGGTGGCTTGCAAGTGTCTTTCTTTGACAGTCTCATGTGATGTGGTGACCGGCAGCTAAAATTAATTTCTGACTTGTACAAGTTTAATATCTGTTTTATCTACAGTTCCCTAGAAAATTTTGCTTGTCCAATCAATGTACTTTGAGTTATATGTTTAGAGGGTAAGTTTAAGCAACTAATCCTTAACAGATGAAATCCTTTCTATCTGCAACTCAATCAATGTTTGCAGAACACCTGTAGAAAGATAAATACATTCCTTCAGATCTCCTGGTGAAAGTCATATGTTTCTGTAAGATTGTTCCTTGTTTAAGTGCCCCACTCCTAGAGCACAGAAACAAAGAGCTAGTAAGTATTTTTGCACAAGAGCACATCACAGTATTTAGAGAGAATAACACATTTTATGTCGAGTCTTTTGATTCTTAGCTTTTTGCGTCAGTGACAGTACCTCCTCTCTGTAGTTGTAGCAACCAGCACAGGCAAGGTAGTTACCATCAAAATTGGCTTTAAAAGTGCTAATGTAAGAAAGTGTTTACTATTATTGAGAAGTCTGGAAAATACAGCCACAAAACAGTAAAATCCAATTACTGAGAGAGCAGGGGAGAAATTGCCTGCCTACAATCGCTTACATTACACTTCAGAAATGATTGAATTTTTAATCCATTCTTAAATAACAGTTGAAAACAACTGTTGACAGCTCAGACAAAGGCTTCATCTTGCCCTGGTAGTCCTTGTCTAAGGCTGCTGAGCCCAGATCCCCACAGATGTCAGGCGTACACTGCCCTTACCTTGCTAGCCCAAAGAGCAGGTGAAGGCACATGTTTGCCCAATGGTGAAAATGAAAACCAATAGAAAGCTCAGTGAGGAAATGAAATTTAGAACGCCATGAGCTGCCTAAATTAGTCTAGGAACTATTCCAGCTTTGAATCAGACCAGAAATTAGGATATAAAACATACAGCCTCTGTTTTTCCAGCATATACCTGCGGGAGGCTAAGCACAAAATTTGACCCTGAATTTAATATCTGAATGCCCTTCTCCCTGAGTGTCACAAGAGATTTGTGCTGCCTCGTCAGTGCCATGCACTTCCTTATAGTGCACACTTTTTCAAACATCTTGTATTTCATGATCTGGGATAATTTCGTTCTTACTGTGGAAAGGGTAAGCAGTTTTTTTTCTGGCTGAGTGTATTCTGTGTGTGTCTCTCACAAACCACTGTTAGCTATTTCAGCTCATATAAAACACCTCCCGACAAATTTCTAGCTTAATTAAACCAGCCATTTTTAGTACATGCTACAAAATTTCTCCCTCCAAATGAATTCTGCATTTCAGTCTAATATTTACAATGCATTATATAGGGTATTTAAACAAAAATTAGGTATGTTATGTGAATTTATGGAATATTTTTTATTTTATTTTAATACCAATAGTGAAAATCATTAAATAGAATTTTAATGTAACATTTAATTTTAAATGTAAAAGAAATACCAAATGAAAATATTTGAAATTATGATTTCTGAACTCTAAGAGAATTAAGAATAATTCAAATAAATGCCCACAAGTTACCGATACAGTACAAATGATCACCTAAGTCTGTATTTTTAATTTGGTCACTGGGATTATATCTGACTGGACTAAGCCCTAGTTGTAATTCTCTCATGATCAAGTAAGGCATACTTGTCACTGCTGTTTAGTGAGCTGCCTACACTTAAACCTGATTGAAGTTTAAGTAGATCAGGAAGATGGTCAGCTTTGTGACATATTCTCAAATGCCAGATATGCAAAGGAAGAGAACAAACCCTCAGATTTTAATAATATATTTTTAGATTGCTCCAAACAAACAAGGGACATGCTCTAATTAAGGAATCACAAAATACTTTCAGATGTATTACCTGGTAACTTGGACAAAATTACATGCTTATGTTTCTTTAAGATGGTTTAATGATTTTAATCCTTGATTATATAATAGTGCTTTAATCCAAGATAAATTGCAAGAGAGCAATGAACTCAATGAAAGTTTCGATCCTCAGATCCATTCTGGCCTAAAGGTAGCCTATGTTCTTAGACTAGGCCAGCAGAAGTCTTCAGATCGCAGTAGAAGCCACGACTGACTTGGTATTGTTTCAGGCTGAGTCCAGAAAAGATATGGGGTTTTAACTTTTATGCTTTGTACAGTTATGAAGTTTGATCAGTCTTTGATGTGTATGTCGGGAGTGGTGTGCACACTTAGAGTTCAACATCATATTGTTCTCCAGTGAGAAGTTTTTATTCCTAGTATGTGTCTCTGGTCTACTCACTGCCTCTTCAGAGCCGAGCAGTCCTTTTACTCTGTTTACACAAGCAATCAACAGAGCAGCTTTACTCAGTAAATTGTCAGTTTTACACAGTGATCATACACGTCTCCCTTTTAGTCACTTTAACCTCTACAGCTGGCACAAATAATACTGAGCAGCTGGTACTTAAAGACTCAAAATCCATATCTTTGAAGAAAGACAGAGAATATAACTGACAAATATTCTAGATACTCAACTAGTATCTTGAACAGCTTTTGAACAGTTCATTAGATACAGATAATTGTTGTGATGGTATAATTATACACAATTATATAAATAAGGCAATTTTTATTTCCTTGATTATTGTTATGGCAGTGGAGAACAATGACTGAGTGAACTTCATGAAACCCAGAATTTTCTGAGGGTAGATTTCGTCATACAAATGAGTTTTAGGTTCAACAAAAATGAAAGCTTAAAAGCCAAAGACTGTAGGTACGTAGTAGACACAAGAATTGGTAAGTCTGGGCAGGGAGCAAGCAGTATTCCAGATTTGAGGCACTTTCCTCACATTAAGCCTGAAAAAGGACCTTGGAAATAAAGAAAAATATTAAAATATTCCTTCATACTCAGTTGGCCTCAGCTGAGACTGCAGAAGAACAGCAATAAGTTGTCACATAAAGCAGTGGTTTTTGTAGTCGTTTCTATTCAGAATACAATGGGATCCATCACACCTCTGCATTGTAATAAGAGACCTCCAATCAATCATCATTATTACGACAAATGTAAGGCACTATACACCTGAGCTGAACATAAATTAGAGATTGTGCTATAACAAATTCTGGCTAAAATATTAAGCTCAATGAAATTACATTCATTAATTCAAGAAATAAATCATCCCCCGACATGTGAAAAGCTCTCTACTGTTACGTGACAGCAACTGAAATCTTTGGGGAGATGGGAATTAATGGAGAACAATAAAATTTTCTCATGGAAAGAAACGTGGAAAGTCTGCCAAGTGTTTTAGAGGATGTTCTTTTAGGATATGCTTGAAAATATAAATAAATACTTTTATATCCATATTTCACTGAATGGTTTTAAATAAAAATAGATTCTATTCTGTGAAGTTCTATCTTCTCATAAAGAGGGGAGAGGCATTTATTGAAAGAGCATGTTGTCTCCTAGTGAACATTAATTGTATTCCCAGTAAAGACCACAACCCATCATGAAGCATACCTTTAGCCTGAGTTCTCTTACCCAATTTCTTCCTCTGTGAGTCCTTGTGCTTCCTGCCAGCTTTTGACCTTGCAGATGCTCAAGAAGCATCACACTAGAGAGAAACTGATAAGGATTTTCTCTCTCCAGTTTACTTATGCTCCAGTTCCTGACTTGCAGCCTCAGGTTATGTATCACTTGTGTGTACCAGCAGGTTACTGCAGGAGTAAGCTTTCTGAGGCTAAGTCCTCACTTGCAGAAAAACGTTCACCCACTGACTAGCTGATGAGGTTACATACGAGTGCATGTCCAGCCTTGATTTCTGCTCCTGAAATTTATCTGTGTTTTACATAAAAAGGCAGAGCCACAGCATACACAGCCAGGAATCCCTCCTTTCCTCCTCCTCCTAAGTGAAAGCCATTTGGTTGTAGAGCCAGGTTCACACTTAGTATTGAAATCTTGAGTTCTTCACCGGCTACTGGTGTGCTTGAAAAGAAGATACAGAGGATGTGTCTTCCGCCTATCCTACCTTGATCTGTAGGATTTTCTGAGAAATAAAGAATAAATAGGAAAAAAAAGAGATCTGTGGATTTATTCCAGATTTTCTGCTTTGTATGTGAGAAACTACTTAACAGACTTCTCTGGATATATTTTTCCTGCTGAACTGACTACCTGAACTGATTGCAAACACAGCAAATAAGAATCGTATGTAAAATACAATAAAAAAATCTGAGGAGTGTGTCCAGATGAGAAAACACAAGGCAAACAGGCCGCATTGACAGTTTCAATATTTAGAAAATTTATAAAAAAGGACATAAATACTTTGTAAAGCAAAAAACTTGCCAGAGAGATATTAGGTAAAAGTTAGATATTAAGAAACAATTACGATAATTAAGGTGAAGAAGCACAGGAGCAGGTTACCACAATGGTGTTTCAAATTGTGGGGCTAAATTTTAAGAACAGGGAATAACTCAGGCAAGAGTGTTTCTCAATTAAAGCTATAATCTCTGCCAAATGCCAGTTCGCAACTTGTAATTGCAGATCTATACAAATAGTAATTTTAAAATGTTTTCATAAAAGGCAAATTTATTTTTTTTGTAGCCTTTTTGTGTTTACAAGCATCTCAACAACATTTCTTGAACAATGAAGCAGGGCTGCCTTCCCCAAGCAACATTTTAGCCTCAGAAGTGAAAGATTCTGCAAGAATGAAGTGGTAATTTTGGCTATCTTCATCATATAATCAGTCATTGGTTTTGTAAGATTGTTGCAGTAAGTTCGCAATCTAAAATATTGATGTTCATTCCTTGCCAGAATGAGAACACACTGCCATATCATACCCTGACCTGAGCATCTCCCTGGGTAGGAGAAGAAGCAGGATGGGCATCCCGAGTGTTCACCCCACACCTGCCCTCGCAACTACTCAGTTCAGAAGGTCTTATAAATTAAAACAATTAACTGCCAAATCACATAAAACATTTAGCGCTAAAATATTCAGGAAAGAAAAACAGACCAGGAAGCACACCATGACTCATGCTCATTGACGTATTTGTTTTTATAGACTACTTAAAGTCTATCAAGACTCTGCTGCATATAGGAGTATACTAAACTGCACACAAAAGTTATGCACAAACCACTGTATAATTCATCATTTTCAATGGTATTCTGACAAAACCTTTATAAAGTCAGCAAAATGGATCTTTTGCTGCATCATTTCATTAAAATAAAGTGACAAGTAGTTGGCATGTTTATGTTGTTTTTCTTGCAGCCAGGTACAAATTCCAAGTTGTGCTTTTTCAGAAAACTCAGGCTTTATATTAAAAAAAAATACAGATTACTCAAGCTTACTTAATATATCTTTCTGACTATCTCAGAATAAAATTTCCTTAGTATTCTGGTTCAACTTTAGCTTTCGACTGCTGTTTGAAGGATTTTATATCATTAGTCCTTGGGAGGAACAAGATTAACTGCTTATATTCTGGGAGAGGAAAGGGAAAACAATCATGATTCATTTTGCACCTTTTTTTAAAATAGCTTGTTATTATTTGCTATTTTTACAGGTGTCATTAGAATGTACAACTTGCATCAACTTGTGCTTAATGTTTTAGTGGTTTATGCACAAAATCAAATCCAAAAGAAAGAGTAAGAGGGAGAGAGCTGTCCTAGCAGAGAACTTGGTTTCACCCCCTCCTTGGTGACAAAGCTCCTGACTAACCTGCTGTATCGCCAGGAGTTGTTGCTTCTCTAAGCTGCTGATATCTCCAGGAACCAAAGTCAGACCACAACCCTCCACACACCAACCCACTGCCAAGATTGCAGTACCACAATTTGGAGGAAAGATTTTGAGCCACAGAAAACAATGTGGAGAGGAGGAAAACACCATATAAGAAAGCACAGCAATTCTAATCTCAACACCTTCAGCTTTTCCTGTTTTGTTTTTTTTTTTTCACACTGTAAATAGGCATTATTTTAGTATACACACTCCATTACCATCTTGTGACTGAGTTTGAAATGCCCTTGATAAAAGCCCTGGTATCTGCATTTCACTTGGTTTCAACATTTCCTACTCTGTCAATTCTAAAAGCCAGAGAAAAGTTATGTCCTATCTCAATTAAGACTACAGTTAGAAAAGTCCAAAACAGGTTGCTATTTAGCTATAGGATCTTGGCCAATCTTAAAAATACATTTGCATAGCGTGGGCTGGAGAATGCTTGGAGCTGGCATCAGAGATTTCATAGGAGATTGTCTCTAAACATACCACTATATTGCCATCAGAGCTAGCCGGTGGTCTCTAGAAGAGCTGGCAAATTTGATGTTTCAAATCCTCTGATCATGGATTCACAATTCTCCTTTCTTGAGCTTTCAACACCCTGTAAAATGTATTTCCAGTGTATTAGAAATACTACTGGTCTAGAAATTACTACGCTGACTAGTACTCAGTGCAGAATTTTATACTCCGTTCTTTCAAGCATAATTGTAAGCAGTTGTTCTTCATTGCCCTCTCTCAAAACCTCAGTAGATACGTCAGACTGTCATCTTCTCTACTTCAGATTAGTGCTGTTCTCTGTCATTTTTGCAGCAGACAAAAAAATCCAAGGGTTCACACTGCTCACAGAAAGCAGAGGCCAGTTCTAGGGAAGAATTACCATCTTGTAATAAAGATCCCTGCTTTGAAACAAATGTCTCTTATGTTTACCAAGGCATCTGATAAAATTCAGTCTTGCATCAAGATTATTTTTGGCTACTGCAGAAAGTTTCTAAATAAATCCAGAAAAAAATTTAATGCTAATTTATTTAAATTAATTGGCTAGACATGCATATTAATTGCATTTTAATTTTTCTTTCAGATTTTTCTGGTGGATGGTGAAAGAAGGAGGTAAAACATCTGTTCCAGGTGAATGACAGACATAAAAGCCATCAGCAAGAATATGATATAAAGGCTTTCTTAGCTACTAACATTTCTCTAATGCTTTTCAATAGCCTAAGCCTAGAATCTCCAAGAATAGCTTGGTTTCTGAATAGTTATGCTAATTGAGATTAAATACACATAATCAGATATCAAAGACAAATTGAGTGCACAGAAAAACAAATGTATCAAAGGCTGGAAATTTTAATGAGACACAACAAAATAAAGGCCAAATTTGACTTTCAGGTCTGCTGGTGCACTGGTTTCAGTGCTATTACTCCCTATTTACAGCAGCTTAGCTAAGATCTAAGTCTGGTCTAATCTAAGTATGGATCAAGAATTAACTGATATTCCAGCAAAGGATGTGTATTGTACCTGTAGTCTTTTATAAATACTACCTTTTTTTTCCATCAGGCCTAGAATTACTTCAGTCATGTCAAGAACCTGGTGTAAATTGGGATAGACTGAATGAGTATTTTCCAGAAGCAAATATCATAGTAAGTAATAGGAAAAAGGACTTAAGTACATTATTTGAAAAGCAAATATTTTTGGAACATTTGCTAGTCAGGATGACAAGGTATTTAAATGACTTATTAAATCAAGTAGTTTTGTTATCTTAGTAAGTGTTCATTCTACTCAATCAGAAGCAATTTGTGCTCACCATCATGCTTTAAAAAATTAAAGATTCCAAATCACTTTGTATGCTCTTCCACGCTGCAGGTAGGAAGGAGTGATCATTTAGTAAAGCTGCTTTATACTTGCAGCACTTTCCTAGAAGTTCAATCTTGTTAAAAGGAGAGAACGTGCCCAGTAAACACTTAAAGACTTATCAGCAAGCAAAGCAATTTCTTCAGGCATCCTTTTATACCAATTTCATTTTTTCCATAAAGCTTTACTTTTGATTCCAGCTTTCACTGCTTCTATTAGGTCAGATCTTTAGCAGGCACAATAGATAGAGGAATATATGTGGAGTTAATTACAGGCACTGAAGAACAGCCAAGAAGATATACTACTATGAAACATTTACTCCCATTCCAGAGGTCATATGAACAACAGTAATGAGATTCCCAGCTTCAAGGCTGCATGGAAATGAAAGCAGGGAACCTCCCATAGGAATATAAAAATGTAAGCTAAAAATGGAAAGTCAGACAATACAGGAAGGGAGCTTTAAAACTTATTAATGCAAGGAGCTATACAGTAATGAAGTGAACATGCACCTTTTTTACTGATATGCAAAGAGCAGAATTTTATGATGCAGCCTGTGAGCATGCAGAGTTAAAAAGTCCTCTCTCTCCAGTTTCCTGGCTTTGAGAGAAATGCTTGTGTAATAAACAGCAAACATCAGGCAGATTTGTTCCAATATTCCATTCTCACTTTCTTTGTGTTGATTTCATATTTAAAACTGTGCAAACAAGATGCAGAAGATTCTGTTTTGGATTCCCTGGAACAGAATACCTGTTGGTTAAATGTCCTGTTTCTGTACAGTCAAGCTGCCAACAGCAGGTGTATTTGTCCATGCTTCCCAAAGCCTTCAGCAGAACAGACTGAGAGATGCACAGACATGACGAGGGTTAAGATTCCCAGGTACAGTTCTCCCAAAAATGGGGGAGAGGGTAAATTGCACGGCCTGGAGTCCCTCTATGTTCACCTGGGACAGGAGCACAATTTTCCATAAAGTCTTCTGGTTGATGCCACTTACTGTTTTTGGTTTATATACCAAGAATATCTCAGAGCACACAATTCCTTATGCATTAAATTCAGTAAGAAGATGCACTCCAGGAGAGCATGTACTGTGCTAACAGGCAGTAAGTCAGACTAGAACTATTCCTCTAAGGCATGAGCTGCAGACATCAGGCTCCCCAGCACTAACTCTTTTACCTCACAGATCATCATCTACTGCAGATCATTTTTTGTTAATGTCAGCATAACTTTACAGGAATAATTAGTTCATTCAAACCAATCTGAAAAGGCATTAAATGAGACCTGAAAAGATCTATTTGGCCTTGTGTTGTCTATTCATATACATCTTATATTCCTAATTCTCCTTCTTTTGACTGATTTTCCATCTGCAGTATTTCACTTACAGATATACCTCTCTCAAATATACCCCTTTTATACCTCTCACTATCTGTTGTTGTCACAGCCAGTCCCACGATTATTATTAGCAGATATGGGTCTGTCGGGCTCAGTAAGTTTTCAAACTTAATCTCAGGAAATACTTTCTACCACGTGACCCCATAATGATGCCATCAAAAGCATGAGTGTGCTGCAGAATTCACTACTGAGGCTTTTAAGGATGAGATCACCTATCTGCAGATTCATATATCTTTTCATACTTAGAAACTATTTTTGCCAACATTCATTCAGCATATATCAAATACAAATTACTCAAAGGCTTGTCAGCAGTCTGAAAACACTCAGGTTTGCTGAGATGACCACGATGCAAGGTCCTCACTGCAACTAGTACAGAAATTGTGTATAAAAAAGAGAAGCCACATCCACAACACAGACCAACAGCTGATCCCATAACTCTGCACGGAAATGTCAGAAATATATTTAAGCACCACAAAACATTAAGTTGTTACTAAAGTTCCCTTTTGAAGTGTAAGCTTGAATCCACATCACCTAATTCAAGTAGACTTACTCTGTAGAATATTCTCTGATCCTTCAGAGAACAAGAGAGCATCATGAAGTGACACACTCACTTACACACCAGGTAGAATGTCTTCCTCTGCTCAGCATAGTTCTGATGGGCAGGATGACAGTTTACACGTTCCCTTTTCCAGATACTTTTTCTTATCGCTGTTTTCCAGGATATTGTTATTTCTGCTCAGGGCATAATTGACACTCTGCTCATTTTGCTCATGTTTTAGTCTCTATACAATAGTAAAAAAAGAAAATAAGGGGATCTTTTATTTCACTGTTCTTGGGGTCCTATCAATAGACTCTGGATATTGGTGTTCTATTCATTGGTGTTTTCCCTCAAGCCTGTTTCAGGGTATGACAACTTTTGGAAAGATCTTCACTTTCACCTCTCGGTAAAATTTTCAGTTGTTTTTTAAAGCAAGTTTCTAGTTCTGCTAGCTGTAAAGGAGAGCTTTATAGTCTAATGCAAGAGTATTTCTTCATTTTGTGAGCCAGGAAAAAAAAAAAGGCAAAATATTTAATAAGAAAATGAATTCTTCTTATTGTAATTTAACTGGGGAGGGGAGGCAGGGAGAGAAGAGACTAATGTCTGAACTGTGCATTCGTGTGGTTGACAACTCCTTCATTCAACCCACATACTGACACAGTCCTGTTACAGTATTTGCAAACATTTTATGCAAAGTGAGACCTGCACGTTGTATATGCAAACCACCGAGATCTCTCTAACTGCAGAAAACCCAGAAGTTGGCAGGGTAGCTTTTCAACAACCCCAAAAACCTGATTGAAGGCATATGGAAATCTCATCTCTTTTCAGATACCACAGACTGCAGAATAGTGACGGAATTCTCAACTTCTCAATTGCCACAGGAATTCTGGATGAACTAAATTCTTCTCTGTGAATGGCAAGCGTAGTGGCTTCTTAGGAGGTTCACAGCTCCATGTACAAAATCTCAAAGTGACATAAAAGCACAATGTGCTTTGATTCAAATAATTAAGCATGAAGAACCTTTGCATGTGCAATACAGCACAGCAACAACATTGGCTTCAAAAAGTTACTGCTGCTTTAATATATGAAAGATCTGATTCTGGGCTCTAACCTTAAAATGTCTGAATCTTTCTTCTGTAATTCAGCCAGTGGTAATTTAAATGTCTTTCAACATCCATAGCCACAATGTACATCCATGCCATATTGTGTTTTCCAGTCAGAATTACATATGTGTGGGATGCAACTATATCCTTAATGTAGGCCTCCAAGAGAAATGTACAGACTATTAAAAGCATTCCTTCCAATTTTAAATCTTATTCTGCCAAAATACTTAAATATAGCTGGTCAGCAGACTGCACAGTGGTTACTGTGACGAAGTGAGGCACCAGTTTGAGCTCTGTCTGCACCACAAGTTTAACCAAGCTGGTAGCAGGTTAGCAGTACAGCCTGTTGATCCGGGCTCATCTGTCAGTATAATGCATCCTAGGTTATATTTGCTTCCATCAACAGACTATCTGAACATGTCTGTGGATCTAGGAAGGCATGCAAGTTAGTGTGAGCTATTCACAGATGTGAGCTATAGACCTTCAGGAATGCAACAGAAGAAATTGCTGAGGGTTGTTTATCCTCTAAATTAAGGCCAGGCTTTTAAAGATGAAAAAAATGAAGGACTGGCTGCCAACACCACTTTGCAAACTGAGACCAGGTGAATTTGTCTTCTAGCAGTTAGATGATTTATTTTCTGATTCATATCCCTGGATACTACCCTTTCCTTTTTCTCACAATGCTGACGCAAAAAAAAAAAAAAATCACTAAAACAACAGAAGAGCCAAACGATAATTAAAACTTTCCATCACATTGCACTGACACTATCAAGCTGTGGGTGGATTCACTGACACAGTAGTGGAAGTACGAAATCAGCATTCATTCCATTCTTTAGAGATTCAGTGCTGCTGGCGCCCGTACAGAAACGCCTACAAATCTTGAGAGAATATCATAGTTGACCTGAAATGTTTGTATACACTAGGTTATTCAAACAGTTTTCAAGATATTTCTGAGAGTGAGCCTCATTTCAGTTTGATCTCTGGCTCCATGCTCAAGACATATCTTGCACTTCACTAAGAAATTGCTGGGAACCTAGATTATATCCCAGCACTGAATGCTTGGCCAAGGAGATCTAGGGTCTCTGCCAGCAGAAATATACACTGGAAGACAGGCTGCCTCGGTGTGTTTTGCCAGTACTCCATCACACATTGGACTGATTTGAAACCATCGATTGCAGTTGTATTCCACCACAAAGAACAGTTAAATCAGGCACTTTCACCATGAACAACCTCAGAAGGGTTTGAATTTATAAGGAAAATTCCTGTAATGTAATCTTTACAGAGAGGGAAGCAATAACTCACAGAAAGATTAAAGAAAAAATAGGGTTTCCACAAGTGTGTACAGATAGACATTTACTCTTTGGCTTTATGCTTCTTTTCATGCATGTTTCCAGACAGAAACGTAGAAGTTTTGAAATTTCTACCCACTTTAGAAAAGAAGAAAAATACAAAATATTCCCCTTTTCCCATTTAAAAACCCCAAACAATAAAGAGCAACCAAAGATCTGCTATAGAATAGAAATTTAAGTTAATTATTTGAAAGAATTTGAAGATGAGTAAATAATAGAAGCAATCCAAAATATTAGAGCTGTCTTACAACAAAAAAAACAAGCCCTTGTCTAAAATTCAGGGGAAGTGTAAACAACCTTGTAAACTGACTATTAGGAGAAAACTGCTAAACAAATGACATACTCAGAGAAATGACACCAGTCACTTGGAGTGATAAGAGCTGGTCCACACAGAGCACAGGAAAAGGTATTTCAGGAGGGATCTTTGTTTGGGACAGGACCCAAACCACAAAGGTCATAGACTAGCATTAAAAAGTCAATGTTCATCAGCAACAAACAGACACACATCCATTTTATATGAAACACATTTGCTTTGTTTTGGCAAAGTCTGCATTTAGAGGTATCTGAACTCCAGTCCTCCTTCTTGAGTGAACGCACTAAACGCTGGGCTGGGCCAGGCTCTCTTTCCCTCCATCCTCCTGCCCACCAGCATTGCTTCAGGCAGGAGGTAGAAGCCCTACAACTCCTGTAGCTGGTTGCTGCGGGTGCCCTGGGTCTCTTTCCTGATGAACAGTAAATCTGGACATGCATTGCTACACGCCAAGGAAGATACTGAGCCTAGGGTCCCCAAGATATCTGGCTAAGATATATAACACCTATATTAGTTCATAAAAAATGGTGCCTTTCTCTGACAGCACCATTTTCAAGCATCAACAGTGAGTTTTCTCAGGAAATGCCTTCAGCTCCCTCCCTGCTGAGAGGACCTCAGTCCCTGTATCCCAAGGGGATGGGTACCTCCAGCAGCCTCAGACGTGTTCTTAAGATCTGTCAAACACAAGAAAACTCCCCATATGCCTCAGCTTAACCAAAAGCTTTCTCTTCTCTGGTCAGTAGCAGAGATACTTTGTTTGCCCACCCGACATCCCAGCTGATCACATATGGGCTACAGAGACCCACGTCCTAGGGTCTTTGAGTTAGGGAGGGAGTTAGGCTAAAGCAGTTGAGCTTTTGACTGAATCCAGCTCATGGTCACATAGGAAGAATGTATCATAAGACTTCAAACATCAAAGCAGTAATCCCAGGGATGGGTTTCTGTCCTGGGCAACAGGTAATCCTTCCTCTGAAGCTGCCCAGAAATAACATTGATGTAAGATCAATGGGTGACAGTCTTCTTCCAAGTTACATATTTTTCTTAACAGCATTCACAAGCTGAGTTTTTCTAACTGTATCTGTTTCTTCCCGATGGGTGGCACATATACAAATTCTGTTTCATCCTTGAATAAAAATGGGTTAGACATATGCAGAGATAATACATGGCATTTGTGCTACTCTGCTTTGGTCTGATCACTGATACTGGCTGACACTCTACGACATGTGACTCTGCTACATGAGGAGGGACGGGGCATTATGTGCTTTAATCACTTCCAAGGAAGCAGGAGGGCTCCATTACTAGATGTTGGCTGTCCTAGGGGACAGGATTTTTTAAAAACTTGGATCAGAAAAAAACTTCTAAAGCAAACCTCCTGATTGCATCACCTGATGCAGTTCATCAGTTCGCATCTGCAGTCTCACAGGTGGCAAACAACGTTCATTTCATGTGAAACCTGCTTAGATGAGCTTCAAGAAGGCATCTAACATCCTCTAGCCCATAGGGGGAAATCAGTGGGGCGAGGCTAGAGCTAGCCCAAAGTATACACTCTTGAAATCTGTAACAAGGATGCTAAGAGTTCAGCTGCAGCTGTTTAGATTGACAGGTTTGCTTCTGCTGGGCTGCATTACTTTTTACCATGGACACAGCTTACGTTAATTGAAATTTGAGCACGTGATTCTGTTCCTGAATGGTTGCAGAGAGTTTTCATTCACTCATATTCCAGGAAATTGTCTTATTGCCCTTGGTTAGCCCCGTGAGACAGAATTTCAGAGCTCTTTCACAGGTGTGTGGTGCATTAGACTCCTCTACCATTCATCACACTGTTGATGTAATTAGAAGAGAACTTGAGCACTATTCCCAGACAACAGCTCTTCCTGGAATTATAGCATGGATGGATCGTAATGCCTCTCTCCAGTTTCCAGATTATTATTTATCACTAAACACTGGAGTTTCAGTGCTCAAACCCTACATCCATGGTTTTCTTTTCCTCTGCTAATGATTTGCTCTGCAAACATTCCCATGTCGTTATCCTCCACCAAGACCCTATCCTCCCCTCAGACCCATAGTTGATCTTGTACCCAACCCAGGCAGTATTTGTTCCAGAAATCCACCTCTCAATAAAATCTTCACAGACATCATGCATTCAGTCCACTACAATTTAAAAAAAAGCAAACAGAAAAACAATGTAAAACCATGAATGTTGCAAACAGTGTAGTTCCTCTCTCCTAGCTTCCATGACATAAAACGTACTAAAAATAAATTTGGCAGAAATCCTGCCCTTTTAGGAGGTGTCACACAAACACCATCCCATTCTCTACTGATGTGGCCTTGAATTATTTCAGATTGTAACACTTCTCCAAAGACCATCGCATTATTTACCCACAAAACACCACTTCTCAGCAGGAAGTACATGGCACTTTAGAATAAGAACACATATCTAATTTTCTTCCTGCTCTCTCATGCAGTGGACATTAGAGAGGCTCAGACAGCTTTATGATCTAGTTAAAATTCCCCTCATATCACAAGATGGGTGCATACCCTAGTAACTTACTGACAAATCTGATCTCTTCTTATTACTCCCCTTGCTAAAATGTTTACCAAACTTCAAAACTAAGGCAAACTAATTTAGATTATAGCAGAGTGCCACCTAGTGCTAAGCAGGTTTGAATCCAAAAGGTGTGCTCTTATCTGTAAGCAATTCTTGATCAAAACTTCACTCTTCATGTGTACGGGCAGTATAACACATCCTCTCCGAGAGGGTGCAAGAAAAGTGTATGAAATAATAGGGGGGAAGATTATAAAAGAGCCTGAACTAATTATGTTCTTTGTAAAGTTAGGCAAGGCTGCACCATTAACGAAGCCCTGCACTTGTAGGTGAGTACATCTAGACTATTACACTTCCTTTAGGTTTTAGCGCATAACATGATGCATGCGAATTGAAGAAGAAAATGTGAGAAAAATATGCTCAGACTACTCTAGAAATGCTGAAGAATGGAGGGGGGTGGGAGTGGGAAAAGTCATTCTCACCAAGAGAAAATCTAAATCCCCTGTGAAAACATCATGCAGCGCCGGGAACATCTTCTGAGCTTCAGATGAAGGGAACCTACTGACTTCAACAAACATCAGCCGAAATATTTCTATACTCCACAGATCCCTGAAGAGATGAGAGGTGAAAACTCTGTTTGTGGGCTGTGAAAATGGCCTTAGACATAAACAGAGATGAGAGGCACAATAGTTTTCACTCCTTTAATGTTTTTACTGCTGTTACAAGGGAGAATTTGGGCTAAAAAAGGGAGGAGGCAGGAAGAAATTCCCTGACAGCTCAAACAGAGATCAAGTATTTCCTAGTATTAAGCTAGAGAAAGCATTTCCCTGGCTAAGATGATGTTCCCATGCTGTAGACATTATTCTCCCAGATCAACAGTGGAAAAACTGAGAAGCCTTATATTCTTTTTAAAAAATTCTTAAACCTTCAACACACCCAACAACAGGTGTTTTGTAAAACAATATTTCCCAGAAAATGATACCCAGACTACAGAAACCTCAGTTCCTTCTCTTAATAAGCACTACATGCGGTTATGAACAAGTGGCTCACGCAGACTGTCAGGGTGGAGTACAGATATTCCTAGGAAAACACAGACTGAGGTAAAGTCTATTTGCTGCTCAGTGCTGTCTTCTTCCTTGGGTGTGTTTGAGAGAAAAACTAAGATTAATTGACATTTGTTACAAAAATACACAGCCTATGTTTAGGCTAGTAGAAATGGGGAGATTTGGTCAAGAAATAATTTAGTGAATTATTCTGACTTATTATTCTGATTCTTGTCTACTCCTGTTCAGTGCTTTCAGACTGTAACAAAGCCATGAAACACCACTTTAACTGTTAGGCTTTGGAACTTGTTATAATTTACAAGTACAGACTGCTGCATAAATGTTATCAATTTCTTCTGGTTTGGAGAACAATATTTCATAGCTGCTAGTGAATGTTTCAAAATACAGCAAATACACCCTTGCAGCGGGAGAAGTTAGCATGATTCGTGAGTTGATTTTCCTTTTCTTTTTTTGGTTAAAGCAAATCGAGCTTAAGAAGAGTAAAATACAAAGGTGAAACAATTTGAACCCTTTGTCTGCTATGCAACTACTGTATGAAAAAAAGCAACCTGAATTACTTCCCTCGTGTTACAAGCAAAAGTCAACTGCTCTGACCCAAAAGTTTTATCCTGAAAGAAGAGAGAGATCCCACCCTGCTGAGATTATGCCTATTTGTAGCCATTGTTACCATGATAGAAGAGTTTGGTGCAAGTCTAGCAGCTCATTAGTAGGCAGGGTGTGGAGATGCCACTGTAAGCAAGTGGCCTTGAGAAAAGCAGCTCATGGACATCCTTTTGAAGCATCAAGCTAGTCCCACTATACACCTTCCCTCCTGCCACGCCCCAAAGCTTGGGACTGGTGGCTCCAGCTAGCAAGAATTGCATACTTGCATACAGTTTCATATCTCACTCTGTGTGATGAAGCTCATATGCCAGAGGTAAATGATAGTGCCCCGTTTTTTAAATCTTGAAAAGAAGAAACACACTCACTCAAAAATTATAATAGTAATTAGAACGAAATTGAACTTGAACTGTGGCTGATTCTAATTGTAAAAAAAAGTAAAAAAGAGAAGGATGAACTTCCACTCCCTTCTCAGGACTACCTCAGCAGTCCCCACAGAGAATCTATATCATTCAATCTGGTCCTGCAAACCTTCTTGCTTGAGACAGAGAGAGGATTAACTCCATCCTAGTAAGAATAATTCACAAAAAGCTCCTTTCCTCTTACAGGATGCCCAGACGGAGGCAAAGAAAAGTGCTGACATACCTCACATTTACCATTTTACTGTGAAGGGGTGTGCACGCTCCATGGAATGTACCAACTTCAGCCCAAGTACAACATATACAACACGCTCTTTCATCATGTAAGTTCTTGGCCCACACACCAGTTTGCCATGCAGGGGCATTTTTTGCAAGTAAATATCATAACCACAACACCTATTTTTATATGGTTTAAAGCATGTTATTAAGTAATATTTAAAATATAAATATAAATTATAAATATAAATATAAATATAAATATAAATATAAATATAAATATAAATATAAATATTTCTGGCAGGGCAGGACATCTCAGTTTAACAGAAGTGAGATGCCCTCATTCTACACACAGGGAAACAGAGACACAAGATGAAGCTCTTTGCTGGTAACTTCCCATTGAGCTGGAGACGCACTCTGTTTTCTCGCCCAGCCTCAGCTTTCCCCACTGATGCTCCTGAGGTGCCATTTGCACAAGGATAGTCACCTTGTTTAAGCCAGGACTCCAGTTTAACACAAGGTTAACACAAGGTTAGCTGCCTTCCCGGGATTCTGGTTTAAAAGACCCATCTCTGTTGGGAAGCTGCTGTCCCAGCTGAGGACCTTTCAACCCAATCTAGCTATTAACGAGAGTCCTGTCTCCCAAACCGTGCAGACAAAACAAAGAGTCTGAGCCTGAACAGCCTGTGCGATACCCTCCAGTGAAATCCTCCTCCTTGGGTTACTGCATTTAAACTGCTCAAAGTGAAACACAATACTCAGCTGTAAAATATTTTCTTTTTGGCAGCTCACAATCTTGTTCCAAAGGCACATGTGAAATACATTCCTGGGTAATCTTGGAGTGAAGTGGGCCAGATGGTAGCAGTCAGATATGACCCAATTCTTCTTAAGCTCTCATATTTTCAAAGATGTGTGCTTACAAACCTCATGTTTCTCTCCCACAGCATACATATATATATATATTTTAGACTGGGTTTTTGAGGCAGTCGCAGGCGTGTGCAAAACTGTCACCTTTTGGCACTTTGCGTCCCTGGGATAAGGATCTGTACACGTCTGTAATGGAACAAGTCATCCCCTAGCAGTTCTCATTCTGTTTGCCCTGGACCGAGGCGATATCGGGCAGCCTTCTGGTTTGAGAAGGGCAAGGGAACGGAAATACTTTCCTCAGACTTTTCAAAAGGGAAATGGATAAAAGAGGGATGAGGGTGGAACTGGTTCCAGTTGTTATATCAGCTGGAGGGAAGGGAATGGCTTTCAAAATGGCCGTAGAGGATTTAGTTTAAAGTTTCAGCTTGTTTTTCTCAGAAAGACTTTAAAATGCCTGATTTTTGTTCAATTAAACAAGCACGTAGGCCCTCCTCTTGTTCTGGAGGGTTTATTTTTTTGCTCTTATTTTCTTTTCATGTATCTGGCACAGGCATCTGAGTCATATCCCTAGTGTCTAAATGTTTCAACATTCATTGCAATATCACTGAGCTTGGGGTAAGCCCATGTAGCTAACGCTGCAAACCCCATCGCTGCAGGAAGGCCACCTCCAAGAGCAGGGGAAGGAAAAGCCACACCAGCCTGGGTGGCAGCTGGAGCTGACAGGGTCAGAGCAGGGGTAGGACGGTCCCTGACTCCGCTTTGTGTGGGACATCACCCAGCTCACGGCGGTTTTAGAATGGCAGATCAGACTTCATGTGTGTAGGCAGACAGACCTCTCCTTTTCAGTGCTGTTCTTGCTGACAAGAAGCTTACTAGTATTCAGTCATCACTACCTCACATAATCATGGTCCCCTCAGAAAAATAAACCAGATAATTCACTACCGAGTCTCTTTCACAGCTTACAAGAGACAGGGCAAGAGATTCCCATTGAAATGGGTTTTCTGCCCACCAGGAGAGTTCAGAAAACAAATCAATGTGTGCATCCCTGCCAGAACCTCGGATGAAAATTTTAGAGGTGCAACACGCTAAGAAGAAAACAAAACTAACGTTCAAAGCTTGCCTTTGGAAGGCCTGTGCCTGGATCTTGGATTAGATATAAAATGAGATGTTACTGAGTAGAGCATAGACTGCACATACCCTCTGTTATGCCATGCATCCTCACACCAGCACAGTTCTACCTGCTTGGGCTCCCTAGGCAGCCAGCAGCTCCACTGTAATGCTGAAGCCTCATATACAGTCAGTGCAAACCGTCACAGCCTCAGGGAGGTGCATGGATATCTCTCTTGATTTAAAAGGTCTACTTTGTCCGTCAGTGAAAAAGCTGATAGTAAACAACTTGTGCATTAGAAACATAATATAAAAAAAAATATAGTTTCAAACTAATGCAAACATTTGGTTCCATATTGTGGATTATCAGATTAAGTAGCTGAATTAAATTTACAAGTTCAGTCTCCCTGACGGCAGCTGGGCGCAACTGCTCACCACGGAGGGGCTTGCACCCACACCGCCCACACAGAAGCAGACTGCAGCAGCAAGAAGTTTGATGCGAGGATGTGACACCTGCATTTCACCAGTATAATGTTTTTTCATTGTCTGAAAAGAAGAGATCAAAATCTTTGATTTAATATGTTGCTAGAGGTGGAATTTCGCTTGCCCTCCACAGTTTCTTGGTGAAGCTGTTTGAAACACAGATTGAGTTGGAAAGAAGTGTTTGCTCACGAGCCAATGTGGCAACAAAACATTGTCTGTGCTAGGAGGCTGCCTGTGGAAACACTTCCCAGAAAATAATCAGGTTAAATCTGAGCTTTACTGACCAGCTACATCAAAATACAAGTCGCCAAAAAAATAAAAATAAGCAACAAAAAAACAACCATCCCCCATCTTTAATTTTTAATGAGAAGCAGACTCCTACTTCCACATGCATACGGTCTACTCTGGTGGAAAAGAAAAAAAAAACACCTTTTTGCCCACTGCCCAGACTAGAGAGCCTGATGATTGATATCATTTTCCATGGGGTCAAAGTTTTGGTAGAGAGATTAAATAATCAATTTCTGCTTTCAGCAAAGAGAAATACTACATGTTCTGCAAGTGAATGAGAAAGTAAAAATAAACAATGTGAAAAAATATCCAGAACAGAGTATATTTTTGTGAAACATTCTCAAAGTTTAAAAGCAACTGTGCAGCACTGTTTAGTTTCAGTCTCAGTACAAGGCTACACAGAACCAACTTAGACACTGTAAATTAATCAAAATATTTCATAAAAAAAGGTGGAAATCTAAAAAATGTATCTGTAATGTCTTTGTAGAAGGTTTAACAAAGCTGCAGGATTTCCCAAGCTATACACTAGCTTCAACATGAGAAATAGAACAGTTTCATTACATATCCTCCTGTCATCATTGGTTATAGACTTCCACATTTCTACATTGGGAGGTATGAGTATTTTTCCACTCAGGCAGATCTTTCACTTGCAGGTAAGAAAGTCAAGAACACAGCTGCATATCAATATATACTGAAACAGTGGTCAGAGATGATTCCAGAAAAAGAGCAATGAAAAAAAAAAAAAAAAACCAATTGGTTAAAAATAATCAACGAGTGAAATCCTTTAGGAAAGTCTGTTTTGTAACTAGTTTTGACAAAGCATTGCACAATATACTTCCTATTGCCTTTTCTCTACTAGAATATAAAAGACTTTTAAAAGGTCAAATTCTTGTAGCTTAGAGAAGCAGAATCATAAAACCACTGTCTAGCCTGCAATGCACTACAGGGGTGAGCACAGTCCTTTGCTAAGAAAAGTAGGATGACACATCCATTCAAATCCTGTTATTCTATGAAATCAAAGGCTTTACAGAAGTCCAGGTAAATCACATCCACTTCTTTCCCCAGTCCACTGATGTGGTCACCCCATCAATGAAAGCCACGAGGCTGGTCAGGCAGGGCTTGTCCCTGGTGAAGCCATGCTGGCTGAATCACCGTGTCCTCCATGTGTTTTAGCATAGCTTCTAGGAGGATCCGTTCCGTGATCTTCCTACGCGCAAAGGGGAGGCTGACAGGTTGGTAGTTCCCAGGATCATCTTTTCTACCCTTTCAATTGGCTTCTTTTTCTTTGTTCTATCGGTCATATGAGACCACATATTTCCTTGCCATAATCAACTCACAGAGTCACTTTTCCATTTCAAAGCTTAAATTTGTACCTGTTAAATTTCTTATGTGAATATTTGTTAATGCTAGCTTAAAGTTTGACTGACATAAAAAAATTTTTTCCAAATGAACATCAGCAAATAGTCACAAGTTCTCTGAGCACAACAGGTCAAGAGGCAACAATTGCAATTATCTTTTCATATGGTCACTGGCTGGTGCATAAGAGTCAAGGAAAAACAAGCATATTACCTAGCCAAAGCATCTACTAAAGGCATTCAAGTCTAATTATTATGTCTAAATTTCTATAAGAAAATGGTATGCCTTTACTGCTCTTGGTTTTATTTGCCATTATTTGTAGAATTGGCTTTTCCTCACTATTATATTAAGTAACCATGTAACCTTACCACTCTAATGTCTTGTCAAAGCACCAGCAGTATGTTGATCAATTTTGGATCACAGGAGAAAACACTGGTGCATTTTGTTGCTGTTTAAATGCAACTCTGCCCTGAAAATTACTCTGAAAGGGTACTTCTTGAGTACTACCAGGAATAAAGCTCATGGACAGTCTTTCAATGTTTGAGGGAACAAGGGAAAACAAAATATCAGGTTAAGGATTACAAAAGAGTTGCATGTTGGGCTGATCAAAAACTTGCCCATTCCTTTGCACACATGATATTCACATCCCGCCCTCCCCATTTCATTAAATGTATATTTTACAAAGATGCAGCACGACAGATGTGCAGCAAGAACATATGCACAGAACCGAGTACCCCTAGGCCAAACTCTATGCAGATGTACATAGGGTGTACTAAAACTCAGGAGACGATTCCCATGAATTACAGCAAGTCTCTAAAAACATTTTCAATTCAGCAAAAAGCTGGACAGTCAAGTAAGCCGTTCATGGCAGCTCTCTCCATCTGCTGCCCTCCCCCCCTACACACAAAAATCCTTTCTGCTCTTTGCTGTAGAATTATGATTTATTCCCACAGGGTGATTCTGGGGAGATAGCGCACGCAGTGGCGAGATATTATAGTTGGCAATAATTCAGGACCCAAAAGTGGTTTACAGCCAATAGTTTCCCTAGTCCTTTCCTTACTGCAGAGCTAAAACAGAATGTCCTTCATGCTATCTGTGACATTAACATCCATGACATTGGTCAGGGTCCAAAGTGATGGAGGGAAACACGGGAATAAGTTTTCCAGTCAAAGAAGTAATTTAGAATGCTACATATAAAAAATCTTTTCCCATCCTCTCTGAGAAATTCATCAATTGCCATAGCCCATGTGCTGCTGCTAAACTGGAGACACTCTGGGAGAAATTAATATGAGTAAAAGAAACTGCTCCAGGAACATCACACGGGTTGGTAATGATGATGTGCTGTAGTGCAGTGCTCACCGAAAGAAGACAGCCTTTATGGCACTCCATAAGCAGACACAGACAGGAAAGCCCTTCACAGCCACCTCCCACCCAGCCCTTAAGTATATGCACCTTCATACGTACGCAACCAATCCTATTTAGTCTGTAAATGTAGCATTGGCACAAAATGGCTTTGTCTTGACAGCTAAAGCCTTAGCCAAAATTTTCAAAAGATACAACTTGTAGCCACTCCCCTCTTTGATGACCCTGATTTAATTCCTGGAAATGACCTAGGTGGTCATTATACTCTTAAGAGAGAAAAGCCATTTTGAAACACCACGTATAACTGGAAAAAAGAAAAAAAAAATGTATCGGAGCAAGAGGCCTACTCAGGGAAAGATGTTTCAGATGCACAGCTCTATAAAGGCCTCTGATAGAGTAATCCAGAAGATAATTATTCACAGGGTTATTCTTTTCCTTAGAGAACTATTAAGTCTAATTCAAAATACTCCAAAACAAGCAGAACTTAATGTGTACATGCACACATGAAATATATCATAAGCAGTTCTGTATAGTCCTGGCAAAGGATGGAATGGACATCTATCCTGAAAAATCCCCCCAGGTATGTCTTTTGAAAGTTAAAATGCTTCGAATATGTTTCTCTCCCAGGTGGCAGAAAATCCACAGGATTTTGTATCTCCTGATTTGTGAATCAGTCTAAAAAAATGCATTGCAACCTTTGACATAAGAAATTCAGCTTCACAGGATCAACTAACATTTAATTTTCCATTTGCCAAACTTGGGGTAAATAGGATTCTTTCAAGTGCCTTGTGTATACTAGAGCCATTTTATGTTAAGCATTCATGACAAATGTTGGATACCTCTGTATGAACAAGATGTTGATTGTTCTCTCCAGACTTAATTATGCATTGTTCAATTCTTTAAGGAAAAATTCTAACCAATGTAATGCTTAAAAAGTTTTCCACTGAAATTCTGCCTATGGTAGAATCCGTAGGGTCCCTAGGAAAGAGCATGCCCACACACAGCCCACATGATGTGAACCTCCAGGCCCCCCAGATACAGCAATGACACCAAGTTTGTCCCAGGTTCCTTTTACCTAGGACATAAATAGTCTTTTAAGTTCCCAATTCCACTGTTAGTCTTCAGACAACAGACGCTCATTTATATAATACAAAGTACTACAAATTTTTGTGCTTGCATATTAGTTAGCTGTTGAACTGTTATAGCTTGTCTGATCCAGATAGTTCATAACTCCTCTATGATTTTCCTTTATACTGCTATAGATGCATACAAAAGTGTGAATGGATTTAACAGAGAATAAAAGGAAAAATTGTTGCCAGTGCAAAGACTGTTCTCTTACTTGAGAGCTATGGGAGGGGAAAAGGGGGGATGGACACACACAGAGATGCTAACTAGAATGACAAGATGGTGTTTTTAAAGGAAGCTGAAATAAATTCTGAAACAGCGTCAAAAGCAACGCCACCTCTTGCTTTCAGCCTGGGAGGGCAGCGGGTGGGCTGCATGACAGGGAGGATCCAGAACAAGGTCAACCTGTGAAAGAAGTGATGCATGACAGAAACATCTAATTGCTGAAACATCCTGCAACAGGGAATATTATCTCAAGAGCTATCTAGAGCACTTCATTGGTTCGCCACACAAAAGCATGTACTAGAAAGAGCAACTTAAAGGCACTTTATAAAAAAAAGTGGGACAATGTCATTGATTATAATTCAGACAGAATTTTAAGAATTTGTAAGAAGTGTTTTTTACAGTAGTCCCAAAGAA